>NW_024572310.1:0-323555 GCF_018153835.1 Drosophila eugracilis
GACTGAAATAAATGAATGGGACTACGGAAGAAATCGGGAGATTGAAATCAAAAAGCGGTTGTGTAGGGGTGAATGACCTTATAGGCCACGCCCTAAAGTGCAACTATAAAAATATCAGTCGTGAAGCCAGAACGTAAAAGACTGGAAGTGGAAGAGCGAAAGGTATAAAACGTTCTATCACTTCTGGTTCTGAAGGTGATACTTAATCATGTTGGTAAAATCGACAGGTAGGCCTGCAGTCGTGGTTGTTTTTTCCGGGAGATGGCGTTTTAATCTTACAGCGAAGGCATGTAACGTAAAACTACTACCGTCAATTTATAGTTAGGGTATTGATAGCGTCTTATTGAGAAAACGTCGCTCATCGGCACCAGCCGATGCTCTCAGGTAGTGAGATCTAAGGATCTCTACACATTCTCGCTTAGTAGGTTCGTCTGCATACTTCCACACATCTTCACTTTGATAGATTTACGGATCTTCACTCATCTCTTAAGTAACAGGTCTCCGGACCTCTACACGTCTCTCACTGATTAGATCTACAGTGCTTTACCCATCTCTTAACCAGCAGGCTTTTTGTCCCTTTACACATCTCTCACACTTAGTAGATCCATGGATCTCT
Source organism: Drosophila eugracilis (assembly GCF_018153835.1). Taxonomy (NCBI): domain Eukaryota; kingdom Metazoa; phylum Arthropoda; class Insecta; order Diptera; family Drosophilidae; genus Drosophila; species Drosophila eugracilis. The sequence continues at coordinate 617 of NW_024572310.1, forward strand.
ACTACAGCTCATTATTTAAAGATTGTACTAACTAACGTGGACTGTTTCTGTTAGTTAGTACAATCTTTAAAAAATGAGAACAGCAACTTAGAGTTGATCCAATCCTATTTTTAGTATCTTTACTTTTCTGCAGTTCTGGGGCCATGAGATTTCTTAAAAACATACATAGATTATGGGTGCAAAAAGGTTTCTGGTTTTAACGAACTCAGTGTTGGATGTGTGCAGAATTGTAGAACGAGGAAATTTAATAGGTCCTACTATGACTATAACAATGACGCCAAAATTAATAAGTCTTTATTCTTTGAAAAGTAAGGAATGACAAGTTTAGTTCATGTTTCCTACGAAGGTTATGGGCTCTCAGTTATAACGAAAAAACAGTCAGAGCTCTGAAAGGAAAACATAGATACGGCAATTGTACAGCAAGATGACGATAAGAGAGAGAGCATACTTGGCTACAAAGGACTAGAAGGGGATGAAGGGGAGTCATACGGACTAATGAATTTCGTAAAGAGTTGTATTTTGGCGAAGCGTTTATTAAGTGGCAATTGTACCAGGATTTCACAGCCGACATTAATATTGAATTAATTTTCTTCCACTCATCAAAAGTTTTTTGAAATGTGCTATTATTTAGGAAATTAAAAATGTTTATGATTAGCTTTTTTATCAAATTGTTCGCGCAAAAGTCAACCGATTTTGTATCACCGGAAAATAAAAAATATTAAATCAGAAAGCTTTTTCCTTTTATAAACAAGTATAAGAGTATTAAAAAAATTCCAAAAAAATATTTCTGGTACTTTTTACGATATTTCAAATGGCATAATCCATATAATGAGCTCTACGCTTTAAAAATAACAAAATAACTACCCCACACACTTGAAATCTACTGAACTTCATATATCCCAAGTAGTTTTTTAAATTTGGCATACAAATTTTTGTATACAACAACGTATTTATTATTAAAAGATTTAATGCACGCAGATTTCCAAATAATTTCAAATTTCGTTTTTTAGTAAACTTTTTTTTTTTTCGATTTTTTTTTTTTATTATTATATATATAATATATATAAAGATATATGCATATCTATAATAATTATATATAGTGACGTATTAATTATATAATTTTGTAAATACATATCTAAAATATAATTCAGCTTAGTATAGCTTTTAAAACAATATTATAGTCAAAAATCTGCATTTTCAAGTATATTTACAATATTTTAATTTGTTGCTTCCATTAGTAACGAGTTGATGATCCTGGTCAGCATCGTATTCTTGAACTCACTTGAATTGCTTCTGTCGATGACGCCCGTCTTTCCCTATAAAAGCAATATTTTCAACGCGAATTCAAAATAAAAGCCAAACCGTACTTGTTTTGCTTGGTTTTCACCATTATGTTATTTTGGTACCCCAAAGAGTTTTTCGCCAGCAAGATTAAGACGTTGGTTAAAAGGCAACACTGTGCAGCCACTTTTATTTTTTGCTCTGGGCAATGCCGTTTTTATCACTCATGTAAATAACGTGGTGGGAAATACGATGGAGCAATTATTGTAGATACGTTATGCAAATTCATTTTGTTTATATCTTCTAGACCAATGATGTAGTTTAAAAATCTAAGCAGAGCACGTAATGTGTTCCTATTTTCAGGGGGAAGCATCTGACATATAATTGATAATGCATTTTTTTGATCCATTGTTGGAAGTGTGTGACATTGATACAAGAGTTGTGTAAGTTCATTGGTAAATAAAGGTTACTGGGAAGTTCCCCTCAGCCATCGTTTTATGGTAGGGCACCAAGTTCATGAAACCGTGGCTGTGCCCAAAAAGCAGGGCTACATTTTTAGGTTTTTTTATAAAAATGTGTTGATTCTATTTCGTTATAAAGTATTTCAGTCTGCAAATTAAACGATATTCATAATAAGTTAAACAATATTTTGTACAACAACATAACCTTTTGCTTATGTCCACCACCTGTAGTATTCCTTCTTCTCTAGACCCACGCTGTACAAGTTCGGCTATCAAGTTTTCCAAAAATAATGGAACTAATGTAGAATCAGTGCCGGTAACTTCGTTGATCCCGTCTTATTAGAGCATTTAAAGATACCCAAAAAGATTACCCCTCTTCTTTGCGTGAGACGGCGTTTATGGGCTTTCTTTTATCCAAAGACACTTGGTTACGATCAAATATTAGCTAATTCTAACCAAAGAATTGTCTTTAATCCTTTTAAGTTCAACTTCACTTATATTATTGATATCTGTGTATACAAAGTTTTGAAGATGTGTCACAGTTATCTAATGCTTGATGCAGTCAAGACTAGAGGTATCTCGACAAATGCTTTCAAAGCTAAGGCCATCATAGGACATAGGGGAAATGCGTAAGCTTTGATTTTTGGTCTGTGACAGACTTAGACTCGTTTTTGTCTTTTGTGAAGCATCTGTACACTCAACACAAGAATCGTCTGATGAAGCATTACTTACACTCTGAGAATCTGTAAGCAAAATTTCACGCGCTCTTCTGAAAAGAAATAATTGTGTGAACTATATATACCATAAACCAAATTTAAAATACTTACCCAAGTATGCAAAAATGGATCTGAGCCGGATCGGCTTCGAGGCAAATGATAGTCCCAATCCGTGAATAACCAAGCAACTCTACACCATGCGCCGAATGCAACGGTATATCACATCGCACATGCGACCCTCTAAATATATCTGCACAAGTGTAACTTTTAAGCTGTGAGCTGGGTATTCGTCGCAAGTTCTGTTTTAATGTTTCTTTTCTTTGTTCACAATTTTTACTGCCCGTCTCATTAATGCTTTCTACAAACTCTAACATTGCTTGAGCTATTAAAAAAATATTAGCTTAAAAATTGGGGTAATTTTAATTGATCTTACATTGAACAGTTTGCCCAAACATCATCGACTTGTATGGAATCCAGAGAATCTGGTGTGGCACTGCGTGAACGTGTGCCCTCACTGACTCTTTAAATATAAAAATAAACTGCTTCAAAATGTTATACACTTTTATATCAGAGTTTTTTACAGGCCGTCAAAAGGTTATACGGTCCTGTTTTGATAAAACGGTTGAAAATAGTTCCAACAACCTCTTGATCTTAACTGTAACTTAAAAAATAAAATAAAATATCGTGCACAAACTTTTACTGTTACTGTTTATTACAATTTTAAAATATTCATTTTGCTAATGGAAATTCAAGCGCCACCTATTGTGGAGAAAGCATGTCCAGTAACTGATAGTGACGTCACTGCCCATGTGAGGCCTTATAACTTAAATTGCTTCATAAATAGCAAAATAATGTTCCGATTTAAAAAAATCTTTGTCAAATCGATAGATATTAACAGAAATAAGTTATACAAGGTCAAACGAAGGCATTCATAACATTATTATTACGCCAGTGTTTCGCGGTTTGTGGGCGTTAGAGTGGGCGTGGCCGGATGAGAAGTCGTGGGAAGTTGCAGTGGCATCCCTAAAATATACTAACTTTCTAGCTCTTTAGTTCCCGAGATTTTCCATTTTTGGTTTTTCGGGTTTTGTGGGCGTTAGGTGGGCGTGGCTAGATGAAAAACAATTCGCATTTGGGGCATCATAAAAACCTACATGCTTAATCTGAACTTTCTATCTCTTATAGTTACCGAGATATCAGGTTTTCTTAAAAATGCGAAAGCCGTCTTTTGAGCTTGGTGGGCGTATGGGTAGGTGTACAAGGCAGATAGTAGTACCACTAAAAGATGCGCTGGCATCCAAAGTTTATACATACTGAATTTCCACTTTCTAGCCTCTAATAGTTCCCGAGATGGCAGGATACTGAAATAAACTTGCGCTTTCCCGGGACCCTCAAGAATCTTCATGCTTAATTTCAACTTTGTATCTACTATAGTTCCTGAGATCTCAGCGTTCATACGGACGGACGAACGGGCGGTCGGACGGACAGACGGAGATGGCTCAATCGACTTCGCTATTGGATCCTGATCAAGAATATATATACTTTATAGGTCGGAAATGCTTCCTTCATTCGGTTACATACTTTTCAACGAATCTAGTATACCCTTTTAGTCTACGAGTAACGAGTATAAAAATATTATTCATTCGTACCAATGCCGTCATGCAGCCGTTGTAAGATCCAAGCACTGGCCTATTCTGGAAGTGCTACATCGCAACAATGACCGAGTATTTACCTAAGATGCCAACGGCAAAGCAGTGTCCTTTTGACAAATTGAATCCCGCCTTCATTCTAGGAAGTGTTGCTTTACTGACTTCCATACGAAAGTCTTAAAAAAAAAGTTTCATCATACGAGAAACGGAGAGTTCACTTCTATTTATCGTGACGTCGTCACTAGGGAGGGAGTACAAAAGGCGGTCCAACCAGGATAATTAAGAAACGGTCGGCTGGTACCAATTCTTGTCTTGCCCATGTCAATTGTAATTGTGATTGAAAAATATGAAATATTTGTAATCCCATGCTGGTTACATGTTTAATAGCTGATAATGACGTCTTCAAATCTACGTTTCTTAATAAAACCACAAAATAATGTTGTTTAAGAAATTGTCGATAGGTACAGACTAGAACCATTGATGTTCACGGACATCGATGTTTTCGATGTTTTTGGCGAAAATAAAAAAAATTTGACTTGATGGAATTTTGAATAAAAGTGTTTCCAGGTTATAAATATTTCTTTTGAGGATAATATATGTACTTACATATGTCAATATGAAGATTTTCTCCTTATCCGACTGGTATTAAATTTCTGTGGTACTATTTTTAAAAAATTAAGTGCAGTTTTTAGACGTTAGAGTCAACCGAATCTATTTTGTAAAAAGCAAGTGAGTCTCTAAATTATTTATTATCAGTAATGAGTTTCGAAATCCCAAACAACTAAATTACCTTGGCTATTGATCTTGATCAATATTTCGAGTATAAAACAAGAGGAGACGATATAGTTGAGTGCCGTGATTATAAGATACCCAATACTATTTTTACACAATTTTAAAATATTCATTTTCCTAGTGGGAATTTCCATAGTGCCACCTATTGTCAGAGCAAGCATGTTGAGTAATTGATAGTGATGTCACAAGCCATGTGAGGCCTTATAACTAAAATTTTTTCATAAATAGCGAAATACTGTTCCGATTTAAAAACTGTTGGTAAATCGATAGGTATTAATAAAAACAAGAGAAAACGATAAGATACCCGTTGATACCTTCCTAACGCTTCCTTTTACCTGTTACATACTTTTCAACGAATATATTATACCCTTTTTCAACGAGTAGCGGGTATAAAAACTTGATAAATATCTAATTATACCCTAGTGTTTGAGGAGTTTTAATAAATTAAATTTATTAAAAACTTGGTATTGGGCTCTAACTAATGTTTGATTTAATTTTTAAGGGATCCAAATCAACTTATAAATGGTAAATTGGTAAAATATTTATTAAATAAAATATTTACATTGCATATTTGTTAAATAGTTTAAAACATTTTTCATTCGGCCGGACCAAAAGCACGATCACGAACACGAAAAAGTGAAAGGACTCAGTATATAGATGATGACCATATATAGGTGATGACGCGCCTAAAAACGAATTGACAAAATAATGATAAGGGAAAGATTGTTTGTCCCAACCAAAAACATAAATAGGTCCGAACCTTCAGTTCGAACAAGTAAAAGGGTAATTCTAGAAAAGATACAAAATGTGAATGCGGAAATATTGAAATAAAGCAAACTTTTCAACAAAAAGGTTTAGCTTTGGAAAATTATAACGTTCTATTCGATCCAATACATCCATTTAATCAGTGATTCTTAGTCAAATACAGAGCGAGCGAACATCTGATCAACAGAGTGGTGATCAGCATCCCTGGCACACCGTTGATGAAACTCAAGTCCATAACAATTAGCCACAACAATGATTGCACGGCAGAATTTTTAACGGAAAGAACGGAAGGGATATCTGCTTTTAAATTAAAGCATTCGGTTAAAGAGTTTGAGACAACCAGCAAACGATGCGGGCTTTTAAATGAAGAAAATGTTTCTTGGACTTTCAAAATCCACGAAAGGAGCGGCTAGAGCAAAGGTAGAGCTACTGCTAATTTCCAGAATCATAGTAATTTATAGAACTTTATAGTAATCTTTGTCTTCATGTCAATTATGTCTTCTTTTTCCGGCAAGCAAGAAACAAATCATCAACGTAGATAAGTATCAGGCAAAGTCAGCCATCTACATTCATCATGTACAAACATGGCTCGTTCTGACAAAGGGATCCTTATATCGCATAGGTTCGTTCAACTTTATATGCCACTCTCTTTCTACTTGAAAATATGGTTATGGATATAGTTCAATCGTATTACTTTATGTGGTGATACCACGTCAATGTATCCCTGAGGCGGTTTCATATAGAAAACATCGGTTAGCCTTCTATTCAGGTATGTCGTGCATGCATACATTTGGTGCAAGTAAAGATTTAGCACTGCAGTCAAGGCTGCACGTTTCCACTGCTGTCCCTCTTAATGATATACACCAGGAGATCGTCAAGGGTGTCTTTTTTTCGGCACCCGAATCACACTTATACATTTCGAGTGTTCTTTTCAGCAAGAAAAGAGTAACACACCCGAGTGCATAGATCGCTTTGAGTGTTTTGTGTATTTGCTTTTTGTCACCCACTTAATCCTATGCACATGATTGTATTGCACAGACACCCAAAACACTTATAGCAAATGAAGGGAGTGTCTGAAACACCCATGTTTCGGGATGAGTGATTCGGGTGTCTTCAACTGATCTGAGTGTTTCGGGTGTCACTTCTCACTATCGATGGTCATCTTATTTGCATATTTGGTCGCACGAAAATATTTGCCGGCCTTTTTTTTGGCTCGCACGAATATTTGCCGGAAGCGAACTTTTTTTTTTGGTATCGATAGTATCGATCCGAAACCATCGACAATATCAAATTGCGTCACCATCGATAGTTTTCCAGCTCTATGAAGAAATTCAGAAGAGATTCAGTTTGACCAGGCATAAGTTAAACTAGAGATTAGTTTAGTTTAGTTAGTTTTCCCATCGATAGTTTCTATGAAAAAATTCACAAGAGAATCAGTGTGGCCAGGCATAAGTTAAACTAGAGATTGGACTTTTATTCACAGCAACATTGAGATATATCGGTAATTTAACAAAAATTAAAAGCCGGAGGATAGAATGGATGCTTTTAGAAATTTATAGAAGGAAGCCTGCCGGATATGCCTCAAAGGGAAATGAGATAGACGCAGGATGGAAAAGCCAATTGACTGCTGACATCATAAAAAGTCCCGTTGATGATCAGATTTTGAATTTAGCTTTAAACATTCCTTCTTTTCACTCGATTCTATTGCACAGTTTTTTGGGTAAACACTGAAAGCAAAAAAAAGAAAATAAGGAGTGAGCGAAACACTCATGTTTCGGAATGAGTGTTTCGGGTGTCTTCAACTGTTTTGGATGAGCAGGTCATTGAGCATTGACCGAATAATTTTACATGAATCGTACATATTTAAGAATTGCCACTGCAACTTTCCACGAATTTTTATCGGACCACGCCCGAAAAACTTTGGCGTCCATAATATTATAGTGTATATCTTCGTTTGACCTTGTATAACACATTTTTGTCAATATTATCGCTTTATCAAAGATTTTTCAAATCGGAACATTATTTTGCTATTTATGAAAAAATGTAGATTATAAGGCGTCACATTGACAGTGACGTCACTATCAATTACTCAACATGCTTTCTGACAATAGGTTGCGCTTTATGAATTTCCACTGAATATTTTAAAATTGTTTAAAACAGTAGCAGTATCTTATAGTCGTGGCACTCGACTATAGCGTTTCTTCTTGTTTTTTAATTATAATTATTATTTACTTAGTACATTATTTTTAAATACTAAATGACCGAATGATGGTGGCATCATAAAAAGTCCCGTTGATGATCACCTTTTGCATTTAGCATTTAACATTCCTGACAATCAATATTTTAAGCTATTTTTTGATAATGATAGCATTAAAGTAAGAAGGTATCTTAGCAGATGGCACAATTCACAATAAGCGCCTAAAATATGGCAATCTTCTTAATGACAGTTTTCTGCTATTGCCATAACTTGTTAAAGCTCCGAGCAGAGCTCGTCATAGTGAGAGCGATAGCAATAGCAAAACTATATACTGGAGTATCTTAGCTTTTCCAACGCTTGTTTACGAGTGTTTATATAAAAATAAACATACATAAGTTAAGATAAGCTATCAAATCTATGAATAATTTTACACATTTATTATACTTACATCAAAATCCCGAAATACATCTCTAATATCAGGCTTCCGTTTTGGTCGAGTTTTCGAGCGTCCCTGAATTGTTTGATTTAAAGCCTTTACCCTTTGAACAATAGCTTCAGCATAAGGTTTTGATAAAGTCGTAAGTATTGGCTCCAGCTCAGTATATCGAATCTCCAAACCCTAAAAAAATGAATTGAATTATTGTAATTAATCAGAAAACCATATTAGAAAAAGCACACTTCATATTTATGAAAATGTCAATGTTAATTTTTGCATAATATTCATTATTAAGCTTTGCCAACTTTAACATTCAAACTTTTTGCCTTTTTTTAGTGTCAGAGTAAACTAACTCGCATAACGTACTTATTACCAGAATTTTCAAGCTAAATGTTAAATGCATGCTAAGTTTTAATAATTTTTAAAAATATATACTACGAATTATGGCTATAAAAATAGCTTATTTATAAGAATATAATCTAAAATTGAACACAGGGACAAAGGTTATCTTATAGTAGGCACTCCCCTAAAGCAATTTTTCTTGTTTTAAATCCAACTGGTATAAAATTCATATTTATGATGCGGGCTGTATTCCAGTTCTTATGTAATCGAATAATTATTAGATTCATTCAAAAACAAACAGAAAAAACAAGAGGAAACGCTATAGTTGAGTGCCGCGACTATAAGATACCCGTTACTGTTTTACAAAATTTTAAAATATTATTTTGCTAGTGGAAATTCACGAGGCGCCACCCATTGTCAGAGGAAGCATGTTGAGTATGCTTATAGTGACGTCACTGCCCGTGTGAGGCCTTATAACCTTAATTTCTTTATAAATAGCGAAATAATGTTCCGATTTAAAAAATCTTCGGTAAATCGATAGATATTAACAGAAATAAGTTATACAAGGTCAAAAGAAGACATTCATAATAATATTATAGACGCTACAGTTTTCCTCGGTTTGTGGGCGTTAGAGAGGGCGTGGCCGGATGAAACCTCGTGGCAAGTTGCAGTGGCATCTCTTAAATACGTGTTCCTAAGCAAAATCTTGCAGCTCTTGTATTTTTTGAGATTTTTGCATTTTTGGTTTTTCGGGTTTTGTGGGCGTTAGAGTGGGCATGGCTTGATCGGAAAAAAACAATTCGCATTGGGAGCATCATAAAAACCTTCTATCTCTTACAGTTACCGAGATATCAGCTTTTCTAGAAAATCCGAAAACCGTCTTTTGAGCCTTGTGGGCGTATGGGTGGGTGTAGCCGGATAGTAGTACCATTTTAAGATGCACTGGCATCTTCAGATTATACTTTCTGAATTTCAACTTTTGCTAACGGAAAAAGCATGTCTACTAACTAATGTTGACGTCACTGCACATGTGAGGCCTTATAACCTACACTTTCAATAAATCGCAAAATAATGTTCCGATTTTAAAAATCTTCGGTAAATCAATTGATTTTAATTAAAAAATAATAAAATAACAAACGAAGACATACATACATTTGGATATGGAAGCAAAAGTATTCCGAGGTTTGTGGGCATTAGAGTGGGCGCGGCCGGATAATAGTACCACCTTGCGCTGACATTTTAAAATTAAACATGCTAATCCCAACTTTTTAAATCTCAGAGTGGAGACTTTGGGCATAGCCGGATGCCGGCATAAGCTTGCGCTCCTTGTATCTTATAGTTTCTGAGATCTCTGCGTTCATACAGAGACGGACAGACGGACGGACGAACATGGCTTAACGACTTGGCTATTTATCCTGGTCAAGATTATATATACATTTCAATCCCTAAACGAGAAAGATTTTAATTTTATAACTTATTGTAACAATTTGTCTATAGTCTAAAGGGCAACAAAAGGGGGAAATTAAAAAACAGTTTTTACATAGATCATTTGAAACACGTAGAAGTCATAGTGTTATAATGGGATCTTTTTGGGATAATGAACTCTCCAGATAGGTAGAAAAATAGTTGCAAAATTAAGATATCTGTAAAATCTGAAACGCTTCGTTTTACCTATTACTTTTCAATAATTATAATATACCCTTTCGTCCTGTTCGTGAGCAAATTGCAACTTCGAATACCGAAGCGTAAAAGCGCATCTCTAATATACACAAATTTCCATCTTGTTGACGATGCCGTTGCATTGGCATACATACTTTAAGTAAGGAATTCAATTGCATAGCTCTTCACGAGGACGTTGAAGGTTATGTAGATCCGGAGATAGACAACAAAATCTATGAATCAAAATACTTAAGGTCAAACACGATTCTCAAGGAAAAAAGAGGTGCTCCACCACCGGGTATATCTTCTGGACATGACATTCCAGAAGACGCAATTCTCAGCTTGCTACAATAAAACTAAGAGCTCTTCAAGCGTTTCGCAACAAATCAGGGCAACACAAAAAAACCGTTTCAAGCTGGTGTGGCGTAACAGCGGCGGATTTAAATTCTGTATCTGGTACGGCGATTCCAAAAGCTGATAAAGCTACTAACTTGGTGCGAGACCTGGCTATCTAGGATACGGCGTACACCACTGTGTGGGAACGGCTGAAGGAAAGATAAAATCGTCCACAGCGCATAGTAAACTCATTTTTGGAGCAGTTATGAGCTTACCAGCAACAAAAAAAAAACAGATGCATACATATTACGCAAGGTGTCGGACATAATGAAATGGTTCAAGGTCTGGATGCTGTGAACCAAACTGCACGCGATTGTTGGATAATCTAACTAACATTGGAGAAACTTGACGCTGACGCACGGCGAAGGTGAATTTAACGCAGCACGGACACGGATTCCCCCACGCTCGAGGAGTTCTTAAAGTTTCTAGATTCTCAATGCCAGGAACTGGAGCTAAGCAAACGGGAGCTTTCTAATGATGGCAAGACAACAACACAAGTCGAAAAACCTAAAAGAATTATCAATGGTCGCAATTGAAGGCGGTAGCTAAAACATATATAGGTCTACAGAACAAAGGCGATCTTTTGCAAAGGAAAAATCTTTGTACTATAACTATTTGCAATCTGGGCATGGGATCAATATGTGCAAATATATAATACATTCGAATGTAAACATTGCAAAGGAAATCCTCACTCTCTTCTACATGTGCAAGAAAGTCTACATGCCATTGAGACTTTTACCCAAGTGGTAGAGCCAGACACTAACGCAACATACGAAACTTTAGCGACTCTCAGCCATTTGGCCCAAGTCACTGCAAATTCTTCAGAGGAAAACGATAAATGGAGATTCCATAACGGCTCGTGTTTTGTTACACACCAGTTTAGAACTCTCTTATGTATCCGAACGGATACATTGGCACATTCCGCATCAAACATCTTGATAACTAGAATATCTTCAGTAAAAGCAGACACGATTAGGGGATGCAGCACGCTTCACATCAAGTCTCGCATTTTTACGGACCATATGCTTGTCCAAGCCCACGTTCTTGGCAAGATCAATTATTCTCTGGAAAGGCAACATATCGACTCATCGGCACTCGATGTATTCAAGGAATTCAAGGTATTGGAACTGGCGTGTACATAATTCAACACAAACGCACCGATTGACATATTTTTGGAGAATTTACAAAGGCATGATGCCTCTTTGAAATCGACTGGGATCTTGGACGATTTAACCGAATATTTTGTCTGGTTTTCATTGGTCAAGTAACGACAAAGGTACAAACTTCATTGGAGCTAAACGATCGATCGATGACTCGTTACTAGCGTCATGACAAATGATAGAATTCAATGGATACACATTCCTCCGAGAACCCCTCTCTGGGGAGGGAAGTGGGAGTCAGCAGTTAGCTGTGTAAAACGGCATCTTGGTATATTCATTGGAAACTCAACGCTCACCTTTGAAGAGATGAGATCAGCGCAGTAATCAAATCGCGTCCCTTATTCTACACATCGTATACGGAATCGCACTATCTGTCACATACCTACATATTGGTCGATTATGTTTTACTAGTTAAGGAGTCGAGTACACCACTAGGATCTTGGCATTTTGCACGAATTGTTGAGACCTATCCAGTAAATAACGATATGGTTACGAGCCTTCAAAATGAGGACGCCAACAGGAAAGTGCCCAGACTCATCACGAAGGTTGCAGTATTGGCTCGTTCAGAAACTGTGTTTTTAAGGGGGGTCTGGATTTTCGTAAACGGTTTACAATTTCGACTATCTAAGCGTAAATGCGCATCTCTAATATACCCAAATTTTCCATCTTGTTGGCAATGCCGTTGCATTGGCATAAATACACACTTCAGTACTAAATAGACTTTGTAACAGAAAAGAAAAAGTCATTAAATCTCGTTGTATTTATCACCAAGACCACTCATCTTTTTCTAACCAATTTTAACCTGCAATAATTTATTAGACAACATGCTTACTTTTTCAAAAGGTTTTGTTAATTCTGGATATCCGGCGGAAACCAACCATTCTGCTTCCATTTCCCCATCTAAAAAAAAAAATTAAAATTCATATATCCAAAAATGCTAATAAGTACTAACCTTCGTAAGAAACTTCGGGTTCGTTATTTTGTGAACTATTTTGCAGTAAATATTCTCTTAGAAATTCGGAATATTCCTGTTCAGATGAGTTTGGCAGCATAGCGTTGCTTTTCATTCTAGCTTCATATAGATATTATAAAAGTTTGTGGAAATCATATGGCACAAATCTTTTTTATTTTTATTTGCAATGGCCAAGTTTATCATTCACACTAGAATAAATGTATGAAATATGTATAAATATGTTATAGATTAATTTTATTTCTCAGGTTTTTTATCGATCTTATCTCACCATTCCAGTTTCTTTCTTAGAAATAACACTTAAATTTAACACCAACATTACGAAGTTACGAATAACAAGCCTAAAACACCCAAGGAGCAGCATATTATCAATGATATCTGGGTACTTCTCAGGGCACTTAATAATGATTAGAACGATTAAAATTAAAGACCGCACCAGTAAAAACATTCCGAACAAGATTTGCTATAATTAAAAGACTAGATTCTAAAATACAGGTTATATGTGCAAAATCATTTGTAATGCTTTAAGACATATAGGGAAAGAACTCTTCAACTCTAATAAGATTGTATATGCTACACAAAATACCCCATCAAATGTTGAACATATTGATAAAAAATTATTTTGTGTCAATAAGCGACTTTAAATCAAGAGAATGAAGTAATTTTAAATATATTGAAAAAGGATTCTCGCATTGGTAGGCAATTTTAAATTCATAATATAAAGCAAGGTATCTTTCCCGTCTGTAATTACATAATAAATAATACGCTATTGGAACTTAATTTTAACTTACACAGAAAATACATACGTTCGATCTCTGATATTTCTTGAGATCTCATCGATTTTAGTTTTTCCTAATTAGTGGGCGCGACGTAACGCTGAAATAAACTTGCGCTACGTATGCATCTCAAAAATCTGCATGCTTAGTCTCTACGTTGTATCTCTTACAGTTCCTGGTATCTCAGCGTTCATTCGGACATTGCTTTATCGAATATACGTACTGAATAGGGTAGAACACGACTCCTTCTACCTGTTATATACTCTTCAACAAATACTATATACCATTTTACTTTACGAGAAACGGCTTTAATATCATCATTAATTTAATTCATCATTATTTCATTAGAGGCGGCACAAATCTTAAGCCAATCACAAAAAAGATTATCACTGAGTTTAGTGGAGTGTCCTGTTCAAAATTGTTGTTTGTACTTCAAAGTAGAATACCGCTAGATGGCCAATGTAAAAAAAAAAATTGTCTTCTAGCCTAATGCAAGTTTACCTGCAAAAGGTCAATAAAAGTGGTCAATTACAAAATTGAACAACACCATTTACTTAGATCAGATGGGAGACGTCGAAGTCATAGCGCCATTATGGGGATAATGGACGCTGCAGATAGGTAGAATATAGTTGTGAAATTAGGAATTGAGCTAATGGATTATGGATTAAAGTGATAAAAAAAGTTGGTTGCTATTGTCCTAAGATGTGATAAAAAATGTGAAAAATAAGCCATTTTCAAAAGCTTACAGAGGGAGCCACATGCTCAGCAATAAGGCACTAGTGAAAGAGCTAAGAAGAGCTAAGAGCTTAAGCATACGTGTTATAGAGATGCCACTTCTGCGAAACAGTAACAGTATCTTAACGATATACTGGCAGCTATAAAATAAAAACTAAACTTTTGATTTTTGTTGTTATATTTTTTTAATAAATTGTTAAAGAATATTAAATATATTATTAGCACCAAATGTTTAGTACATGTTATATATTGCCTTGTGAGTTAAGGACTGATGAGACTATTTGAAAGCTGAATGTTATTAATTACAGTGTTAGCAATCGACTTATGGCAATACTTAATCATGAAGCTCCAACAAGCCGCTGCAAAGCACTTTATATGAAATACATTTGACTTTAATCGATGGCACGTAAAACTATCGGCAAATCGTGAGACGATCTGAACATACTCATACGATGGTAAGCAATGGTGATTTTAATACATATCAGAATAGTCACCTATATGAAATGTATCCAAGATCTCAATAGATCGGGGTTCACAACCATTTTTGATATAATTTGAAATTAATATGAAGGTTTCCATTATCGTTATTGATTTCTTATATCAAAATGAAAAAGAAAAATCCATGCCTATTGATGAAACTATTTCAACAGAATAGAAGTAACCGAATAGTGTACAGTGTATATCATAAGTTCATTCACAAGAAATTGGAATATAATTTGAAGGGATTATAGTTTTCTTAATAAACCACCATAAACCACTTTTTTTAAAACAATATCTTAATCCATAGCAAGTTGGTAGCAATAGGGACAAATATACGGAGAAAACAGTTTTGCTCAAAATATCTTTCATAAGACGTATGATAGTGCCAAAAAAATAAAAAAAAAGGGGGAAACGCTATAGTCCAGTGCCGCGACTATAAGATACCCGTTACTGTTTTACACAATTTAAAAATATTCATTTTGCTAGTGGAAATTCACAGGGCGCCCCCTATTGTCAGAGAAAGTATGTTGGGTAACTGATAGTGACATCACTGCCCATGTGAGGCCTAATAACCTAAATTGCTTCATAAATAACAAAAAAATGTTCCGATTTAAAAAATCTTTGTCAAATCGATAGATATTAACAGTAATAAGTTATACAAGGTCAAACGAAGGCATTTATAGTAATATTATAGACGCCACAGTTTTCCGCTTGTGAACCTTGGAGTGGCAAATTATTTTTGCGAAAACCTTATTTAGCCTTGTGTGCGTATGAGTGGGTGTGGCCGGATAATAGTACCACTATAAGATCCGCTGCCATATAAATTTCAATTTTCTAGCTCTAATAGTTCCTGAGATTTCAGCGATTTTAGTTTTTGCGATTTGTGGGCGTTGGAGTGTTTTTCGTATGGACTCATATCTTCATGCTTAATATCAATCTTGTATCTCTTATAGTTCCTGAGATCTCAACGTTCATATGAACAGACGGACGGACAGACGGACATGACTCAATCGTCTTCGTTATTGATACTAATCAATAAATATATATACTTTAAAGGGTCGGAAACGCTTCCTTCCTACCTGTCACATAGTTTTTAACGAATCTAATATACCCTTTTACTCTACGAGTAACGGGTATAAAAATTGGAAGAAAAGCTAAATGCGGCTATAAGATACTCGTTACTGTCTTACACAATTTTGAAATATTATTTTTGTTTTGTCTGTATAGACGACGAACGCCGTTAATTTCAAATAGGTGGTTTACGAGACTTAAGTTACAGAATACATACTCGTACTTTCAATTTTCGGATTATTTTGTTACAAATTGCAAGTTTACATCTTATCTCAATATATAAAAAATCTTAAATGCAGTTTAATAAAACACAATTCTTATTTTTTTAATGAAACTTACAAATTTTATATAGAAGAGAACAAAATAAAGTATTGATCTATTAGAATTAATCCTAAAACAAAAAGAGGCCATACAAAAGGACTAACATTTTTAATTTTAAAATTAAAAAATATATGTAAGATGTACGATATGCATACATACTGGCTTTCATTGGTTAAATATTAATATGTTAGTGTTTTTAAAAAATGGTCTTAATTTGTTGCATAGTTTTTGAATGTACACTTCTGAATTTTATTGAAATACAATTCTTATTTTTTCAATGAAAAAAACAATTTTATATAGAAAAGAACAAAATAAAACAAGAGTTTATGAGCATTTTCATTTAATCAAATTTTCCATAGATATCGAGCACGGAATGGGCAAGAAAACTAGGGTGGAAGTTCGAAACCATTTGTTTATGAACCATGTTCAAAGGAGCACATTAATCAACCATTTCCTCTTGCTAATGAGTCCAGTGTGGGGGTTAAAGCTTTTCGGTTCAAAGAGACCAAGATAAGTTAAGCGGCAGGGCAACATTCACTTTGGTGGGTCTTTTAGGAATTGAGTAACCTAATAATTATTCATGGCCTAATTCAGGGGTGTTCAAATTCGTCTTACGAAAAAGGAGCAAATATTTAGTGACTTTTTGTGTTGGATTGTAGCTGTGCTTTGAGAGAAAGATAAATTGTTTTTTTGCTAACGAATTCACTTATTGTACTCACCCGAAAAATGCGAAATAAACACAAAATGAAAACACAAGTTATAAGGAAAAACTAACGATTTTTCAATTGAATATCTATTGGACTTATTCCTTAAACAAAAAGACTATACAAATTACGACTACAATTTTTAATTTTAAAATTAAAATATAAATGTGTGTATGTAATAGATAAATGTACCTTAAGCAATTACATTTTAATTTTTATATTCTGTTTCCTTTTTGTAAATTAAAAAATAGTTTTCGTTGATTAAACATTCTAGTGAAATGATTTAAAAAAAATTGTCTTTATACATATGATTAATTATCGTGCACAGTGCCTGCATTAATTTTAAAATTAAAATACAAATGTGTGTATGTAATAGATAAATGTACCTTAAGCAATTACATTGTAATTTTTATATTCTGTTTCCTTTTTGTAAATTGAAAAATAGTTTTCGTTGATTAAACATGTTAGTGAAATGATTTAAAAAAAAATTGTATTTATATGTACATATGTTTAATTATCGTGCACAGTGCCTGCATGACCACTTCTGAATTGAGCGAAATAAGCTACAGATCACTGTCTACTCTTTTAGCACATATGTATGTATGTACACATATGTACGTATGTATGTATATGACATACATATGAGTCATTCAAAACTAATTAATACATTGTAAACACAATTAATCTTCTAAACCACTAACTGAAATATGTAAATTATAAGATAATAGCAAAATTAAATAAAGTCATATATGTATATAAAACTATCCGCAAAGAGAACTCGAAATCAACTGAGTTTGGATATGCTAACGTCATATTTTTGGAAGTATTGGTTGTGTGCACATGTATACATGTACGCACATGCATGTGTATGAATTTATATGTTTGTATACAACTGAACGTTTTTTTATATTGAACTGACTTACTGAAGCGAATGATTAGATGCTTATGTAGGTACTTATACTTACACTGTACATATGTATATCAAAATGTCGGCCTTACGGAAATATACGAAGAAACATATTCGAAGGCCCACAAAGCTAGAGAAAAGCAAACAAAACGGGTGTGTTAGAAGAATCTGGTTTTCTTTAAGTTTATCCGCCTTCACTTCAACCTTACAAAAATTTCAAAGTAAATTTAATGTTGATCGAGGAGTTTGAGTGTAATGTTTGCGTAGAGTTAAAAATATTTAACACCTTTTTCATAGAAAACTTGTACATACAGTGGCTCACAGCTTATTTCGTGCTGTTACCTAAAAAAGTTCCAGTGTCCTACTAAACTAAAAAAGATATCAGATAAATTTAAGGGGAACATTAACATGTTTATTGAACGAACGCAATTTTCTTAATTATAAAAACAAAAGAATTATTTAATAAAAACTAAATGTACAGGCTTTTCCCATGACGCAGCTTATTCTTTGCAGATTATACTAAACATATTATTTGTTATTTAACAGCAAACATTTTTTATGTCCGCCTTTCTGCTTCGGGACAGCTTTGATCGTTTATTGTTCGAAATCTTCCTCTTCCATACAGCTAATATCTCCCACACATTTTCGATCACATTTAACGACATGGGGGCAGTTCCAGATAACCCAAGTCTTCAAAATACTGCCTGCTGAATGCTTAGGATTGTTGTCCTGGTAAAATTGAAAATGGCCAAAAATTAAGGAAACCCCTAACCTGGGGGCCTGCAGAGATTATGTTATGTTTATACCCGTTACTCGTAGACTAAAAGGATATACTAGATTCGTTGAAAAGTATGTAACAGGTAGAAGGAAGCGTTTCCGACCCTATAAAGTATATATATTCCTGATCAGGATCAATAGCGAAGTCGATTGAGCCATGTCCGTCTGTCCGTCCGTCCGTCTGTTCATATGAACGCTGAGATCTCAGGAACTATAAGAGATACAAAGTTGAGATTAACCATGAAGATTCTTGAGGTCCCTAAGCGGCGCAAGCTTATAACAGCATCCCAAAAATCGCGAAAAACTAAAATCGCTAAAATCTAAGGAACTATTAGAGCAAGAAAGTTGAAATTCAGTTTGTATACTCTTTAAATGCCAGCGCATCTTATAGTGGTAGTATTATCCGGCTACAACCACCCATACGCCCACCAAGCTCGAAAGACGGTTTTCGCATTTTCTAGAAAAGCTGATATCTTGGTAACTATAAGTGACAGAAAGTTAAACGTGTAGGTTTTATGATGCTCCCAATGCGAATTGTTTTTTCCGATCAAGCCATACCCACTCTAATGCCCACAAAACCCGTATTTAAGAGAGATGCCACTGAAACTTGCCACGAGGTTTCATCCGGCCACGCCCGCTCTAACGCCCACAAACCGCGGGAAACTGTGGCGTCTATAATATTATTATCAATGCCTTCGTTTGGCCTTGTATAACTTATTTTTGTTAATATCTATCGATTTACCAAAAGATTTTTTGAAGTCTCAAAAAATAATTTGGCTAGTTATGAAGAAATTTGGGTTATTAGGCCTCACATGGTTTGTGACGTCACTATCAA
Source organism: Drosophila eugracilis (assembly GCF_018153835.1). NCBI lineage: Eukaryota > Metazoa > Arthropoda > Insecta > Diptera > Drosophilidae > Drosophila > Drosophila eugracilis. The sequence continues at coordinate 20,047 of NW_024572310.1, forward strand.
TTACTCAACATGCTTTCTCTGACAATAGGCGGCATCTTGTGAATTTCCACTAGCAAAATGAATATTTTAAAATTGTGTAAAACAGTAACGGGTATCTTATAGTCACGGCATACGACAATAGCGTATCCTCTTGTTTTATGTTATCTTTTTAGTTATGCAGGAATAACGACCAGAACTTTTTTTTAGGTAACTGCACGAAATAAGCTGCGAGCCACTGTGTGTATATGTATATAAAAATGTTAAGTTTTTGGTTTTGGTTTTTATTATTATCTACCGATTTACCACAGGTTTTTAAAATCGGAACAAAAGTTCGCTATTTATAAAGAAATTTAAATGATGTCATTATCATTTAGTAAACATGCTTTTTTGACAAAAGGTGGCCCTTTGTCCATTTCCACTAGCAAAATTAATATTTGGAAATTATATAAAACAGTAACAAGTATATTATAGTCGCGGCAGTCGAGTTTCTTCTGGTTTTCTTTTATTATACATATATATATTTATTGACGCCGGTCTAAGTCCCGGGAGTTGCCTTTCACACTCTGCGTTTCTTCGAAACAAAAAATACAACTTGTAGTTCTAACTGCACCGCGGTTTTGATACAACATAGCAGTGAGTGCCTTACATTTGTACGGCCCGTATTTCGTGGGACTTGCTGCCCAATAGCCGCATAACCGATCAAATATTGCGGTAAGCTCATTGTAGATTTTTACTGAAGAACTGCCTCAACGTTGTATTCGCCGCACTGCTTACACCGATTCCTGGCTGCCACCCTGTAGAAGCTCCTCCTCCAGATATTTGATCCTTTTCATGAACGTCGCAATCTGTGTAGTCGTGGAGTCCATAGGCTGTCCTGCGGTTTCCGCCTGAACAGTGCTCATGATATGTTAAATCCCGAGAGTTGGCGCTTTAGACCAGAGGGGCTCAAAATCGTCTTAGTTTAGTGACGTTTTTTGTGCTGGTTTGCATCTGTGCACTAAGAGAAAGAAAACATTTTTTTTGCTAACCAATTCATCACTTATTTTAATGACCCGAAATAAGCTCTACATAGCAAACAGAAGTTACAAAGAATGATTTTCAGTGTAAGTGTTCAAAGATGTTCCAAAAAGAAAACCAGAAAAAATTATATTGCTGTTGGCAAAGGAATGAGACGGAAAGGGAAAACAAAAAATTTATATATCTGCTTTATACCACAAACAACAGTGTGGCCAATTACAACCATAGCGTAAATGGCAAATACAATACTGAACCAAAGAGCACCCTAGAGAAGCCTAATTCAAACTGACTGAACATTGAGATTTAACTGACTACCTTACCGCGAAATGTATTTATTATACCCGTTACTCGTAGAGTAAAAGGGTATACTAGATTCGTTGAAAAGTATGTAACAGATAGAAGTAAGCGTTTTCGACCCTATAAAGTATATATATTCTTGATCAGGACGATTGAGCCATGTCCGTCTGGCCGTCCGTCCGTATGAACGCTGAGATCTCAGGAACTGTAACAGATACAAAGTTAAGATTAATCATGAAGATTCTTGAGGTCCCGGGACAGCGCAAGCTTATTACAGCATCCTGCCACGCCCACTCAAACTCACAAATCGCAAAAAATAAAATTGCTGAAGTCTCAGGAACTATTGGAGCTAGAAAGTTGAAATTCAGAACTTAGAATCTTTAGATGTCAGCGCATCTTAAAGTGGTTTTACTATCCGGCCACACCCACCCATACGTCCACAAGGCTCAAAAGACGGTTTTCGGATTTTCTAGAAAAGCTGATATCTCGGTAACTATAAGAGTTTTTATGATGCTCCCAATGCGAATTGTTTTTTTTCGATGAAGCCATGCCCACTCTAACGCCCACAAAACACGAAAAATCAAAAATGCAAAAATCTCAAAAACTATAAGAGCTACATAATTTTGATTAGAAACACGTATTAAAGATATGCCTTTTGAACTTGCGACTAAGTAGCATCCGGCCACGCCAACTCTAACGACCACAAACCGCGGAAAACTATGGTGTCTATAATAATATTATGAATGCCTTCGTTTGACCTTGCGTCACTTATTTCTATTAATATCTATCGATTTACCAAAGATTTTTTTAAATCGGAACATTATTTCGCTATTTATGAAGAAATTAAGGTTATAAGGCCTCACATGGGCAGTAACGTCACTATATGCATACTCAACATACGTCCTCTGACAATAGGTGGCGCCTTGTGAATTTCCACTAGCAAAATAATATTTTAAAATTTTGTAAAACAGTATCTTATAGTCGTGGCACTCGACTATAGCGTTTCCTCTTGTTTTTTCTCTGAATAGGTTAAGCTTTTTGATTTTTTATTCTTCTTTTAATGTTGGATTTGAGAATCTTCTTAGTTTTGGTTGTGATAAGGTTTAGACCTTTAATGCTTGATGCTTTGAGAATATGGGTGTAAACTTTACACCCAAGCCGGTGGAGGAACCTTCTTCGTATAGGCCACTCTCTATGCTGGATACAGTGGGCAAAATTCTTGAAAGAATAATCAACTCCCGACTAGAGGGTGCCCTTGCCGAAACCATCGGCCTCTCTAATATGCAGTATGGCTTTAATTTTGATTAGAAAAACGTATTAAAGATATGCCTCTGCAACTTGCGACTAAGTTGCATCCGGCCACGCCAACTCTAACGACCACAAACCGCGGAAAACTGTGGCGTCTATAATAATATTATGAATGCCTTTGTTTGACCCTGCGTCACTTATTTCTATTAATATCTATCGATTTACCAAAGATTTTTTTAAATCGGAACATTATTTCGCTATTTATGAAGAAATTAAGGTTATAAGGCCTCACATGGGCAGTGACGTCACTATATGCATACTCAACATACTTCCTCTGAGAATAGGTGGCGCCTTGTGAATTTCCACTAGCAAAATAATATTTTAAAATTTTGTAAAACAGTATGGCACTCGACTATAGCGTTTCCTCTTGTTTTTTCTCTGAATAGGTTAAGCTTTTTGATTTTTTATTCTTCTTTTAATGTTGGATTTGAGAATCTTCTTAGTTTTGGTTGTGATAAGGTTTAGACCTTTAATGCTTGATGCTTATAGAATATGGGTGTAAACTTTATTCATTGTTGGAGCACGACATATAATTTATATTGTTGAAGAATCCTAAATTCATAACCCGAATTGTATATGTACATAAGATCCACTTTACTGTAACTGTAACGAGCTTGCACGCTCGTCACTTATTTGAAACTTTGGTAAACACAGAACAAGATTCTGTTTCACTGCACTTTTTTGGACTCTAATCTACACACGGGCAGACACACATCAACGGATACCCACACTCGCATAAAAAAAGCAGAAACTGCTTCGCCAGGGCTCATGTGAATGGTATAGTTTTCTACAGCTGCTACCTGCCCCAAGCCTTAGCCTCCCCCAGGGAATAACTGTGCTCGAAGCGATTGCAGAAGACGCCTGGGGAAATCTTCCTACCGTAATTGCCCGTGATTTTAAAGCATGGGCTACGGAGTGGGGACCACTCCGGACCAATGCGAGGATAAAGGCGCTGCTTGAGAGCTTCGCCGCCCTAGACCTAGTACTGATAAACTCTGGACTGAAATTGAATTTCTCTAGCCGGTACCAATTCCATCACTGACCTCCCAATTGTGAGCGCTGGATTAGCCCCGGTCTCCAGCTGGGAGGTTAGTGGCCTCTACATGGGTAGTGACCATGCAGCAATCATTTGCACGATAAAGTCTACAAATAGCCCACCACGAGTTCCAAAGTCAGGGTACAAAATGGAGACGCTAGACGTGGAGATGGTACATATGTTGTTCGAGGACGTCTCTACAAGCGGCTCGGCTGAAGTAAGAGCAAACAACATAGCAGACTACACCAGGCGTTTGCGACCCATCTATGCAGAAAAAGAGGAAAATAAAGATGTTGCGGAAGTCAGGAAAGAATGCCACAAAATTGCAACTAGGGCAAATAAAAAAGAGTACGTTGATATGTATAACGCTTTCCAAACAGAAGGTGTGTTCCTTAGACGCTGAAAAACACAGCGGTTTGTACTCATACCGAAGGGGGACAAGCCGGTGGAGGAACCTTCTTCGTATAGGCCACTCTGTATGCTGGATACAGTGGGCAAAATTCTTGAAAGAATAATCAACTCCCGACTAGAGGGTGCCCTTGCCGAAACCATCGGCCTCTCTAATATGCAGTATGGCTTTCGAAATAGGCTCAACCATCGTCGGTAAACTGTGAGAAATCGCAGACAAAGCCATTGAGGGAAAAAGGTGGCAAAGACGGCACTAAGCAGTATTGCATAGCTTCAACTTTGGATGCTAATAACGCATTCAACTCTGCTGGCTCGCACCCCACACTAAATACACTGAACAACCTAAACTTCCCAGCGTATATACGGCGAGTAATAGCGAGCTACTTCGAAGACCGCCTACTCCTGAACGAAACTGAATCCGGGCAGGTGACTCACATGGTCACCGGGAGAGTTCCCCACGGATCAGTCCTTGGCCCTCTGCTGTGGAACGTCATGTACGATCATGATGCTGGAAGGGGCACGACTCATTGGCTTTGCGGATGACGTAGCCATAGTAGCAACGGCCAAAAAGGACGATGGGCGTATAAGCTCATCCCAGAACTGCAGAGATGGCTGGGACGTAAGCATCGACATGTGGACTTTTACTAAACGCAACTTCTGACGGGACATCGATGCTTTAAATACTATCTGAATAGGTTTAAGCATGAACGTTATCCGCACTGCCCATTTTGCAAGTCGGATGTGGAAGACGCAGAACATGTGTTTTTTGTCTGTCTGAGATTTGAAAACGAACGTCGAGATCTGAGCATAAGGGTTGAGCTGACGTCAGCCGCTTGTAACCTGGTGGAAATTATGCTTGAATCAGAAGTAAATTGGTCCGCTGTAAGCAACATGGCCACAATAATACTTAAAAAACTGCGCATCGCAGAAAGACTGCGAAATTTCGATGGGATAGAATCCTAGAGAGCCCTAAGGGCATTCCCCCCGGTGAAGTAATACCTAACGACAGTACCGCCGGGGAAGCGGGGAATGGTGGAGTTTCTACTGGGTTAGAGTCCCAGACTTCGGCAAGCTTCCAGTTTGCTTTCGAGGCTTTAAATCACCACTAATCCAAAAATAAAAACACTCGCATAACTATCGAATTTTGGACCTGAACAAGGGCAGGTTGCTTCCACTATCGGGCTGCACAAGGCAAGACCAAACATTTGGCGACCGTGACAGGACACCTGCAGTCTTGGATTGTATTGGAATTCACACCGGTTAGCTACATAGTTGAAGAAACAGTCCGAACCGTAAGGGAAAAGGCCCCTTCATTTTGATCAAAATTTAACAAGTGCAGTCAGCGAATTTTCACATGGTTAAATTTTCACTCAAATTTTACTTGGTGTTAACATTTCACTCAACGGCCTTAAAACTGTTACCACAATCGCTGTAATCTGCACATCAACTGAGACGAAGATGCTAGCATTACAGAAGTAGACAAACTTACATATCTACTTAGTTGCGTATCTGGCCCAGCGTTAAGGGTTGTATCAGCCTTCCAAGTTTCAGATGCCAACTACCAAAAAGCTCTAAATCAGTTACAAGAGCGTTACGATAAGAAAGTATTAATTCTTATTGAGCATGTCACCAGTTTATTCGGCATTTCTCACATGAAGAAGGCCGACCCGTGCTCTTTTCGGCAAATTTTAGAACTTCTTCGCTCGCTTCTTTCTCTTGGTACTCAGAAAGACATTCTTAGTGCAATAATCATTCATCTCGTCCTGCAGAAAGTCGATTCTGATACTAAACAAACATACGACAGAGCCCAGGTGTATGAAAATCTTCAGAAGTGGGAAGATTGTTATAATATTTTGAGCGTACATAGTCAATTTTTAGAGTGTCATATAACATCTCCAGTTGAAGATAAACTGTATGAGAAACGTTTTGAAAAACACAGTTATTCTTTAAAAGCATTTATAGCTGCCAAACGGAGTTGTTTTAAATGCAATTTAACTGATCATAGCCTAGGATCATTATTCATTTCACTCCCATTCGAAAAGCGTCATAGCTGGGAAAAGCAAGCTACTTTATGCTTAAATTGTTTACATGTAGGACATGCCACGGACAGCGATTGAGAAATTTGAAGAGCAAGACGATTCACAAGCCAGCTTATCAACCCAGGTGTTTGCTGTACTTACACGCAACCCAAAACGCTCGCTTATCCCAACAGCGCTCATCCTAGTTAAGGAAAAATATGGCGTGTTTCATTCTACTAGAGCTCTGCTAGACTTAGAGTCAGAAGTCAATTTTATGACAAAAACTCTAGCGAAGACCCTTCAGATACCAAATTGGGAACCTTCGAGAGCAAGTAAACATTTCTTTAGAAGCAACAATTCGGTCTCGGTTATCAGCTGATGAGTGGACTCTGCAATTTTCAATCACGAAATCTATAGCTCAGCAGCAGCCAGAGCGCAGCATAGATAAATCGCAATGGTCGATCCCTGAGGATATCGACTTGGCCGCCCCACAATTATTTAAGCCTCACTAGATTCTTTAAGCCTCGGAAACTATAAGAGCTACAAGGTTGTGCTTAAGAATACGTATTTAAGAGATGCCACTGCAACTTGTCACGAGGTTTCATCCGGCCAAGCTCGCTCTAACGCACACAAACCGCGGAAAACTGTGGCGTTTATAATGTTATTATGAATGCCTTCGTTTGGCCTTGTATAACTTATTATTGTTAATATCTATCGATTTACCAAAGATTTTTGAAGTCCGAAAATTATTTCGCTAGTTATGAAGAAATTTGGGTTATAAGGCCTCACATGGTTTGTGACGTCACTATCAATTACTCAACATGCTTCCTCTGACAATAGGTGGCACCTTGTAGAATTTCCACTAGCAAAATTAATATTTTAAAATTGTGCAAAAACAGTAACGGGTAGCTTAAAGAACTTTTTGGGTACATTAATTATTCTTGGTACTTTCACGTTTTTCTTTGAACATATTGTCGATTGAACTGATTTTCATTGTATAGAACACTCAAAGAGTTTATGTGGCGTGAGTTTAGTTTCAATGGGAAATATAAGTGGATAGATATTTACAAAAATTTAATATTTGATTACAATAATAGGGTACATAGAACCATAAAAATGAGCCCAATCAGTGTCAACACAACTAATGAAAAACAAATATTACAAGACTCATATAATCACATAAAGATATATGTTGGGAGTAAACTACGAAATGGCGATCACGTTCTTATCAGCAAGTATAAACATGTGTTTGAAAAAGGGTATACACCGAAATTTACAACAGAAATCTTTAAAATTAGAAAAGTCAACAATACATTACCCAAAACATACTTACTTAAAGATTATAAAGGCAAAGGTTTTATAAAGAAGAACTCAAAAGAATGAATTCCACATTTCTAGTAGAGAAAATTTTAAAGCGAAGAGGTGATATTTGGTAAAATGACTTGGCTTTCCAATGGACGAAGCCAGCTGGGTAAATAAAGATGAAATTTTATTGTACAAATACCAAATTAAAAGACAATGTAATATTTAATTTTGATTTTTTTTATTTCTTATTATAGCATATAATTAAATTTAATAAATATACATACATATATGTACAAGTTTATAATGTGTATACTAACAATTTTAATAAAATATTATATGTTTTTTACAATTTATTTTTGTTTTACTTATATTTACCACAATCTCGATCAAAATAAAATAATTCTTGTTCTATGTTTAGTTGCTTATCCCTAAGTTCATTTATTGTATTGACAGCTATATTTCTCCCATTTATTATATCTCTTAAAAATATGTTTTCAAGTTTAAAAAAATTGATACTATCCACAATGTCCTTTTCCATTAACCTTTTATATTTTATTGATAGAGTACCATGATCATTGTGATTTAACATTGCAAACTCTGTTTTATTATGTTTACGTTTTCTTTTACTATCATTAGCACTAACACATTCTTATATACCCTATTTGTTGATATTTTGTGTGCCCTTTATCTAAACATTGTCCTTGTTTAGGTGTGGGACCATTGTGCCGCCGCTTATCTGAGCTTAAGAGCGCATCCACGCTGAAGAGCGCATGCACGCTGAAGAGCGCATCCGCGCTGAAGAGCGCATCCGCCCTCGCCCCTCTCTGCACAATCTTGCACTCTCTCTCTCTCGGGTCCAACTGCAGCGGTCGGCGATCGTTTTTCTTATGCTAAGCTAAGTTAAGTTTTTTTTTCTGTATGCAGTGAATAAAGCTGACGACCTTACTCCACGACGCTCCCGACTTCATCTTCTCTACAACCAAGAGGTATCTTTTTGTCGCAATACCGCACCTCTACCACATTTTGGTCCTTCGAGCCGGATATTCTGGATATTTTCGATATTCTAAATTTTTTTCCTTCTCCGTCCCTCTGCCGGTCTTCAGCAGTGGTCCGAACCTTAAATTTCGATCACACTGCTACAAGATTTTTTTCCTTCCGTGTCAACTCCAAGTCCGAGTTTTCCGACACAACGGCTGTGTAAGATTTTCTACTCTTCTTCGTCTTCAAATTCTGCAAATGTTTCCATCCGACTCCGTTTTGTGTGTCCCCATATTCCTCGCCGTTTTCGGCCTCCACGTTATTTGCTATTCCGCTATTCGCTTGCCAACGGTCGAGGCATATGTGCATACATATAATATACACTCATACAAACATACATTTTTTTGGTGCAATTAATCCGCAAAAAAATTGACCAAGTGAACAGTGAAATTGTGTGGTGACAAAAATAAGGCATAATTAATATTGGCCAGCCGGTGTGAACTAGTCCCAAAAATTCCTAAATTCACCGAACAGTCTGCCACGGGAGTAATATTTTTTCCCAATCAGTTTTTTTAAACCACACAGCTTTCTGTTCCTCCAATTATACAGTGTAGTGAGCGGAGTATTTAATTTTAATTCTATTTTAATTACATAAATACATACATTGTATGTACACATAAAAAACTAACATATTTTTTCTCAAGTGTCCAGCCAACGAGCCGGCCGTAAAATGCTGATCATGCATTCCCACGGTGACGACTGGCTCTACACCAACTAACACTTATAGCCGGCCGTCTCATGGTATATGTATACATAAGACAAATATGCCAATGCATGTATATACTCCTATACACCTCAACAGTGCTGGAATCGAATTACAGCTACTCTTACTCCGTATATTGGAGGTGTATTGCCCAGCTTCGGGAGAAAATTGCCTCCCAATCCACTCAGGCCTCCGTCAATGTCCACACGCCCGCGTCTACAGGCTGCCGGTTACCTCCAGTGGATACCGAGGTCTTTGCGGGTGATTATCTTCGGTGGCCCACCTTTAGAGACATCTTTACGGCCATTTACATCCAAAACTCGCGGCTCACCCCGGTAAAGAAGTTGTTCCACTTGCTGTCCAAAACAAGTGGTGACGCACACGTCATTGTTTCTAAGGCTCCGCTCACCCATGACGGGTTTGTCGCAGCGTGGCAAAGCCTCACAGACCGTTTTGAGAACCGGCGGCTATTGGTCAATAGCCAGTTGAAGATCCTTTTCAACCTACAGGCTATTTCTCAAGAGTCCGGGGTCGCGGTGAGGGAGCTGCAAGCCACCATTCAGAGTTGTCTGACAGCCCTAGAAATGTCCGCCATCAATGTTGAGGCTTGGGACTATCTCCTGGTATTTATGATTTCCTCAAAGGTTCCCAAAGGTTCTATGTGGGAGCAATCCGTACATAATAAGGCCGAAATTCCAACATGGAAGGAATTAGATAACTTCCTGACAGAGCGCCATCGCACTTTAGAGGCCATCGACGACGTCAGGCCTAGTGGCTCCGGGCAATTTCCGCCAAGGTCGGGACTTCCTACTGCCCCTGCTCAGAGGCTCAATTCATACGAGACTCAAGTGGTTCCGGACCAAAAGGGCTGCAATCTGAGTTCGAGGGAGAACCACCCTATCGCTTATGTCCGCGTTTCCTAGAAATGGACGTGAATGGGCGCTCTATTTTGAGCGTACATAGTCAATTTTTAGAGTGTCATATAACATCTCCAGTTGAAGATAAACTGTATGAGAAACGTTTTGAAAAACACAGTTATTCTTTAAAAGCATTTATAGCTGCCAAACGGAGTTGTTTTAAATGCAATTTAACTGATCATAGCCTAGGATCATTATTCATTTCACTCCCATTCGAAAAGCGTCATAGCTGGGAAAAGCAAGCTACTTTATGCTTAAATTGTTTACATGTAGGACATGCCACGGACAGCGATTGAGAAATTTGAAGAGCAAGACGATTCACAAGCCAGCTTATCAACCCAGGTGTTTGCTGTACTTACACGCAACCCAAAACGCTCGCTTATCCCAACAGCGCTCATCCTAGTTAAGGAAAAATATGGCGTGTTTCATTCTACTAGAGCTCTGCTAGACTCAGAGTCAGAAGTCAATTTTATGACAAAAACTCTAGCGAAGACCCTTCAGATACCAAATTGGGAACCTTCGAGAGCAAGTAAACATTTCTTTAGAAGCAACAATTCGGTCTCGGTTATCAGCTGATGAGTGGACTCTGCAATTTTCAATCACGAAATCTATAGCTCAGCAGCAGCCAGAGCGCAGCATAGATAAATCGCAATGGTCGATCCCTGAGGATATCGACTTGGCCGCCCCACAATTATTTAAGCCTCACTAGATTCTTTAAGCCTCGGAAACTATAAGAGCTACAAGGTTGTGCTTAAGAATACGTATTTAAGAGATGCCACTGCAACTTGTCACGAGGTTTCATCCGGCCAAGCTCGCTCTAACGCACACAAACCGCGGAAAACTGTGGCGTTTATAATGTTATTATGAATGCCTTCGTTTGGCCTTGTATAACTTATTATTGTTAATATCTATCGATTTACCAAAGATTTTTGAAGTCCGAAAATTATTTCGCTAGTTATGAAGAAATTTGGGTTATAAGGCCTCACATGGTTTGTGACGTCACTATCAATTACTCAACATGCTTCCTCTGACAATAGGTGGCACCTTGTGAATTTCCACTAGCAAAATTAATATTTTAAAATTGTGTAAAACAGTAACGGGTAGCTTAAAGAACTTTTTGGGTACATTAATTATTCTTGGTACTTTCACGTTTTTCTTTGAACATATTGTCGATTGAACTGATTTTCATTGTATAGAACACTCAAAGAGTTTATGTGGCGTGAGTTTAGTTTCAATGGGAAATATAAGTGGATAGATATTTACAAAAATTTAATATTTGATTACAATAATAGGGTACATAGAACCATAAAAATGAGCCCAATCAGTGTCAACACAACTAATGAAAAACAAATATTACAAGACTCATATAATCACATAAAGATATATGTTGGGAGTAAACTACGAAATGGCGATCACGTTCTTATCAGCAAGTATAAACATGTGTTTGAAAAAGGGTATACACCGAAATTTACAACAGAAATCTTTAAAATTAGAAAAGTCAACAATACATTACCCAAAACATACTTACTTAAAGATTATAAAGGCAAAGGTTTTATAAAGAAGAACTCAAAAAGAATGAATTCCACATTTCTAGTAGAGAAAATTTTAAAGCGAAGAGGTGATATTTGGTAAAATGACTTGGCTTTCCAATGGACGAAGCCAGCTGGGTAAATAAAGATGAAATTTTATTGTACAAATACCAAATTAAAAGACAATGTAATATTTAATTTTGATTTTTTTTATTTCTTATTATAGCATATAATTAAATTTAATAAATATACATACATATATGTACAAGTTTATAATGTGTATACTAACAATTTTAATAAAATATTATATGTTTTTTACAATTTATTTTTGTTTTACTTATATTTACCACAATCTCGATCAAAATAAAATAATTCTTGTTCTATGTTTAGTTGCTTATCCCTAAGTTCATTTATTGTATTGACAGCTATATTTCTCCCATTTATTATATCTCTTAAAAATATGTTTTCAAGTTTAAAAAAATTGATACTATCCACAATGTCCTTTTCCATTAACCTTTTATATTTTTATTGATAGAGTACCATGATCATTGTGATTTAACATTGCAAACTCTGTTTTATTATGTTTACGTTTTCTTTTACTATCATTAGCACTAACACATTCTTATATACCCTATTTGTTGATATTTTGTGTGCCCTTGATCTAAACATTGTCCTTGTTTAGGTGTGGGACCATTGTGCCGCCGCTTATCTGAGCTTAAGAGCGCATCCACGCTGAAGAGCGCATGCACGCTGAAGAGCGCATCCGCGCTGAAGAGCGCATCCGCCCTCGCCCCTCTCTGCACAATCTTGCACTCTCTCTCTCTCGGGTCCAACTGCAGCGGTCGGCCGTCGGCGATCGTTTTTCTTATGCTAAGCTAAGTTAAGTTTTTTTTCTGTATGCAGTGAATAAAGCTGACGACCTTACTCCACGACGCTCCCGACTTCATCTTCTCTACAACCAAGAGGTATCTTTTTGTCGCAATACCGCACCTCTACCACATTTTGGTCCTTCGAGCCGGATATTCTGGATATTTTCGATATTCTAAATTTTTTTCCTTCTCCGTCCCTCTGCCGGTCTTCAGCAGTGGTCCGAACCTTAAATTTCGATCACACTGCTACAAGATTTTTTTCCTTCCGTGTCAACTCCAAGTCCGAGTTTTCCGACACAACGGCAGTGTAAGATTTTCTACTCTTCTTCGTCTTCAAATTCTGCAAATGTTTCCATCCGACTCCGTTTTGTGTGTCCCCATATTCCTCGCCGTTTTCGGCCTCCACGTTATTTGCTATTCCGCTATTCGCTTGCCAACGGTCGAGGCATATGTGCATACATATAATATACACTCATACAAACATACATTTTTTTTGGTGCAATTAATCCGCGAAAAATTGACCAAGTGAACAGTGAAATTGTGTGGTGACAAAAATAAGGCATAATTAATATTGGCCAGCCGGTGTGAACTAGTCCCAAAAATTCCTAAATTCACCGAACAGTCTGCCACGGGAGTAATATTTTTTTCCCAATCAGTTTTTTTTAAACCACACAGCTTTCTGTTCCTCCAATTATACAGTGTAGCGAGCGGAGTATTTAATTTTAATTCTATTTTAATTACATAAATACATACATTGTATGTACACATAAAAACTAACATATTTTTTCTCAAGTGTCCAGCCAACGAGCCGGCCGTAAAATGCTGATCATGCATTCCCACGGTGACGACTGGCTCTACACCAACTAACACTTATAGCCGGCCGTCTCATGGTATATGTATACATAAGACAAATATGCCAATGCATGTATATACTCCTATACACCTCAACAGTGCTGGAATCGAATTACAGCTACTCTTACTCCGTATATTGGAGGTGTATTGCCCAGCTTCGGGAGAAAATTGCCTCCCAATCCACTCAGGCCTCCGTCAATGTCCACACGCCCGCGTCTACAGGCTGCCGGTTACCTCCAGTGGATACCGAGGTCTTTGCGGGTGATTATCTTCGGTGGCCCACCTTTAGAGACATCTTTACGGCCATTTACATCCAAAACACGTCATTGTTTCTAAGGCTCCGCTCACCCATGACGGGTTTGTCGCAGCGTGGCAAAGCCTCACAGACCGTTTTGAGAACCGGCGGCTATTGGTCAATAGCCAGTTGAAGATCCTTTTCAACCTACAGGCTATTTCTCAAGAGTCCGGGGTCGCGGTGAGGGAGCTGCAAGCCACCATTCAGAGTTGTCTGACAGCCCTAGAAATGTCCGCCATCAATGTTGAGGCTTGGGACTATCTCCTGGTATTTATGATTTCCTCAAAGGTTCCCAAAGGTTCTATGTGGGAGCAATCCGTACATAATAAGGCCGAAATTCCAACATGGAAGGAATTAGATAACTTCCTGACAGAGCGCCATCGCACTTTAGAGGCCATCGACGACGTCAGGCCTAGTGGCTCCGGGCAATTTCCGCCAAGGTCGGGACTTCCTACTGCCCCTGCTCAGAGGCTCAATTCATACGAGACTCAAGTGGTTCCGGACCAAAAGGGCTGCAATCTGAGTTCGAGGGAGAACCACCCTATCGCTTATGTCCGCGTTTCCTAGAAATGGACGTGAATGGGCGCTCTGACTACATTAAGAGGAAGCAGTTATGTTTGAACTGTTTTGCCCGAGGCCACCAGCAGCGAGACTGCACGAGCGCCCATACCTGCTTCACATGCCACAGCCGACACCACGCCCTCCTGTACCGCGGCAATCCGTTCGCTACCGCTCGACCCGCACAAACTGTCAGAAGCACAAACGGCTCAGAGGATCAGTCGGATGTGCAGGTGTGCTTCGCTTCCGGGTCAGGAGCCTTCCTACTGGGCACGGCCCTTATCAACGTGTACCATTTGGGGTGCAGTTTCCAGGCACGAGCACTGATAGACTCAGGGTCGAAGCGACTTTTTAACTGAACGACTGTTCAACCTTGTCAAGCTTCCCTTCAAGACGATTCAAGCCCAAGTGTCCGGTCTTAATCAGACCATTTCCGCGCAGTCTACTAAATTGTGCCATTTCTCCATTCGGTCGCCGTCTAGACCCGGGCTACTATTAGAGACTGCGGCTTACGTTCTTCCGCAGTTGGCAGGAAATCTGTCCAGACGACGAGAAGAGACTAGTGTGGCAAGTAGGTTGTGACGCTCCCCTTACGCAATCCGAGCTATCGGCTTCACAGTCCTTTGCTCTTGCTCAGTTCCTGCGTAATGAGCAGCGCCTGAAGAGGGATTCGCCCCTTAAGGCCCGCTATGACTCGGCTATGACCGAGGTCTCTCCCACGAGCAGTTCCGCTACCTACTATCTTCAACATCATGCCGTCTTCAAGCCCGAAAACACGACCACCAAGGTGCGGGTAGTTTTCAATTCTTCGAGCCCGTACGCAAACGGGACCAGTCTGAACGACATTCTTTACGCGGGCCCAGTGTTACAATCCGACCTGACGATTCAAATCCTAAAGTGGCGATACTTTAGGTTTGTCTTCAACGCCGACATCGAGAAGATGTATCGGAAAATTTGGGTAGACCCCAAGCATACTCCGCTCCAACGTATTTTGTTTCGCAATCTTGATGGGGAGATCCTCGACTACGAAATAAAAACGGTCACCTTCGGTGTCAATGTCCCTGTCCATTGTGCTGTCTCGTAGCTCTGCCCGCAGTTCCAAATCGAACTTCACACCAATTCTGATAACGCTGTTTTGTTTCTTTATCATAGTTCCGCCAGTCATATTCAGCACGATATCGCCACGTCCACGCAGCGCCCAGTCACTGGAGAGCAGATGTACTCGAGGTACACAGTCCTACCGATGCCGAGTCTGCAGTGGGATCCATCCTTTGAAGAAATGTCGGCGCTTTCCACGTCTCAGTGCCGAAAAGCGGCTCCGGGCGGTTCTCGTGAACCGGTATTGCTCCAGCTGCCTGGCTCACGAGCACTCCGACGGATCGTGTCGGCGTGGGGACTGCTGTAGAACGTGTGGTCAGGATCACCACTCGCTGCTGCACCTCGTGGAGAAGCCGCGGGCTCGGCGCTAGCCTCGTCAAGAGGAGCACCGGTCACGGAGCGCGGGAGACAGTACACGGAGTGTCTCAGCTGGCGCTCAGCCGTCGTCCTGGCGCGGTTCCGTTGCTTCTCGGCCATCGTCCGCCACCTTCCGGCACTCACAAGCCGGTCCACGGCCATCGACTTCCCGGCGCTCGTCGGCAGCTCCTCGGCATTCTTCCGCCACTGGCCGGCAAGCTTCAGGTGCTCCACGGCCTTCGTCCGCCACTCATCGGGTGCCGTCCACCGCTCGTCCGCCCGCGTCATCCGCGCCTAGGCAATTTTCCGCCTCTCGTCAAGGGACCCCGCAGGACGCAGCCGCTGCGCCCGCCCTATCGTCGCTGCTGCAGCGGAACAGCGTCAACGTTCTGCCGACCGCGCTAGTGGGCATTGACACCGGGACCCGGATCTTCAACACGGGGGCCGTTCCGGACCCGTGTACGGCCTCGAGCTGCATCGACGCATCGCTTGCGGCGTGTTTCCGTCTGCCCACTACCAGCGTGGGGGACGAACAAGTTTGTTCGGCAACCGTGGGTTCCAAAACGGATGATAGCGTTCGGCTGGAGGTCGTTTTCAAAATCCAGCCTTACGTGCGCGTTAGTACGCCGTCTCGAGAGCTGAGCGAGGCGGTGCGTGCCCACTTCCGAGGCGTGACATTGGCGGATGTGTGGTTCTATCTGCCAGCGACGATCTCCGTTGTCCTGGGCGCCGATATGTACCCGCGTATCATGCAGCCGGGCTTCCTGAAGATCAAGGACGGGCTGCCGGTGGCCCAGAGCACCGTTATTGGATGGGTCGTGTCCGGAACCTGTCACCAACCGTAGCGACGAGGGTGCTGTTGCAACCTGAGTGATTGCAATGGGGGCGGGATGCTTAGGTGAGGTGCCATGGTGCCGCCGCTCATCTGAGCTTAAGTGCGCATCTACACTGAAGAGCGCATCCACGCTGAAGAGCGCATCCGCGCTGAAGAGCGGATCCGCCCTCGCCCCTCTCTGCACAATCTTGCACTCTCTCTCTCTCGGGTCCAACTGCAGCGGTCAGCCGTCGGCGATCGTTTTTCTTATGCTAAGCTAAGTGGTTTTTTTCTGTATGCAGTGAATAAAGCTGACGACCTTACTCCACGACGCTCCCGACTTCATCTTCTCTACAACCAAGAGGTATCTTTTTGTCGCAATACCGCACCACTACCACATTTTGGTCCTTCGAGCCGGATATTCTGGATATTTTCGATATTCTAAATTTTTTTCCTTCTCCGTCTCTCTGCCGGTCTTCAGCAGTGGTCCGAACCTTAAATTTCGATCACACTGCTACAAGATTTTTTTCCTTCCGTGTCAACTCCAAGTCCGAGTTTTCCGACACAACGGCAGTGTAAGATTTTCTACTCTTCTTCGTCTTCAAATTCTGCAAATGTTTCCATCCGACTCCGTTTTGTGTGTCCCCATATTCCTCGCCGTTTTCGGCCTCCCCGTTATTTGCTATTCCGCTATTCGCTTGCCAACGGTCGAGGCATATGTGCATACATATAATATACACACATACAAACATACATTTTTTTTGGTGCAATTAATCCGCGAAAAATTGACCAAGTGAACAGTGAAATTGTGTGGTGACAAAAATAAGGCATAATTAATATTGGCCAGCCGGTGTGAACTAGTCCCAAAAATTCCTAAATTCACCGAACAGTCCGCCACTGGAGTAATATTTTTTTCCCAATCAGTTTTTTTTAAACCACACAGCTTTCTGTTCCTCCAATTATACAGTGTAGCGAGCGGAGTATTTAATTTTAATTCTATTTTAATTACATAAATACATACATTGTATGAAGACCTCAAACTAACCAGGAAATTTTGAAACGGCGTCTAAAGGAATTAAATTTTTAAAACCTTAATCCAAATCAAAAAAAAAAAAGTAAAAATGGGTCTGTGGAGCTCAAAAGAGGAAGAAGTAAAAGACAATACGGCAAATGTAGTAAATAATGTCATAGTTGAAAACACTCCTCTTTTCAACTCCTGTTTATTTTACTAATAAGGTAGCTCTGTTGATACAAGAAGTGTTTAAAGTGCATTCAGTGTTGCCAGGTGATGAGCGCACGTATAAGCTAGATTTGTGAAAAAAATAAGCTAGAATAAGCTAAAATTTAAAAAAAATGTGCTAAAAAACAAGCTTCACCCAAATGTGGATGGCAATAGTCATTGGGGGCTATTTTTATGATTGTTTTTCAACATTTTGCAGGGAAACTTATTTTCTGAGAATGTGCACTTGACCCCATTCTAGCACGTGCTTCTTTGTTGCCGCTGGCTGCCTTGTTTCAAAGATTTTTGCTGAAATTGCTGACGTACAATAGGAGCAATAAGCTCTTGTATCATCTCCTGGCAGTTTGCGTAACAGCGCCTTGAACTCACTACTTTGCAGCCAAGCATCCCGAAAAATCTGTTTATATTGGACTTTCCGCATTTTACAACTCGCTTTATTAAAGTTCACAACTCCAAGTGATTGCTGGCAACACTTTAGCCAACATATCGATCTTCGGTGACACTATCGATTAGATATATATTCACGATCATATGAAAGGCACATAACCATCGGCAAAAAAAGAACAAGCTCCGATATTTTCATGCCATAAAGCATATTTTTCTTACGAAGCAACGCATTAATGACGTAAATACATTTAAATCTAGAATAAGATGAATTTTAAAATAAGCTATATATCAAGCTATAAGCTAGATCGGGAGTTTTCAAGCTTTTCCAGTTCAAAATATGCTAGAACTAGCTTATAATAAGCTAAACTGGCAACCCTGAGTGCATTACATCTATAAAAAATGTATTAAAAGAGAACATTCGTATTCGCATATGGAGCCGAGCTCAAGACCTCGACAAAATTTAATAACAAAAAAAAACGCGAATACATTTTTCAAAAGGGATTAATAAAACGATTACATATAAATATTCTATATCTTTGCTTACATAAGGAAGTTTATAATCGATTAATCATATTTAAAGCAAAATCTAAAGATTAAATACAAACTTTTAAAACTAAGGGACAAGCTCTATCATAGCGACACAGAAAAATGTCTATAACTTAAGATGCTTCAGACAGAGTAATTATAAAACACCCAGAGTTTGTTGACAGAAACAGGCATATTGCTCAAGTAAAAGTTGAATCTGTTACCAACAGCAACGAAATACTGGCAGCATAAATATTGCTAATCAGGCTAGTGAGTAGCCAATGGTTAAGACTAGAAAAATTCTTGGCTAATAAAATGACCGAGATTTTGAGAAGTTATAAGTGTAAGAAAAGAAACGCTCGAAAAAAACATTTGGGTGAAATTATCATTAACGCCAACAAAGTAAGAAGAGCTATAGCAATAAGTCGAGAATCACTATCTACTTGTCATGAAAGTCAAGTAACACTTATTCATAATCAGATTATATCTATTGTAAGAAAAGCTCTCCAAAAGTATGAGATTGTTTTCCATATACCAGAGAACTTTAAAGACCCAATAGAGGCAAATATAACAATTGCCTACACAGACGTCCACGATAATTCGTTGGCTGATATTTTTGAGGAAGATAACAGTGAAGATTTCTTACGGTTCGAAAGCCCAGAAGTCTAGAAGCCTAGAAGTCAGCAAAACAGAAATTAAGGTGGATATAAAAAACATTAATAACATAGTTGAGGAATTGGAAGAGGCAACAATGGCTCAAACCAATATCCAATTCTTAAAAACTGCAGCTTCACTCATTACTGAGTTTGATGGCAAAGCAGAAAGTCTACGAAGCTTCTTAGATGCCTTGGAGCTTGTAGACGGAATAAAAGAATCATATGAAAACACAGCAGTCCAACTAATAAATACAAAATTAAAAGGACATGCTCGCAACCTCATTGGAGAGGAAAACACAATAGAAACAATTGTGGCAAAGCTGAGTAAATCAGTCAAAGGAGAGTCGGTTGAGGTTTTATCAGCCAAACTCGTGAATTTGCAGCAAAAAAACAAAACGGCAAATGCATATGCCAAAGAAGTAGAAGATCTGACAAGAGCATTACAAGGGGCTTATATAAACGATGGCTTAACACTAGAATTAGCATCTAAATATAGCACCCAAAGTGCTGTAAAAGCAATGACAACAAGCTGCTCAATTGATAAGGTAAAACTTATCATGCAGGCGGGAACGTTCACAAATATGAACGAAGCCGTAACTAAATTTGTCAATAGTTGTACCGAAGCGACAGGGCAATCGAACGCAGTACTATTTTATAATAATCGGTATAAACAAAACAATTACCAAGGAAATAACATATATCGGGGCAGAGGAAACCGCGGTGGTGGCCGTGGAAATTACAATAACCGTGGTTATTATCACACCACACCGCAAGGAACCAACAACTCCTCAAACTGCGGAAATAACTATAATAGAAATGTTAGGATTACACAGGAAAACGAGGTGGACCCCTTGACGGTAGCAGAGGAAGAAGAACAGTAAGAATCTATAAAACAATATAAGCCTCAGTTTTTTCATAAAAGTTAAAAATGAAAAAACCAATAAATATTTAACATTGTTAGTAGATAGGGGAGCGGAGATTTCATTACTCAAACAATGTAATCAGGAGTACCCCGAATTGGACAGTTCTAAAATTTCAAATATAACGGGAATAGGACAAGGTTCTATAAAATCCTTGGGTTTAGCGTTAGTAGAGCTTAAAACGAAAAATGTCATTACACCACATGACTTTCAAATAGTTCCACCTGATTTTCCGATTCCATGCGATGGCATTCTGGGAATAGACTTCATTAAAGAATTCAACTGTATCTTAGATTTTCAAAACTCACAAGATTCTTTAGTATTAAGACCGAACAACCTGGCTTTTCCAATACAAATCCCAATCCACAATTCAATTTTCGACAATACTCTCTTACTACCATGTAGAGCAGAAGTAATTAGAACAGTAAAAATAAACTCAAAAGAACCGTCCGTTTTTATTCCAAGCCAAGAACCATTTAAAGGTGTGCTGGTTCCGAGCACATTGGTTAACACGAGTTGTGCAACAGTCCGATTTCTAAATACAAACTCTGAAACAATTAGTTTAAAAGTTAATACAATAAAATTCGAATCGTTAGAAAACTATGATATACAAAAGCCCAAGGAACGCAACCCCGAGTACAATAATGATAGAACAAAAGAAGTATTAAAAAAACTAAGTTTTCCCTCTCATTTTCAAACAAAATTGTCAGAACTGTGTACAACTTATAGCGATATAGTCGGCCTTGAACCGGAACCGATATCAGCTAACAATTTTTATAAACAACTACTTCGCTTAAGCGATAAAACACCAGTATATATAAAAAATTATAGAAATGCAGAAAGTGAAAAGCCAGAAATAAACAAACAGATTGACAAAGTAATAAAGGATGGTATAGTCGAACCATCAATTTCAGAATATAACAGTCCATTATTGTTGGTTCCAAAAAAATGCCTACCAAATTCAACAGAAAAACGATGGCGACTAGTGGTTGACTATAGACAAATAAACAAAAAATTATTAGCTGACAAATTTCCTTTACCACGCATAGAAGATATATTGGATCAGTTAGGACGGGCTAAATATTTTTCATGTTTGGACCTTATGTCCGGATTTCACCAAATAGAGTTGTCCGAAAAGTCCAGAAACCTTACATCATTCTCTACAAATAAAGGTTCATTTCGCTATACGCGATTGCCATACTGGCTAAAAGTGGCACCAAATTCATTCATGAGAATGAGGACCCTAGCATTTTCCGGTCTAGAACCATCACAGGCGTTCTTATACATGGACGACTTAGTAGTCATAGGATGCTCCGAACAACATATGTTCAACAATTTAACAAAAGTTTTTCAGTTATGCCGCAAATTTAACCTAAAACTTCATCCAGAAAAATGTGCATTCTTTATGCACGAAGTTACCTATCTGGGTCATAGGTGCACAGACAAGGGTATATTACCAGATGAAAATAAATACGAAGCAATTAAAAATTACCCAGTGCCCAAAAATTCAGATGAGGCGCGCAGATTCGTAGCATTCTGTAATTACTATAGAAGATTCATCAAAAATTTTGCAAATTATTCTAGACATATAACAAAGCTTTGTAAGAAAAATGCCCACTTCGAATCGAACAAGGATTGTAATGATGCTTTTAATTATTTAAAAGAGGCCTTAATAAGCCCAAAACTCTTACAATACCCAGATTTCAACAAAGAATTCTGTATAACAACAGATGCTTGCAAATACGCTTGTGGAGCGGTACTTACGCAAGAACATGGAGGTGCGCACTTACCAATTGCATATGCGTCTCGGTCATTCACAAAAGGTGAATCCAACAAGTCAACCACTGAACAAAAATTAGCAGCCATCCACTGAGCCATAAAATACTTCAGACCATACGTTTACGGGAGACATTTTATAGTAAAAACAGACCATCGACCATTAATTTATCCATTTTCAATGAAAGACCCTAGTTCAAAATTAACAAGAATGAGGTTAGATTTAGAAATACCTCAAGGGGAAAAATAATTATGTGGCGGACGCGCTGTCCAGAATTACAATAAATTACCTAAAGTCAATAAACAGACAGGTAATGAAAATTACAACTAGGTCAGAAACACGTAAAAATGAGGATCAACAATTTGAAAAGGAACCCTTGCAGAAGCAAGAGTTTCAAGAGCCCAGAGTCTACGAGGTTGTCAATAACAATGACGCCAGAAAATATGTGAAACTTAAATTCGATTTAAAACAATTTTTTCAAAGGCTTAAGATACAAGCCGGGATGCAAAACATAAAACAATTTCAATTGGCACCCAGCGCACTGATTTTAACGTCAGTATTTCTAAGAGAATTTAAAGAAATGGGCAACAGTACATTACAAAAAGTACAAATAGCGCTACTTTCAGAGGTGACCATAGTAGACAAAAACAATGAAAAAATTTAAGAGAAATCTTAAAAACATTTCATGATGATCCGATCGAAGGAGGCCATTCAGGAATAAGGAGAACATTATTAAAAATAAGACAACATTACTATTGGCCAAACATGACAAAAGTAGTTACTAAATACGTGAAAACCTGTCAGACCTGTCAACAATCAAAGACAACCACTCACACAAGAACACCAATGACAATTACCGAGACACCTACATCAGCTTTTGACACGGTATTAATTGATACCATTGGCCCATTACCGCGTTCGGAGGAAGGAAACGAATACGCAGTCACAATTATTTGTGATTTAACTAAATACTTAGTAACAGTACCAATTCCGAATAAAAGCGCAAATGCCGTGGCGAAAGCAATATTTGAAAACTTTATACTCGTTTACGGCTTAATAAAGATTATTCAAACAGACATGGGCACAGAGTATAAGAATAGTATAATAGGAGACTTATGCAAATATATGAAGATTGACAACATTTGATCGACTGCACACCACCATCAAACCTTAGGGACTATTGAACGCAGTCACAGAACGTTTAACAAATATGTCCGTTCATATATTTCAAGTGACAAAAGTGATTGGGACATATGGTTGAAATATTTTACCTACTGTTTTAACACTACACCATCAGTCACGCATAATTATTGTCCGTACGAATTAGTTTTTGGAAGACCGGCTAGAAAATTTATAAATATTTTTAAAATAAATCAAATAGAGCCTATATATAACATAGATGATTATGCTAAGGAAATTAAGTTTAGGTTAGAATCAGCGTACAAACAATGCTAGAAAGGGAAAAAGAAAAGCGAAAAAGACGTAAATAACTTCGACCTAAAAATCGGAGACCAGGTTTTACTCAAGAATGAAACCGGTCACAAATTAGATCGAAATTATTTAGGACCATTTAAGGTCATAGATACAGACGATAGGAATAATAATAATAAAATCATAGACAATAAGAAAAAACAACAGATAGTAAGAAAAGATAGGTTAAAACAATTCTTCAAATAATACAAAAATAATATATATATGTATATGTAAGAACATACAAAGTTCTCTTATATCGTTTAGTTAACCCTTATTTTCTTTTAACTTTATATTATTGTAACACAAAAAAAAACAAAGTATGACCCCACAGAAAAACCATTTAAGACCCAACATATATCCATCATCATATCATTCCATACAATTTCATTCAATTTTATTTTGATTTTATATTCATTCTTTTACAAATATTTTAGAATGACTTCATAAATATACGTCATTCATTTTAATGGGGGAGGTGTAGCGAGCGGAGTATATAATTTTAATTCTATTTTAATTACATAAATACATACATTGTATGTACACATACAAACTAACATATTTCTTCTCAAGTGTCCGGCCAACGAGCCGGCCCTAAAATGCTGATCATGCATTCCCACGGTGACGACTGGCTCTACACCAACTAACACTTATAGCCGGCCGTCTCATGGTATATGTATACATAAGACAAATATGCCAATGCAAGTATATACTCCTATACACCTCAACAGTGCTGGAATCGAAGTACAGCTACTCTTACTCCGTATATTGAAGGTGTATTGCCCAGCTTCGAGAGAAAATTGCCTCCCAATCCACTCAGGCTTCCGTCAATGTCCACACGCCCGCGTCTACAGGCTGCCGGTTACCTCCAGTGGATACCGAGGTCTTTGCGGGTGATTATCTTCGGTGGCCCTCCTTTAGAGACATCTTTACGGCCATTTACATCCAAAACTCGCGGCTCACCCCGGTAAAGAAGTTGTTCCACTTGCTGTCCAAAACAAGTGGTGACGCACACGCTATCGTTTCTAAGGCACCGCTCACCCATGAGGTGTTTGTCGCAGCGTGGCAAAGCCTCACAGACCGTTTTGAGAACCGGCGGCTATTGGTCAATAGCCAGTTGAAGATCCTTTTCCACCTCCAGTCTATTTCTCAAGAGTCCGGTGTCGCGCTGAGGGAGCTGCAAGCCACCATTCAGAGTTGTCTGACAGCCCTAGAAATGTCCGCCATCAATGTTCAGGCTTGGGACTGTCTCCTGGTATTTATGATTTCCTCAAAGGTTCCCAAAGTCACACTTTCTATGTGGGAGCAATCCGTACATAATAAGGCCGAAATTCCAACATGGAAGGAATTAGATAACTTCCTGACAGAGCGCCATCGCACTCTAGAGCCCATCGACGACGTCAGGCCTAGTGGCTCCGGGCAATTTCCGCCAAGGTCGGGACTTCCTACCGCCCCTGCTCAGAGGCTCAATTCATACGAGACTCAAGTGGTTCCGGGCCAAAAGGGCTGCAATCTGTGTTCGAGGGAGAACCACCCTATCGCTTATGTCCGCGTTTCCTAGAAATGGACGTGAATGGGCGCTCTGACTACATTAAGAGGAAGCAGTTATGTTTGAACTGTTTTGCCCGAGGCCACCAGCAGCGAGACTGCACGAGCGCCCATACCTGCTTCACATGCCACAGCCGACACCACGCCCTCCTGTACCGCGGCAATCCGTTCGCTACCGCTCGACCCGCACAAACTGTCAGAAGCACAAACGGCTCAGAGGATCAGTCGGATGTGCAGGTGTGCTTCGCTTCCGGGTCAGGAGCCTTCCTACTGGGCACGGCCCTTATCAACGTGTACCATTTGGGGTGCAGTTTCCAGGCACGAGCACTGATAGACTCAGGGTCCGAAGCGACTTTTTAACTGAACGACTGTTCAACCTTGTCAAGCTTCCCTTCAAGACGATTCAAGCCCAAGTGACCGGTCTTAATCAGACCATTTCCGCGCAGTCTACTAAATTGTGCCATTTCTCCATTCGGTCGCCGTCTAGACCCGGGCTACTATTAGAGACTGCGGCTTACGTTCTTCCGCAGTTGGCAGGAAATCTGTCATCATATCCGATTTCGCGGGATCGTCTCAAGGGGCTGCCCGACATTCCCCTGGCGGACCCCAACTTCTTTGAAAGCTCCCAAGTCAATGTGTTAATAGGAGCTGACATTCTTCCGTCCATTCTCCTCGGTAATACCAGGGCTAACATCTGCGGGTCGCTTCTCGGGCAGGAAACCATTTTTGGATGGGTGATGTCAGGCCCATTATCTCCAGCCAACTCTCGCGGCGTGTCCGTTTTTTCCACACGAGTTGCCCGTTGCCCGTGTCCAGACGACGAGAAGAGACGAGTGTGGCAAGTACGTTGTGACGCTCCCCTTACGCAACCCCGAGCAGAAGGGTTCCGAGCTATCGGCTTCACAGTCCTTTGCTCTTGATCAGTTCCTGCGTAATGAGCAGTGCCTGAAGAGGGATTCGCC
This sequence comes from Drosophila eugracilis, assembly GCF_018153835.1. NCBI lineage: Eukaryota > Metazoa > Arthropoda > Insecta > Diptera > Drosophilidae > Drosophila > Drosophila eugracilis. The sequence goes on from NW_024572310.1 coordinate 45,930, forward strand.
CCTTAAGGCCCGCTATGACTCGGCTATGACCGAGGTCTCTCCCACGAGCAGTTCCTCTACCTACTATCTTCAACATCATGCCGTCTTCAAGCCCGAAAGCACGACCACCAAGGTGCGGGTAGTTTTCAATGCTTCGAGCCCGTCCGCAAACGGGACCAGTCTGAACGACATTCTTTTTACGCGGGCCCAGTGTTACAATCCGACCTGACGATTTAAATCCTAAAGTGGCGATACTTTAGGGTTTGTCTTCAACGCCGACATCGAGAAGATGTATCGGAAAATTTGGGTAGACCCCAAGCATACTCCGCTCCAACGTATTTTGTTTCGCAATCCCGATGGGGAAATCCACGACTACGAATTAAAAACGGTCACCTTCGGTGTCAATTGTGCCCCGTTCCCTAGCGATCCGTGTCCTGCAAGAGCTCGTTGACGACGACGTTCCAATGTCCCTGTCCATTGTGCTGTCTCGTAGCTCTGCCCGCAGTTCCAAATCAAACTTCACACCAATTCTGATAACGCTGTTTTTTTTCTTTATCATAGTTCCGCCAGTCATATTCAGCACGATATCGCCACGTCCACGCAGCGCCCAGTCACTGGAGAGCAGATGTACTCGAGGTACACAGTCCTACCGATGCCGAGTCTGCAGTGGGATCCATCCTTTGAAGAAATGTCGGCGCTTTCTACGTCTCAGTGCCGAAAAGCGGCTCCGGGCGGTTCTCGTGAACCGGTATTGCTCCAGCTGCCTGGCTCACGAGCACTCCGACGGATCGCGTCGGCGTGGGTACTGCTGTAAAACGTGTGGTCAGGATCACCACTCGCTGCTGCACCTCGTGGAGAACCCGCGGGCTCGGCGCCAGCCTCGTCAAGAGGAGCACCGGTCATGGTTGCCTCTCGGCCTTCGTCCGTTCCAGAACTCACAAGCCGGTCCACGGCCATCGACTTCCCGGCGCTCGTCGGCAGCTCCACGGCATTCTTCCGCCACTGGCCGGCAAGCTTCAGGTGCTCCACGGCCTTCGTCCGCCACTCATCGGGTGCCGTCCACCGCTCGTCCGCCCGCGTCATCCGCGCCTAGGCAATTTTCCGCCTCTCGTCAAGGGACCCCGCAGGACGCAGCCGCTGCGCCCGCCCTATCGTCGCTGCTGCAGCGGAACAGCGTCAACGTTCTGCCGACCGCGCTAGTGGGCATTGACACCGGGACCCGGATCTTCAACCCGGGGGCCCTTATCGACCCGTGTACGGCCTCGAGCTGCATCGACGCATCGCTTGCGGCGTGTTTCCGTCTGCCCACTACCAGCGTGGGGGACGAACAAGTTTGTTCGGCAACCGTGGGTTCCAAAACGGATGATAGCGTTCGGCTCGAGGTCGTTTTCAAAATCCAGCCTTACGTGCGCGTTAGTACGCCGTCTCGAGAGCTGAGCGAGGCGGTGCGTGCCCACTTCCGAGGCGTGACATTGGCGGATGTGTGGTTCTATCTGCCAGCGACGATCTCCGTTGTCCTGGGCGCGGATATGTACCCGCGTATCATGCAGCCGGGCTTCCTGAAGATACAGGACGGGCTGCCGGTGGCCCAGAGCACCGTTTTTGGATGGGTCGTGTCCGAAGCCTGTCACCAACCGTAGCGACGAGGGAGCTGTTGCAACCTGAGTGATTGCAATGGGGGCGGGATGTTTAGGTGAGGGGCCATTGTGCCGCCGCTCATCTGAGCTTAAGAGCGCATACGCGCTGAAGAGCGCATCCACGCTGAAGAGCGCATCCACGCTGAAGAGCGCATCCACGCTGAAGAGTGCATCCGCGCTGAAGAGCGCATCCGCCCTCGCCCCTCTCTGCACATTCTTGCACTCTCTCTCTCTCGGGTCCAACTGCAGCGGTCGGCCGTCGGCGATCGTTTTTCTTATGCTAAGCTAAGTTAAGTCATTTTTTCTGTATGCAGTGAATAAAGCTGACGGCCTTACTCCACGACGCCCCCGACTTCATCTTCTCTACAACCAAGAGGTATCTTTTTGTGGCAACACCGCCCCACTACAACAGTCCTATTACCATATAGTGGAGTTCCAGTGAGTTATACATTTTTATAATGATCCATAGTTAAATTTCTGGAACTCACACCTTTTGCTTTATTATAAGAGTTTTCAACTCCATCTACGAGGTGTGTTCAAAAAGTAAGGTGACTCTTCAAATTTCGCGAATTTCAAATTTTTCGATTATCGATTTTTTTGTTTTGTTATATTGGTACACTCTTCCCTAACATCTGTACCAAGTTTCAATGGAACATCCTCTTTTGTTTGGTTGTGAGAGGCGTAAAGTTACAAGTTATTTTGCGAGCTCGGCGATTTTTTGCTATCGAAAAATATGGATCAAAGGATTTGGATTTTTTGGCCAAAAACAACACCACAATAATGCCTCAGCCACCATATTCACCGGATTTGGCCCCATGTGACTTTTTCTTGTTCCCAAAACTGAAGATAATCGAAAAATTTGAAAAATTTGAAATTTGAAAAGTCACCTTACTTTTTGAACACAACTCGTATAACTTCTAAAAGGTTTCGATAATCGAAAAATTTGAAATTCGCGAAATTTGAAGAGTCACCTTACTTTTTGAACACACCTCGTATTTTATAACTATAAACTTTGGAGCATTGACCTATAAATTCACTCATTGGTTTTCCATTCAACTCATATTTAAAATATCCTAACTTCTTTTTATAACCTTTTTTAAAATTGTATAAATCGATTCTTCTTCTGAATAATCAAATTTTGATTCAATATCACCACGAATATCCTTATGAAAATCATCAGTTTTTATAGTATAGATGAATGAGTCTGTATCCATGTAATTTAAAACCACATTTTTTTTGAAATTTGGGTTTCATGTATTGGCAATGAAAATTATACATTTTCCACTTTGATAAGTCCAATACAGCAAACAACAAATAAATTGGCTTATCAATAACTACAAAAAGTATTTTCATTTGGATGGCATAGAACTCGTCATTTATTTTAGTTGTACTATGAAAATTGAATATTGAAATTACATTTTTAGCACAATGTTTTTTCGACCGAGTTTATGAACATCTACAGGCTCCCATGTAGTTACCAATTTAACATCTACACGGTTTTCAGGATTTTCCATAGTATTCCCGTAGACTGAGTTGTTCATTCATTTAAAAAAATCTTTTTCAAATTTATTCTTGGCATTCTGTCTATGTAAAGAATTTAAATCAATATAAGTCTTTAGCCAAGGTTATTGTAAAAAGCGAACCCCTCTATGGATCTTGTTTAATATTAACCCATTTTGTATGCATTGCTGCAAATTTCTATAATGGATTACATAATTTTTTTTTTCGAGGTCCGCTATTAATTTTTTAATTTTATCCTCTTTAGATGCAAAACTATTTGTCGGACAAAACGGAAGATCATTATGTGTATCATAATAGGGGTAAATTAGGTCTACTTCTCAAAAATATCCATACTCACTATCAATAGATATGTTATGTATATCAAAATTTGTTATGTCATTCGGGGACAACCATTCAAAAACTTTATATGGAAGAAGTTGTGACCATATAAATTGTTTGCATCCAAACACATTTAAAACAATGATTCTTTTGTTGGATCATAATCTGTTAAGTATTTGTTATTTGCCTTTGTATATCTATAGCAACATTGTACTAAGCCACCTTGAATGCTATTTTGAATAAATATATACTTATCGATATCCACTAATAACTCTAATTGAATATTTGTGACCTTTAGCATGGCTGCCCAAGATAGATTTTTTTTCCATTTAAAGTTTTTATGGTTTTGGACACCGAAATATATTATTATTTATTTACTGGAATTGCAGTTATACTACCGGGAATTTTAGCCAAGTCTTCGATAAATAAATGGCAGTCACATTTAGAAAAATTATGGAAAAACACTTGAATTTACATAAAAACATACTTACTTGAAGATTATAAAGGTAATCCGATTCAGGGTGGGTTCTATAAAGAAGAACTCAAAAAGACTGAATTCCCGAGCACATTTCTAGTTGAGAAAATTTTAAAGCGAAGAGGTGTTAAAGTTTTGGTAAAATGGGTTGGCTTTCCAATGGATGAAGCCAGCTGGGTAAATAAAGATGAAATTTTATAGTAGAATTACCAAATTTAAAGACAATGTAATATTTAATATTTATTTTTGTTTTACTTATAATTGCTAACTCTGTTTCATTCTTATATACCCTATTTGTTGTTATTTTGTGTGCCCTTGATCTAAACATTGTCCTACCTACTACCATATAATGGAGTTCCAGATAGTAATACATTTTTATAATGATCCATAGTTAAATTTCTGGAACTCACACCTTTTGCTTTATTATAAGAGTTTTTAACTTCATCTATTTTATACCTATAAACTTTGGAGCATAGACCTATAAATTCACTCATTAGTTTTTCAATCAACTCATCTTTAAAATATCCTAACCTCTTTTTATTAACTTTTTTAAAATTATATAAATCGATTCTTCTATCTGAATAGTCGGGTGTATCAAATTTTGATTCAATACGAATATACACGAATATCCTTATAAAAATCATCAGTTTTTATAGTATAGATAAATGAGTTTGTATCCATGTGATTTAAAACTACATTTTCTTGAAATTTGGATTTTATGTATTGGTAATGAAAATCTTACATTTTCCAATACAGCAAAACTCAAATACATTGGCCTATCAAATACCACAGAAAGTTTTTTCACTTGGATAGCATAGAACTCGTCATTTATTTTAGTTGTACCGAGTTGTTCATTAATTTAAAAAGAATCTTTTTCAAATTTATTCTTCGCCTTCTGTATATGTAAAGTATTTAAGTCAATATAAGTCCTTAGCCAAGGTTTTTGTAAAAAGCGAACCCTTCTATGAATCTTTTTAATATAAACCCATTTTGTATGCATTGCTGCAAATTTCTATAATGTTCTCGAGGTCAGCTATTAGTTTTTTAACTTTATCCTCTTTAGATGCAAAACTATTTGACGGACAAAACGGAAGATCATTATGTGTATTATGAAGGCGATAGGTTGTGACATTGCCCAACCATATAAATTGTTTGCATCCAAATACATTAAAAAGGATGATTTCTTTGTTGGATCATAATCTGTTAAGTATTTGTTATTTACCTTTGTATATCTATGGCAACATTGTACTAAGAATGCTATATTTAATAAATTTATACATATCGATATCTACTAATAACTCTAGTTGAATATTTGTGGTCTTTAACATGGCTGCCCAAGATAGACCTGGTGTAGTAAAAAACTGATTAACTGAGGGTGTAATGAATAAATTTGTAAACATATTTTTCTAAAAGTTTTCAAATATATCAGTCAATAGGAAAACATCAGTTTTTAAATACAACTCTAGATAATCCTTTAGACTTGAAGAAGAAAATTGTGACCAGACATTATGTGCGTGTTCATAATCATCTTGAGATTCCTTTTCTGTCAAGTTACTATAGAACGCTGCTCTTGATGGTAGGGAAGTTTCCTCAAGTCGACTAGCTGAATCTAAATATTCATAAGGAATGATACCCTTTCTACGCATAAGCCTGAACTCGTATTTCATTTTTTAAAAAAGATTTTACTGTATTTTACTGATTATCAATTAAATTAGAAGCAAGGGTATCTAAACTTGATGGCTTAAATCTGAATGTGTCAAGAAATCAAATTTCGAAATTATTTCCATTTGAAGTTTTTATGGTTTTGTACACCGAAATATATTGTTCTTTATTTAATGGGATTGCAGTAATACTACCAGGACTTTTAGCCAAGTCTTCAATAAATAAATGACAATCATATTTAGAAAAATGATGGAAAATAACTGGTATAAATGTATATAGTCTATACTCCAAATTACATTTAGAATGAGCTGTACCCCTAAATAAACCTGTTAAATGGCAATATTTAATAATATTTTTTTACAAATATGACAATTTAATGAATCCTGAAATTCAAACTCGTCTTCAGGAGTCATTATGATTGGTTTAATTTTATACAAGTAATCATCATTCAGTTTTGATAAATCTTGTTCAAGAGAGTCTGCAAAATTTGATCCTGCGTTACTACCTGTTTTTATTACAAATTTATCTTGCTTAGAATCAAGGGCACACTTAATATTATATAATAAGCATAAGCTATAGGAATATGAGAGTTTCAATTTAATAATTTTGGGCTTACTTCAATATTTCTGGGCTCCAGTACACATTCAAAGTCGGCGTACACGACGAACGGAACCTCAAGCTACTTGCGGTATTGGGTAAACTTCAGAGTTAGCTTGTGAAATGTCGGTAGTCTGGAGACTTTCCCGCTACAAACAGTTCTATGTCTTAGAGCAGCATCCGCAGATCCAGAGAATTCAGACAAAATGCTTTCCAATTCCTATATTTCGGGTATAGGAGTCCAAGATCATTACATTACGTTCGTAATTCATTCGGTTTTCCCCAAGTGCTCCCTAAGTGCACCCTACAACGGTAAAAATTTCGGTAATTGGGGGTCCCAATATAGATCCTCCCTAAAAAAAAAGTGTGTTTGGAGTCATTGGAAAGCATTTTTCAAGCCCTTTCCAATAGTATGCTTTATACCAGTTGCAGTAAAAACTGCAACTTTTCATTAAAACGCTTAAAAATAAATTTCCACACCTTCGCGCACAAGCAGATATCAGCACGCACTTGAGGGTTGGAGTGAGTTCGCAGCTCTACGCACAAGCAGACCCGGGTAGGGGTGAGTTCCCAGGTGGACTCACCCAAGAGATAGCAAAGGGTATGTCTTTCAGAAAACCAATGGAGTAAGGATCTTATAGAATACCTGACTCAGGCGCACACATACATACCGAGTATCCATGCTTATAAGTATTTAAAATTTTAAAATCAATTCAGCTAAACGTAAAACTGATGTATTATAATCAGCCCATGTATCCTATGTTCTAGCTACTAGAAATATCTTACAAACATGTTCTCAGAAAAAAATTACTGCATCGTTACACTTCTTGTATCTCTTTTCTCCTTATATAGAATTTATAGTCAATGTTTATATAAACTTCAGGAATACACCAGCCCGATTTGCCAAATAGTAAAAATACTTTAATTGTCTGCAAGCAAGTAGTAAGGGTACGCATGTGCATACAAAAAGGAAACAAAAACGTTCTTAGGCAGAGAGGGAGAGAGTGTGTGCATATACAAGTGGTTGTAATATTTTTCTTCTCTGGGGACTCTTTCTTTTCTGATCCAGCATTTGCTGCAAAGAATTGGTGAAACCCAGTAAAACCCAATTAGATCAATCAGCAACATAAATTAACAAGATTCGCTTATATAAACAGTAACGGTTAGACTAGAAATCAATTTGGTTTGATTATTGTTAAATATATATATATATATATATATATATATATATATATGCCAAGAGATCCAGTTTGTCTTGGTTTTAAGGTTGATTATCAATTAAAACATGCAAAGATTCAGGATGAGGGTCCAGTTAGCCCCAGTTGGTCTCGCAGTTCAGTGAATCTAGCTGTTGGTATTGGCTTCGTTAAAATATCAGCCAATTGGAAATCTGTGGAAATATACTTGAGGCAGATTAGTTTATTTTCAATTTGTTCCCTGGTAAAATGATATTTAATATCTACGTATGTGCTTAGTTCTCTTGTGGCAAGTATACTATACTAATAAAACCTTGGTTGTCCTCAAAAATATCTATTGGGCCATTTAATTTTAATTTCATTTCATTTATTAATGAGTTTAGCCACAATGCTTCTCTAACACCTTCAAATAAGGCCATATATTCGGCTTCGGTAGATGAAGCCGCAACTGATTTTTGTTTCATAGTACTCCAGGAAATCAAACAATTTTCAAACATTTTAAATATATATCCTGTTGTACTTCTCCTATCAGTCTCATTTCCAGCCCAATCAGAATCGACATACCCTATAAGAATATTATTCACTTTAAGATTCCTTTTAAACGATAACTTTAAGTCAAAAGTTCCTTTTAGGTATCTTAAAACTCGTTTAAGACATTGCCATAATTCTTTGTTATTATTATTAGTATAACGGCTCAAGATACTTATTGATGTACTCAAGCCTGGACGTGTACACAACATGATGTACATTAAACAGCCAATTAAATTCCTACATGGTGCTTCACATGATTCTTCAGCTTGCAAGTTCTCATAATTTAGTTGGTTTGGAAGAGGAGTACTAACTGGATTACAATCTTCCATATTGAATTTCTTTAAAACATTTTTAATATATACAGATTGACTGAGACTAATTTGATCATCTTTTCGATCAATTTGTATTCCAAGAAAGTGTCGTATTTCACATAAGTCAGTCATTAGAAACGTACTTGAAAGATAAGTTTTAAATTTAGACATAGTTTCGGAGTTACTGGTGGCAATTACCACATCGTTAACATATCATAGTAAATATATATTTTTACTTATATATACCTTATTTAAAATATATATACATCAATCTACTTCTAGATTCTGAAATCCAAAATTTTTAAGTGCACTTTCAAAAACCTCAAACCAGAATCGTGCAGCTTGCTTAAGGCCATAAATAGCTTTATTTAGTTTACATACTTTATTTCCATCGTACTGGTTTAAACCTTTTTTTTTTATAAATTTCATTTTTTAAAGTTCCATTTAAAAATGCTGTCTTCACATCCATCTGTTGAATCAGTAAATTATATTGATTAGAAAAAGCTAAAAGAAATCTAAAACTAGAAATTCGTGCAACAGGTCCAAATGTCTCATCATAATCCATCATATATTCTTGTGTGAAGCCCCTTGCTACCAGTCTTGCCTTATATTTTAGTAAATTACCATTTTCATCTTGCTTTAAACTAAAAACCCACTTACAATCTACTATGTTTTTCTCCATAGGCCTTTGCACTAAGCACCATGTATTATTTACAAAATGAGAATTTAGTTCATCTTGAATGGCTTCCTTCCACAATGTTCTGACATCCCGAAATTTAATTTCCTCATTATATTGGGACACAATTGGGTATTCATAAGACATTTTTCTAAAAATCTATATGATAATTTTGGTTTATCTTTATTTCTCTCACTGCGTCTTACTTGTTGATTTTCATTTTCTTGTATATTAAACCCAGTTTTAACTACTAGATCGGTATTCTCGAGACAAGTGGAATTTTCATTTGAGTTTTCTCCAGACTTTGAATCCATTGATTCATTCATTTCCTGTGATGGAAAATCTAACTCTTTATTCTCTTCCATTGGAGAATCATGACTTCTGCTAACATCATTATGTTTTACCACAGAGTCATTTTCATTTAAAGCCATAGAATCTATGCTTTTTTCGTCCACCACTACATATCTCGCTATCTCTTTCTCGATTCCTCATTCCACAATTTATAGCCATTCGGCTCATACCCAACGAGTATAGTCTTGATCGATTTCTTATCAAATTTTCGCTTACGCACTTTATTTAATGCTTATACAGTCGATCCAAATATTTTTAAATATTTTAATATTGGCTTCCTTTTATGCCACATCATATATGGTGTTTTTCTTATATTTTCCAAAGCTCTACTTAGAGACCTATTAGCTAAATAAAGTGCTGTTAAAACAGCTTCACCCCAAAAACTTTTATTAAGTTTAGTACAGTTAATCATAGAGCGAGCTTTTTCGGTGATTGTCCTTATCATCCGCTCTGCAACACCATTCAATTGTGGGGTATGTGGAACCGTTAAATGATAGCTTATACCTTTTTCGAAACAAAATTCAATTACCATCTTTTATTATTTTTATGCCATCCGGATTAAATTCGACGGACATTCCAGCATCTAGCATTTTCTTCACGGATAGTAAATTGTGCGGTATTTCCTTGAAATACAGCACGTTTTGTAATGTAATGTTTTTTCCAGAACTGTTAAGACTACCTAGCCCTTTCGCAGTAGCATACACGAATTCTCCACGCTTTGCAATCTCAATCGCCACACTTGGATTTATATTCTCATACTCGGAAAATAAAGTTATGTCGTTTACTATGTGTTCTGCAAGTTGAGATGCCAGGTTTTTACGCTCGTAAATATTATCAAAATTGTTAAAAATCTCCTTAGCCGAGCTCCCATTGTTGGCAAACACTAAAAACGAGTCACTCTAATATTCGATTACAAGACTCTATGCACTTCTTTCTGCTCGATTTACTTCCTCACTTTCTTTATCTCTTTGTTCCTCATCAATTACTTTTATCAACTCATTTTCCTCTATCTATTCCAATTGGAATATTTTTCCCCGTTAAAAGGTGTTGTTTCTCTTTCCTTTTTCCATCTTCCGATAATTACTGTTCTTCTTTTCGATTATTATGCGCTTCTCAGACTTGTTGTTGCTAGTCTGCTTTAACACTCGCACTGAAAATTAAAAACGTGCACCAATTTGGTGCGTCGTTATACTATATATGTATGTTGTTCACTTATAAGCACAAATCTTAATAAAACTTATTTTGTTTTAGACTTGATTTAAGTTTTAATTGTTTCACTTTTTTTTATTATTTCACTTTTATTTTCCGTTAACAATCAAAGCATTTTTCTATAGCACTCAGCTGCATTTTGTGACTGGGCCCATAACCTATAGAATTTATAGTCAATGTTTATATAAACTTCAGGAATACACCAGCCCGATTGGCCAAATACTAAAATACTTTAATTGTCGTTTTAGTTGAATTTTATTTTATACAACCGCACTCTTTCGTTGTCTGCAAGCAAGTAGTAAGGGTACGCATGTGCATACAAAAAGGAAACAAAAACGTTCTTAGGCAGAGAGGAAGAGAGAACAAAGAGACAGGAGTTTTGCCTCTCTCTTTATGGTTCATCCCCTTCCCACACACACACAATGTGTATGTGTACAAGTGTGACTTTTGGTATTCTCAACACCTTACTTACTGAAATCTTAAAAATCTGAAATTTGAATAAACAACTTGAAACATTGACTTATACTTGATTATGCACTTGACAATTTTATTATGGTGCGTCCATGAACGTATATCGGTTGTCCATATCGTCAAATTTTATTTTATAGTTTAAAAACTATAATTTATGGGTTTATGATTTCTGTGTTAGAATCCATACTGACCAAAAGGACCTGCGTGGGTGGTGAGGGGATCTTCCTAATCGGTTCCACATGTCATGTTTCCACACACATCTGGGGTTCCCACTCAACCATACACACTCACACACGTAGACAGAGGCTTACATATATAGAAATTGACAGTGTGTTTTGAGAAAATTCAAGCCCTTAAGACGTTCCCAATCCTCCTAATCAGGGTCAGGAATATATTTCAATATTCCCAAATAACGGATAGGGGATCGGAAAACTAATCATGACACAATCGTCACATTTTATTACTTCTTTGAGCACGTGCACTGATATTAAAAACTATAATTTAATGGTTTATGATTTCTGTGCCAGAATCCATACTGACTAAATGGTTGGTAGGGGGGAATCCTTATCACAGGAGACGACGGATAATGGGTTTCGGAGTGGGGGAAACCATGTTTTTATCACTAATGTGACTAATAGCCCACAAATCTGTGCCAAAACCGGCTTTATTAAACTACTCGCCTCCCAGCGGAGCCCCAGACTGGACGTCTCGGTCCATCCCGCAACTGCGATCACAATTGGCAACCCGACCAACTCTGCGAGTGTGACTGGCGATCGGCAGCGGCCACAGACTACGAAGAGAAGTGGAACAGCCGCCAGTTCAAGTGAGAACCTGCCTAGGCAGAAATTAAGTGGTAATAGGCAAGTAGATACTGCCACAGCGCAGCCTGAACACACAATTTGGTGGTATCTACACCGTCGCCGATGAGCTTACCTGGATAACGCCACGTAGACTGCCTGATTTTCCCGAGTTCGAGGGTGTTTACCAGTGAACAGGTGAGGCCCGAGCAGCAGTGAAGTCACTGCTCATCCACCGCAGCAATGTGAAAGCTGTTATGGAGAAGCTACGATTCCGGTATGGTCGTAAGGATCGTGCCGTTCGCCACAAAGGTGGGTACCCTCGAATCCTTCCTGCTCTCAGCCACGACCGGAAGACTGGCCGAAGCACACGGCTACTATATAGCCGTAACCGACCGTGGTGCACCTGAGGAGGAGAGAGGCGAGACAGCAGTAAACCAATGCCACAGTCCAATTCCAACGAGAAGAGCCTGCCTATGTCGGCCGCAGTTATAAACGCGGGACGCGAGGAGGATGGGAGGCGATCGACGTGCGACCGCCAGGAATTATCTCACTGTAACTTAAGTTGTGTTGATTCGATTGGAGGTCACCTGCTATTCCAGATTCTACCCTTGACGTTGTTCAGAGAGAATACGCGCCATAAACGCTCTGCTAAATGAAGGATCGTTTGTCACGCACATCAAACCTCCGCAGCCAGAACCTGAAAGGTGAGATTCGACAACGGAATGTGCAGTTGTTTGGCGGAAAATCTGCCAAAGAACGCACGACAATGGTTAGCCTGCAGATCAGTGCAGCGGGAAAAGCCAAGTCGCCATGAGCTTTTTGGAAGCTCCCAATGGAGAGCTTGCGTCAGGAAGATGTGAAGGCGAATACGTGAGTTGCCGCCTCGGCAGTTACCCTCGGCGTCCCCCACCAAAACCCCCACAGCAGCCAAACAATTAACAGCCAAAGTACCACTTCAGCTGTACCCTCGGCGGCCCCACCAAAACCCTACAGATCTACCGCATTTTCTTTATCTTTATTATGAAAGAAACTCCATTCCACCACACCGAAACTCACGAATCTACACACAAAAAAAAACAGAAGACAAGAATAACACAACTAACTACACATTAGCTAAGTTAATTGCACACTAAATTAAGCTCATATTAGATACCTAGGTACTACAAAAACAATCGCACATACAGTAGAAATTACGAGATAAATACAGCTCAATAGCATTAAATCTAGAGTCGTTATGACAGAGGAGGTTAAACCTGCAGCAATGGCGACGACAAAAGGTTAAGGAGCTATTAAAGTATTAGACCTAGTAGAAATTATCCCGAAGAATCTGGAGGCGCGGGTAAATTGAATGGATTTATAGGAGCAGTGACGCAGTGCTGAGCCTTATCAAAGGCGAAGAGAAATCGAATGTAGGGTTAATCGCACTCAGAGGGGTTAAGAACAAAGATGTAGGAGCGGAAGAAAAAGCCCTCGATCAAGATGAGCCCGGGCTGAATTGAGATCAGATAAAGAAAGTAGTGATTACCCATTTTAAATATAAGTGGTCTGAGCAGGATTTGATTTGGAATTGATTCATATTAGGGAGAAGAAGTTAGAATTGGAGGCCTTATATACCAAAATCACGACCCTGAAGAAGCCCCTAGTGAGTCTGGCCAAATCCAGCGAGCAAGGCATGTTGTTGAGGAGCGAAAAGATCAAATGGTATGAGGAAATGACCTTAAACGGACAGCATTAAGAGGACCGATAGCGATAACTATCAGGAATATGGGGTGACCAATATATCCGGGGGGTCTATTATGAAATAGCCTGCAGAGAAAAGAATTTGGGTACCTCGGTCAAGGACTGACTGAGTCACAGGAAACTCCAAAATAGGAGACAGGAAAACAAGATAATACTGTACCGGAGTCGCAGACTGGCGTTTGGTCTCAGAATAGGTGGACAGAAAGTAACCAACCGCTGTTACCCATGCCATCCCGATGCCTAACATGAATGAATGGCCAGGATTTGGAATCCCGTATCCAATAATGGGTAATCATTTCAGAGCGACGGTTTTAATCAGGGAGAAACCTCCAGCTATTCAGGAACAATAATTGGAACAGCAAGTGGAATTATGGACAAAATAATAGAGACAGGCAGTGGTACGGAAACAACAATGATAACAATAAAAAACCTAGAGAGGGTCAGCTAGCAATCCAGGAGGCGGGAGATAAGCAAGGCAGTGGTCAGGCAAGGTTGTCTAATAACTGTTGCATAACATCCAAGAGGATGATGCAAATATTTTGCAACCAGCCTCGAGAAACCAACAGGATATTTAAGAACTAGAAGGGGCCACTCAAACCCTACCAATAGTACTCCGAAAAGAACAATAAATATGTTAATTGACACTGGATCCACTTTCTCGTTTATACGTTCCGACCTACAAGACCCGATTGCGATTAAGACGATTACGCAATCTCATAACATTTTTAAAGAAGCTTATTTACCAATTTCAAGGAACTGGGAGGAGTAGGGGAGATGAGAATGTTACTCTTCAGTTTCTACCAGTTGAGGATTTAGTTCGCCGAACTATGGGAATTTAGCTGGACCAAGAATTGTTTTTAGAAGAACCCCTAAATGTTGTGGAATTTAAAATCGAGCAATATTTGGAGCTCAATAACATAGAAGAGATAGATAACAGAGATAAAAATAAACCTTTCGACAAGATCAGAATGGAACATTTAAATAGCAAAGAGTATAAAGAGCTTCGAGAGAATTAGTAGGAAGTACTCGAAAGTATTCCATAAGGAAGGTGATAAACTGTATCTCACTAATGCGGTCAAACATCAAATTAGAACGAGTGATGACATACCAGTGTATGCCAGACCGTATAGGTACCCATTTAAAGAGAGACAAGAAGTTAGGAAACAGCTAGAGAAGTTACTAGATCAGAAGATTATTAGACATAGCTCTCTAAACCCTCTACCGATAATAAACGATGTACTAGATAGCTTGGGTAGAGACAAATATTTCTCAACCTTAGACTTGGCGAGTGGTTACCAACCAATCAAGGTAAAAGAGGAAGATTTCCCAAAAACAGCGTTCTCTGCTGAAGGGGGACATTTCGATTACATGCGAATGCCTTTCTGACTGAATAACGCTCCTGCAACCTTTTAAAGACTAATGAATAACATTTTTGGAGAATTGATAGGGAAATGTTGTCTCATATGCATGGACGACATTATGGTGTTCTCAGCGTCGCTGCAAGAGCTCATCACAGATTTGGAAAAAGTTTTTAAAAAGCTTGCAGAAGCAAATTTTAAATTACAATTGGACAAGATACAATTGGATACCGATATTGTCATAGAGTGTACGGAAGGCATTCCTCGTGACCGGCTAAGTGGCGTCCTACATGTTATATAAAGTGATGTTACAGCGGACCACTTCACACCAACTTTCATTAATCTCCATTATTTAAAGATTTAAAAAAGAATTTGCCTATCCTTACAATTTAACACAAAAATATTAATTTTTACTTTCACTTTAACTTTTTTTTTTATTTAAATAAAAAATTAAATGCAACATTTTTTTTAATATCTCTCCTTTAAGTTAATGACTGTCTTAATTCGTCTTCGCATGGAAGATACTAATATTCCAGATACGATGGGTTTTTCGGCTTTTCCTAAGAGCATTAGCCGTCCTGCTTAACCTGACTATCAACTTCACCCTTGATAAGTCTATGTATGTATAAAGACGACGCCAAGCATAGTCCTGCGATTAGTAATGGATATACAATTTATAAGTAGGAGGGTACTTAGGAGGAAAGGTATTGCAGTTGACCCCAAAGAGAGCAAATACTAAAAAATTCTTTTAGATGTATTAAATAAAACACTGGTGAACCGCATACGGGGTATCCTAGATACATTATCAATATTCTAAAATCGGACGAACTCAAGAAATGAAATGTGTTTGGTGGTAAAAAAAATTTTAGTTTTCCATGGAGTAAGATGCCAAGATCTTTGACTGCCTTAATTCTTTCCAGAGCTGCACCATCCAGGGAATAAGATGCAAGCTGAGAGTTTAGGCGACAAAAGCTCAGATTGTAATTTCACCCGGTAAGAGCTATCGGTATATTGCAGACCTAGTTTGACAGCCAGAGGAAGGTCCTTAAAAAATAATTTGAAGTGTAACGGACCAAGATGGCTCCTTTAGAAAAGTCGCTATCTAACGCGGGACGCCATTTATTAACTTATATACGAGGTGTGTTCAAAAAGTAAGGTGACTCTTCAAATTTCGCGAATTTCAAATTTTTCGATTATCGAAACCTTTTAGAAGTTATACGAGGTGTGTTCAAAAAGTAAGGTGACTTTTCAAATTTCAAATTTTTCAAATTTTTCGATTATCTTCAGTTTTGGGAACAAGAAAAAGTCACATGGGGCCAAATCCGGTGAATATGGTGGCTGAGGCATTATTGTGGTGTTGTTTTTGGCCAAAAAATCCAAATCCTTTGATCCATATTTTTCGATAGCAAAAAATCGCCGAGCTCGCAAAATAACTTGTAACTTTACGCCTCTCACAACCAAACAAAAGAGGATGTTCCATTGAAACTTGGTACAGATGTTAGGGAAGAGTGTACCAATATAACAAAACAAAAAAATCGATAATCGAAAAATTTGAAATTCGCGAAATTTGAAGAGTCACCTTACTTTTTGAACACACCTCGTATATATCAATAAACGTGAATTTTGTGAATATATTTGTTAGTCATTGCATTGCCTGAAAATTCCTAATTCTGTGCGTAAGCAACAAGTTGAGGAATTGCGAAGCGCGTTCAGGAAGACGAATTCAGTGATCGTGAACCTGGAAGGATTTTCTGAGTCAAGCAAAGGTTTCTCATGCTAGGTCTAGCATTGGCGGCGGCATGTTAAGCTTACTGCTTGTCCCAGTGTGCTGGAAGCTGGAAGCGGGGAGCGATCTGCTGATCGCTCTCGCACTTTGGGACGATGCGTGGGATGGCGAGAATGAGAGCGAGAAGAGGGCAGAAGCAGTCGACTTCGGCAACCGAGAGAACACGCACGTCACTATCTAACGCGGGACGCCTTTTACATATGTGCATTATATATGTATAAATTAACGTGAATTTTGTGACTTCATCTGTAAGTTTTTGCATTGCTTTGGAACTCCTCTTACAATGACCCTTGACAACGCCCATTTTGGAAGGATGAATGTCCTATTCTATTATATAAAAGTTATTCAAGAAGAAAATTTTTTTGTATGCATTCATTTTCAACTTCAACAATTTCATTATTATTATATAAAAAAAAAGGAAATGATATAGTTGAGTGCCGCGACTATAAGATACCCGTTACTTTTTTACAAAGTTTTTAAATATTCATTTTGCTCGTGGAAATTCCCAAAGCGCGACCTATTGTCGGAGAAAGCATGTTGAATAACTGATAGCGACTTCAGTGTCAATGTGAGTCCTTATAATCTACATTTCTTCATAAATAGCAAAATAACGTTCCTATTAAAAAAATCTTTGGTAAATCGATAGATATTGACAGAAACATGTTTTACAAGGTCAAACGAAGGCATTCTTAATAATATTATATTATGGACGCCACAGTTTTCCGCGGCTTGTGGGCGTTAGAGTGGGCGTGGCCGGATGAAAACACGTTGCAGTTTCAGTGGCATCTCTTAAATACGTATTCTTAAGCACAACTTTCTTGGTCTTGCTCCCGAGATATTCGCATTTTTGGATTTTCTGGTTTTGTGGGCGTTTGAGTGGGTGTGGCTTGATCTGAAAAAACAATTCAAATTGGGGGTATCATAAAAACAAGCACGCTTAAATACATACATTAAAACTTTCTATCACTTATAGTTACCGAGATATCAGCTTTTCTAGAAAATGCGAAACCCGTATTTTGAGCATGGCGGGCGTATGGGTGGGTGTGGCCGGATAATAGTACCAATATCTAGTACCACTGGCATCTAAAGATTATACATACTTAATTTCAACTTTCTCTAATAGTTCCTGAGATTTCAGTGATTTTAGTTTTTCGTGATTTGTGGGCCTTAGAGTGGGCGTGGCATGCTGAAATAAACTGGTGCTGCTTAGGGGCCTCAAGAATCTTCATGCTTAATCTCAACTTTGTATCTATTATAGTTCATACGAACGGACGGACAGACGGACTTCGCTATTGATCTTGATCAAGAATATATATACTTTATAGGGTCTGAAACGCTTTCTTCTATCTGTTACATATTTTTCAACAAATCTAGTATACCCTTTTACTCTACGAGTAAGTGGTATAAAAAGTATGTATTGTCGTCTTCCCTTGCGTGTATACCATTTTCAGACTAAATTTCACAACCCAACAGCTGGATGACTTCTACTTGTATTCCATTGCTTACGCCGTACTTCTGCGTTGCTGATCAAGATATTGCTTCCTAATAATTCATATTACGCAAAAAACAGCAAAAACGCACAATAAGCTTACATATTCTGAATTCAGAATTGAGAAATCTACAACATGTATATGTACACTCACTGATACAATTTGAACCTTTTTTTAAAATCCTTTTGAAACTTCAACTTTCTTTCCAAAAGTGACAAGGGGACACTACTTGCTAAATATACAAATTGTAAGAAAATTTTGTTTATTTTAGTGTGTAAACAGTTTTTTGACGGTGTCAAACTATTGCAAGCTTAAGTATTTAATTTTGTATTCCCTTCCATTGCAAAGTTTTGTTGTTTTTAGTCTAATTAAAGCTAAGTCTCGTTGCTGCGCTGCTCGCATGCGGCGGCAGAGAGACGGCAATCTATGTACTTATGTATATAAACATATGCCGTCTTATGTGAGGAGCGCGAGGGGTATGCACATGCGGTCCGTTCATGAAATTATGCCGGCGCTAGCACTTTCTGCGAGTGGCCTAAGCCATAGCGATTAGTTCATATTTCGGTAACTTGGGGTGTATGACCGGGACCATGAAGTTTATAAACACTGCAACAAAGTGTTACAGTGCGTACCCGGTACTCGGTACAGTGGGTATTCAATATTATTGCATACTATTATTATTATTATTATTATTACATCTCCCTCCTTTTGAAAAATAACGTAATATTATGAAGTTATTTTAATAATAATATTTAGTTACTAAAAGTTTGTGTGTGTAACTATGCATGGCCATACTAAGTACAATTTATGTAATAAAGATTTGGAATCTATCTTTATGAACTGTTATATTTTGGTAAATCACATATTAACTACATATTCATTGCCATTTTCTGATTTTGGTAGTGGACCAACAGTGTCCACTATTACTCTGTCGAAAGCGTTCATTGGTGTGTCGGTTATTGTTAAAGGAGTCTTTGTATGCGATGACTTTGACTTCTGACATTTATGACATTTTCTTAGCTACATTGTTGTCTTTTCCCTTTAAATATTCCATAGTGAAATTATATTCTTCCAGCTCAAGTCGCATGCGCGTTAGCATAGAGCTTAGATTAATCATTGAAAACAGGTAAGTTAAAGGTCTGTGATGAGTCTTGACAGTGAAATGTCCACCATAAACATATGGTCTGAAATAAGTTATTGCCCAATGAATTGCTGTCAATTCTTGTTCTGCTGTACTTTTATTACTTTCTTCCTTAGTACACGATCTTGATGCATAAGCAACTGGAAATTAAAGTCCATCATGGTTTGAGTTAAAACCTTATTATGCAAAACTCTGCTGAAATCTGGGTAATAATAAAAAATAATCTGTAATCTGTAATAAATTCGGATTTATTAATGCCGATTTAAGATGTTCGAAGGCATTCTGGCAATCAATTGTCCATTCGAATTTAACATCTTTTTTACATAATCTTGTTATGTGACGAGAATATTCGGCGAAATTTTGTATGAAACGTCCATAATAATTGCAAAATGCAACGAATCTTCTAGCGCTGTCCGCATCATGAGGGACTGGGTAATTCTTGATGACGTCGTATTTTTTGTCATCTGGCAAGATTCCTTTATCAGTGCATTTATGTCCCAGAAAAGTGACTTCATGCATGAAAAATGAGCATTTTTCAGGATGTAACTTAAGGTTGTATTCCCTACATTTCTCAAAACATCAGTTAAGTTTTTATAACTATTAAGTCATCCATATAAAGGAATGCTTGTGAAGGTTCTAATCCAGAGAATGCAATCATCCTCTGAAATGAATTAGGCGCTATTTTTAAACCGAAAGGTAATCGTGTTAAACGATAAGAGAAAATGAAGTTATATCTCGTGAACTTTTTTTGATGAAAGCCAAACATTAAGTCCAGACATGAGAAGTATTTCGCTCTTCTTAGTTGGTCCAAAATATCATCTATTCTAGGTAGCGGGAATTTATCCGACAACAATTTTTTATTAATCTGACGATAGTCAATTACTAATCGCCATTTTTTCGTATCAGATCCGGGGAGTGATTTCTTCGGAACTAATAACAGTGGGCTATTATATGCTGATACAGACGCTCTACTATTTTATTGTCTATTAGTTTTTGTACCTGTATGTTAATTTCATCCTTTTGACTATGTGGACTTCTATAATTTTTGCTTGTATAAATTGTTTGTAGTTATTGATTCGGTTTCGAGTCCGAATATATCACTGTACTGTACATAAATCAGTTAATTTTTGAACTGAGGTGGAAAATTTTTGGATAATTGAGATAAGACAGTTTCTTCTCTATTTTCTGGATTGTTTTGAACTATGTCATAGTTCGAAAGTGGTTCATATTTTAAACTGTGAATATTTACTATTTGGTCAGTACTGGTTGTATTCAGTAATCGGACAAATGCATTTTTGGTTGTTGCGACTGGGTTCGCAACATAAATGTAATGTTGAATTTCCCGATTAGGTATTAGTATACTTTCAATTAATTAAGAATACAAGTTTTCTGTTGGTTTCTGTATTCGTAAAGTTTACAAATATATTAAGACTAAGATTGATGGTGTGAACATTGTGGTTTACTGTTGAGTATCTGAAGGGTGAGAGTTTCCCGAATTATTCTGGGCAATTCTCACAGTTGTTTGTGCTCGACCTTTATTGCCTCTACTTTTTCTAACGCATCCACAAAACTTGTTAGATTTTCCGCTTTACCATCAAAAACTGGTATCAGCTTGGATGCTGTATTTATGAAATCAATATTGGATTGTGCCATTGTTGCTTGTCTCGCTAGGATTATCAGAATCTGTGTAACTATCTCTATCTGTGTATACCGCTGGAATAGTAAGATTATTTAAATCTTCCTCTTCTATTTTGGGGTATACCTCTTATATTTTAATTCGTTTGTTTTAGCTGATTCTCGGTCAGGTGCAGTGTCTTCTGCTATGGGAGTGTTTAGAACATTCGGTATTACTATTTCTAAACTGAATTTTTGTTTAACCGATATTAAATTAGATCGTAGTCGTATCAGAAGTTTAGATACCTGAGACAATTGATCTTGATTCAATCTCTCCTGTGACTATGTATTAGTATTCGCGCTTCGTTAAAGTTCTCTACTAATATCTCAACATGTTTTCTAACTGTGTTCTTCTGGATTGGTTTATTCTGGGTTAGTGACTTATACGATTTGTCAAAATTTGCTTTGATATTATTTATTTCTTTATACAATTCATTCCAATCCGATATATCATGGGCATTTAGCCATTTTTTTTAAATTATATCTGTATAAAATTATTTTTATTTTTATTTTTATTTATTACATATAAGTTAACACCGGCCAAGCGCCCCCTTCCCTTCACCGCCTCTCGACCAGAATACCAGACACCGCGACTTCCCTCATCACCCCACTCAGCCAACCCGACGACCAGCAGAGACACAGCAGCGGTAGTGCAGACACCAAACGTCAGCGGCGTCAGAGCGACAGCGCAGCGACAGAACGTCAATGGCAGAATTGCCTCGGCAGAATTGCAACGGCAGTAGCGTGAGAATGGAAGAGCACTGACCGATCGCTAGCTGTCTCAGCCATAGCTTCCCCTACCCCTGCACACGGACGGAAATGCAACACCAGCACCTGGAGCTTAGCAATACTTTGGCCCAAAACCCGCAAAACCGCTGCTTTCAGCATCGGACTGCTGCAACCGCTCTGCCAGCATTATGCAGTCAACAAGCCAGCCAAACTTATGATTTAGAATTACTTCGATTTGTACCCCCAAAGCCAGCAGACCATTATTATTTGCAACAATAAAACCATTGTAACGTATAAAAACGATTACTGTTTTATTTTAAAGTAGCTTCGTAGAAAATAAAGATTGAGGTGTGAAAGAGAAGGACGAAGGGACTTGGAATTGGAAAGGCGAGGATGCAGATAACATTAACTAGGTAATATCCGGGGGAATTATCCCCCCTCTGGCCATGTCTGGCCATAACTGGCGCCCGAACAGAGTCCACTTTCTCTCGAAAGTGGGACCCAAGGACCCCCCAAAAAAAAGGAAAAAAAAAGAAACAAATAAAGTGAAAAATATGTGAATAAATAAAAACTAAAATATCCAAAAAATATGAAAGAGTTGTGCGTGTTCGTGTAAAAAATATAATTGGAATTGAATTACATTTACCCGCTACGGTGAGAATGCTGCCGTTTAGAGCTGGCATTCCCCACGGGCGCAAAAAAATTTGTGAATAAACTTAGTACCTGCCGCGGCGATCTGTCCACGTACCCTGTGACGCGGCATATTCGCGGGCAAAAAATACTAAGTAATATGAAACAAAAGAAGCGATAGTCCACTGCGGCGATAAGTCCACACCATTGGGTAGCTTATTCGCGAGTCTAAAAATTGCAATTTTAATTAAATAAACACAGATAATTAATTTGCGTGCGGCAAAAATTATAAACCAATTTTGAAATAAAAAAAGAAGAAGAAAATTTTTTCCAATTATAAAAAATGTGTCGTGTAAGTGGCAATCTGCTGGAAAGGCTAACGGATGTGGAATGCATTCAGAAAAAGCTGCCCAGTGGATTTTGTGGCAACCGTACCTTAGTAGGCACAATGCCAAAACGGATAAATACGAACCACCGCGCCGATAAACACAATTACACAGAAATAAGAAAATTAAGTACCAAAAAACCCGAATTTTATTAAAAATCGCACAACGCTCAAACGAAAATTACAATTTTGCTTTTTTTTCGAACAAAAAGAAAATCACATACTAATTATAATCTAATTTCAGAATAATAATCCTGTAAGAAAGAAAACAGAAGACCTCGAAAAATTTAAACACTTAAAAATTACAACCACAAAAACAAGAAAAAGGAGGAAAATACTAAGGGTAAGTGAAACGATTCTTTATACGCACGTCTGTTAATACTAATAAAAAAAAATATAAATAATGTAAAAATTTATTAACAAAAACGCGGAAAACTGTTGCTAAATTCCCTACTATTTTCTGGATTGTTTTGAACTATGTCATATTTCGAAAGTGGTTCATATTTAAACTATGAATAAACTATGAATATTTACTATTTGGTCAGTACTGGTTGTATTCAGTAATCGGACAAATGCATTTTTGGTTGTTGCGACTATGTTTAGTATACTTTCTTCATCTGATGATAGCTGAATCTCTCGGACCACTTGAGATTTTGCTGGTAGAACTATGTAATTATTACCAGAACTGTATGTTATAGGAACTTAAATTGGAAAATTCAAATTATTTCGTCTAGGATAAACCAATCTTCATTATGATTGAAGTCTAGTTGATAATTGAATTTCTTTATGAAATCAATGCCTATTATTCCATCACATGGTATTGCGTGTGGAATTATATATTTATCTGTCTGTGTCTCGAGGGATGTTAAGCCTTTTGATTGAATTAGCTCTTGGCCTATGCCTTGAATGTTTATTTTTTTGTCTTTTTGAATATCACGAAGGATATCAGAAATTTCTTTTAAAATTGATATGTCTGCACCAGTGTCAATTAAGAATACAAGTTTTCTGTTTGTTTCTGTATTCGTAAAGATTACAAATATATTAAGACTAAGATTGATGGTGTGAACATTGTGGTTTACTGTTGAGTATCTGAAGGGTGAGAGTTTACCGAATTATTCTGGCAATTCTCACAGAATTGTTTGTATTATTGTTATTTTGGCCTCGATTCGAGTTGCCACGGCCTCTTTGTTTCCTCTATATCGGCCTCGTCCATTACTGTAATAGTTGGAACTGCTGTAGCTGTTGTAATTATTATTACGACTACTATAGTTTCCTCTGAAGTTTCCACGTCCGCGGTTCCACCACGCTGTGAATAATTTTTGAAATAAAGGACAGTATTAGGTTGTCCAGTTGCTTCCGTGCAACTGTTGACGAACTTGGATATGGCATCATTCATTGTGTTGAAGGTGCCAGCATGCATGATAAGTTTTACCTTATCAATTGTGCAGTTCTTAGTCATTGCCTTGACGGCATGCCGAGTGGAATAATTCCTTCCCAATTCTAGTGATAGTCCGTCTGATATGTATGCTCCTTCTAAGGCTTTCGCCATCTGCTCAACCTCTTGTGTGTATTGGTTTGCAGTTTTTTTGCGTTGCTGTAGGTTCATCAGTTTTGCTGACAATACTCCGACAGTTTCGGCCTTGACGTTTTTTTTTAGTCTAGAGATCACCTCGGAAATCGTTGTTTCGTTTCCTATTAGATTTCTAGCGGCACCCTTAAGTTTTGTTTTTGTTATGGAGACTGCGAGTTGTTTGTGCTCGACCTTTATTGCCTCTACTTTTTCTAACGCATCCACAAAACTTGTTAGATTTTCCGCTTTACCATCAAAAACTGGTTTCAGCTTGGATGCTGTATTTATGAAATCAATATTGGATTGTGCCATTGTTGCTTGTCTCGCTAGGATTATCAGAATCTGTGTAACTATCTCTATCTGTGTATACCGCTGGAATAGTAAGATTATTTAAATCTTCCTCTTCTATTTTGGGGTATACCTCTTATATTTTAATTCGTTTGTTTCAGCTGATTCTATGTCAGGTGCAGTGTCTTCTGCTATGGGAGTGTTTAGAACATTCGGTATTACTATTTCTAAACTGAATTTTTGTTTAACCGATATTAAATTAGATCGTAGTCGTATCAGATGTTTAGATACCTGAGACAATTGATCTTGATTCAATCTCTCCTGTGACTATGTATTAGTATTCGCGCTTCGTTAAAGTTCTCTACTAATATCTCAACATGTTTTCTAACTGTCTTCTTCTGGATTGGTTTATTCTGGGTTAGTGACTTATACGATTTGTCAAAATTTGCTTTGATATTATTTATTTCTTTATACAATTCATTCCAATCCATTATATCATTGGCATTGCGCTTAGTTTAGCCATTTTTTTAAAATTATATCTGTATAAAATTATTTTTATTTTTATTTCTATTTATTACATATATATTGTATGTTTAAGCAATGTTGCTTAGATTTTATCCAGGTCATTAGCCCGGCTCATATATCTTTTCTTTAAACATCTTTGTGCAGCTTATATATTTTATAAAGAAATTTGCGCACATTATGACAACAATGATTATTAAAAGTACATGTACTCAATATAAATCAATATTATTGGATTCTACTTTGTTTATGACATTGGCAGTGGAATCCACTGTATTTATATCCAAAGTCACTTTTGGAGGTGGTACTATACCTTTATGTTATACGAGGTGTGTTCAAAAAGTAAGGTGACTTTTCAAATTTCAAATTTTTCAAATTTTTCGATTATCTTCAGTTTTGGGAACAAGAAAAAGTCACATGGGGCCAAATCCGGTGAATATGGTGGCTGAGGCATTATTGTGGTGTTGTTTTTGGCCAAAAAATCCAAATCCTTTGATCCATATTTTTCGATAGCAAAAAATCGCCGAGCTCGCAAAATAACTTGTAACTTTACGCCTCTCACAACCAAACAAAAGAGGATGTTCCATTGAAACTTGGTACAGATGTTAGGGAAGAGTGTACCAATATAACAAAACAAAAAAATCGATAATCGAAAAATTTGAAATTCGCGAAATTTGAAGAGTCACCTTACTTTTTGAACACACCTCGTATATCTTTTCTTTAAACATCTTTGTGCAGCTTATATATTTTATAAAAGAAATTTGCGCACATTATGACAACAATGATTATTAAAAGTACATGTACTCAATATAAATCAATATTATTGGATTCTACTTTGTTTATGACATTGGCAGTGGAATCCACTGTATTTATATCCAAAGTCACTTTTGGAGGTGGTACTATACCTTTATGTTATAATTTGGAATATAATTATTGTTGTTTTCTATTGAGGATTTGCTTATTGCATTATCTTTTATCTATCTTTACAGGTTTCTACCTACTGTTTTGCATAGCCTTACGGGCTGCACGACTAATTGGGCAGAGATGGTTCCGCTCAATTTTACAATTTATATTATGTTATATAAAAAAAAAATATGCATCGCAGTGCAATCAAAAAAAAATATGCAACGCAGTGCATGGGTTAATCCTGCGTCCTCTGCTGCGATGTTTCTTCTGATGCTCTTTCCGGTCCGCGTCAGCTGGTCGTCGCCGGCTTTGTTATGCTGACGCTCCCTTGAAGGCGCAGCTGGCGGTCGTGCCTCCCAAGCTTTGTATCTGCTGCTGTTGTCCTAGGCCAATGGGCTCTGGCGGTGCCGGTGCTGGCTTCGCACAGGCAGCTTCTCCCACAGAGGTGTAAGGGGCGGATGGCCTCTCACACTAGTTGTTTTTGCCTGTGCATGTGTATTTACAGTGCACACTGCTTAGTGGCCCTTGTCACGGTCGCCATGAAATGTTTAAATGTCAGGATCGCCATGAAATATAAAACAAACTTGTTGTACTTGGTTTATTCTTTATTTCAGGGAGCAGGAGAGGTGCCGCTCCAATTGCCGCTTGAATTGATTGTGTCTTTACAATATACTTTTAAGTCTAATTAAGGCAAAGTCTCGTTGCTGCGCTGCTCGCAGGCGGCGACAGAGAGACGGCTATATATGTACCTTTGTATATAAACATACGCCCTCTTATGTGAGGAGCGCGAGGGGTATGCACATGCGGTCCGTTCATGCAATTATGCCGACGCTAGCACTTTCTGCGAGTGGCCTAAGCCATAGCAATCGGTTCATATTTCGGCCACTTGGGGTATATGACCGGGACCATGAATTATGTAAACACTGCAACAAAGTGTTACAATGCCTACCCTTTAAGAACTCGGTACAGTGGGTATTCAATATTAGTGCATACTACAGAGGTGACCGATGGATGCCCCTGTGAGGCGACCTGTGGATGCGCCCGTGAGGAGGGTGATGGATGCGCCTGTGCGGCGGCTGGTGGATGCGTCTGTGAAGTGACCGATGGGTGCGCCTGTGAGGCGGATTGTGGATGCGCCTGTGATGCGGCTTGTAGATGCGTCTGTGAGGTGACCGGTGGGTGCGCCTGTGAGCCGGGTGATGGGTGCGCCTGTGCGGCGGCTTGTGGATGCGCCCGGGAGGCGGCTTGTGGATGCGTCTGTGAGGCGGCTGGTGGATGCGCCTGTGGGGCGGGTGATGGATGCGTCTGTGCGGCGGGTGATGGATGCGTCTGTGCGGCGGCTGGTGGATGCGTCTGTGAGGTGAAAGATGGGCTTGTGGATGCGCCTCTGAGGCGGCTTGTGGATGGTGAGGTGACCGATGGATGCGCCTGTGAGGCGGGTGATGGATGCGACTGTGAGGTGACCGATGGGTGCGCCTGTGAGGCGGCTTGTGGATGCGCCTGTGCGGTGGCTTGTAGATGCGCCCTTAGGGCGGATGGTGGATGCGCCTGTGAGACGGCTTGTGGATGCGCCTGTGAGGCGGCTTGTGGATGCGTCTGTGAGGTGACCGATGGATGCGCCTGTAAGGCGGGTGATGGATGCGCCTGTGCTGCGGCTGGTGGATGCGTCTGTGAGGTGACCGATGGATGCGCCTGTGAGGCGGGTGATTGATGCGCCTGTGCGGCGGCTGGAGGATGAGTCTGTGAGGTGGCCGATGGATGCGCCTGTGCGGCGGCCTGTGTGGCTGGAGGGTCAGGCCCCCACATTGCAGTGTGGCTCCGCCGTAGCACAGGAAGTCCATGCCGAGCAGAAGGTCGTCCAGCACGTCCGCCATGATGAGAGCGGAGACGCTGACCGGAGCTTCGCCCAGCTGGATCGTGGCGTAATGGCCCGCCAGGCCGCAGT
The DNA here is from genome assembly GCF_018153835.1 of Drosophila eugracilis. Taxonomy (NCBI): domain Eukaryota; kingdom Metazoa; phylum Arthropoda; class Insecta; order Diptera; family Drosophilidae; genus Drosophila; species Drosophila eugracilis. The sequence continues at coordinate 73,828 of NW_024572310.1, forward strand.
TGCGGCAGGCTGTGCTGGGGTCGATTGACCTGGTGGGAGTGGCCCTTTGGTTAGGGTTTCCCCCGGCGTCCCGGTTGGCGGCTTCGTTGGTCGCGCTCCTAGGGTGTGGCACTCTCTGGGTCGCTCTGGGTCGTGCGACTCTGCTATGGGATGGATACTCGGCGTCCACGGACTTTTCGGCCTCCCCAGCTGCGGGCAACTTCGAAGTTGACCACCATGTGTGTGAGTTCAGTCAGCGTTTTGAAATCCTGGTGTCGGATGAACATCTGGTATTCAGGCAGCATGTTCTTATAGACCCGTTCCAATTCCTGCTCCGGTGAGAATCCAGCGCTGCGCATCTGAAGGGTCTACCAGGTACTCCATGAACGGTACTCATTCACTTTCTGAAAGTGTGAACGGATCTCGTCGTCGAGACGTTGGTAGTACCGGGGCGGTAAGAAGAAGTCCAAGAATTCCCGACGAACTTTGGTACAGGTCCGTCCTTGCAGATCACTGGTTCGGAACCAATTCTCCGCCCGGCCAGTCAGGAGGACGATGATAGCGTGCGACAGATACTCACGGTCAATCCGGTGGGTATCCGCCCGTTATTCGATGTGCTCTATGAAACTGAGGGGGTCCGAGGTGCCGTCGAGTGACAGTCCCCATTTGGACACTTTGTCAATCAACATCGAACAGATGCCGGCATCGTACTGGTGCGCACCGGTGCGTACTGTGCCCTCTGATTTTCCTCGCGTCCCTGGGGACGGGGAAGTGCTGCGGTATGGTCAGCGTGTGGCTACTGCTTAGTCCCTTTTCGTGGGAGGGCGGTAGCGGCGAAGGTGGCTTGGTGTCTCCGGATGGGGCATTTCCATACTTGCGTTCCATCTCCCCGAGCCGGATCAGGGTATCTTCGGAGTGTTCCGTTTGCCTGGCGAACGCGTACAGTCGGGCCCGCTGCTCGTCGACCGTACCGTTTTGTTCGAGGCCGAGCTCGAGAAGAATAGCCTCGAGTTCGTGCTTCTTCCTGTAAGAAATCCAGGAGACTCCCATATAGTTGTTGATGTGTGTCCTGGCTGGTGTGCACGAGCGGCGATGCGTTGGTTTCCTTGAAGGATGAGTATCCTTGATAGTCCTGGCTGGAGTGCAGGGGCGGCGATGCGTTGGTTCCCTGAAGGATGTGTATCCTTGATTGTCCTGGCTAGGGTGTAGGAGCGGCGATGCGTTGGTTTTCCTTGAAGGATGTGTATCCTTGATAGTCCTGGCTATGGTGCAGGAGCGGAGATGCGTTGGTTTCCTTGAAGGATGTGTATCCCTGCTAATCCTGGCTGGAGTGCAGGGGGGGCGATGCGTTGGTTCCCTGAAGGATGTGTATCCTTGATAGTCCTGGCTAGGGTGTAGGAGCGGCGATGCGTTGGTTTTCCTTGAAGGATGTGTATCCTTGATAGTCCTGGCTATGGTGCAGGAGCGACGATGCGTTGGTTTCCTTGAAGGATGTGTATCCCTGCTAGTCCTGGCTAGGATGCAGGAGCGGCGATGCGTTTGTTTTCCTTGAAGGATGATAGTCCTGGTTACGGTGCAGGAGCGGCGATGCGTTGGTTTTCCTTGAAGGATGTGTATCCCTGCTAGTCCTGGCTTAGGTGCAGGAGCGGCGATGCGTTGGTTTTCCTTGAAGGATGTGTATCCCTGCTAGTCCTGGCTAGTGTGCAGGAGTGCCCTTGTTGCTTGCGGTTGGTGGTCGATGTTGTCCCTCGGGACTCCGTTGGTTGACTGATCCCGATTGTGTGTCGATGGCGACTTATATATCTCTGGTTCTGCCGGCGTCGGGCATCCTCCTCGGTAAGAAACGAGTTGTGCGAAAGGGATAGGGGAACTAGATATCTGATGGCGTGGATGCCGGCTGCGGCGACTACGTAGCTTAAGTTCTGCGGCTCTCTCTCTCCCTTTTTGTTCTGTGTTTTTTTTCTTTCTCGCGTTCACGTGCTCGTGTGCCCGTGCGTATTGTGTTTCTACTTGTGACTTGCCTTTATCTCCACGTGGCTACGCTTCCCCCTATCTCTCTCTTTCTTGGTCTGCTTTGCCCAACTGCAAAACGTGCGAACACCCCTCTCCTTTCGTCCCCAACCTCGAATTTTGACCTAAATCTCCCTGATGGTTCTTTACGCCATGAAGGGTGGAATTATCCTGCCTAGTCCTGCCTAGTCCCTTCCTAACGGGCTTTCGCCACGCCTTAGCTATGTATGTACAAGTACCGTTTGTGGGTCTTAACTAATGTAAGTCTAATTGCTCTCCGTGGGTCTAAACTAACTTAAATCTGAGTGCCCTTCGTGGGTCTTAACTCTTCCTTAAATTAACCTAAATTCTAGCTTACGGACTACTCTTAACGAAATATCTCTATATCTAGGGGCGGCGGGGCCGCGTGAGGGTTACCTCACACCCCATCCCTTCGTTGGGGATGGGGGAGGGCCTTGACCCGGTGGCCGCCTCGCATTTCCTGGACCAGGGACCTCGTTTCCCCGACCTCGACCAGGAAGTGGAGGTCCCGGTCTCCTTGCAGCTTCGGTGATGTAACTCCACTGGGATCCATCCATCGGCGGTGGTCCATCCCTCCGGGGCGCGCATCTGGGCCTCCGGGCCTGGTGCATCGTCTGGGAGAGACTCCTCCTACGTGGAGGCCTCATCCTCGGGCCATGGAGCTGGGCGACGTCGAGGCCCGTTCAGCAGGATGCCTGGTGGGCCTTCGGCTGGTCCGGTGGCTGCGTTTCACGTAGCTGGGTGGTGAAACCGCCAGCGCCACGTGTCGGTGGCGGGCAGAGGCCTTACCCGTCGCACGGGCTTGGGTGTGGACGCTGCAGCCACGATTGCCGTGTTGTCGGTTGGTGTGGGGTGGTGGCCGGCTGTGGGATTGTTCCCATGGCGGGTAATGTGTCAAGTATGGTCCGGGCGGCGGCTCGTATGGCTGCACGCCGCTGGGCGGTGGCCGAGGTGGTGGGGCCCTTTGGGGACTCCACCAAATGTTGCAGGAGCTGCTGTAGTGCCCCGGTGCTCGTTGGCGTGGGCGCTCCCGAACGGGCAGCCTGCTCGTCTGTGGTTGTGTCGGTGGGGCCGGGGTTGATGTCCCCGGTGGGGACGAGTTGCCCCGAGGCAGCGGCGCCGGTGACCTGCGCCGCCATGACGGCGACGGGGGTAGCCCCTGTTCGTTCCTCCGGGTATGGTCAAGGTCCGAAGAGTTCCACGTACGATGGTGGCGGGGTCACTTCCTGCGTGGCAGGTGCTCCCGGCGGGACCTCGTTCTCCGGCCAGCTTCCCTCCTGAAATGAGGATCGTTGTCGTCTCCCGTTGTTCTTCGTCAGCCGAGCTAAGTTCTAGAACATCCGTGTCGGAGATGTCGTATACCGCGCCTCGCGGTCCTGTGGGATTCGGCGTAGTGGCTTCCACGGATGCTGTGGAAACGACTCGATCTCTAGTTGGAAATCGTCCAGCTCTCCCTCTCCTTCTGCTTCGAAGAGAGAGGCCATCATTTCTTCCAACGGGAGTCCCGCGCACCACGCGGGACTGATGGTCGATCGTGGTCGTGTGCCCAGTGTGGCTCCTCGCAGGCGGACATTGTCCCGGTTAGAGCGGGGACGTCGTCGTCTTCCGGGTGGTGTCGGACGACATGCCGGTCACGCTCGTGCCGGTGGTGGTGGCGTTGTGTCTCTCTGTGGTGGCGGTGCCCCGTTCCGTTTTTTCTTTACCGTTTTGTTGAGATGAACGTGATCGCTCGGTTGGCGCCGTACTTATGGATAGCTCGTGTTTTGAAGAAGTATTTCCACAGATCTGGCAGCTCCGTGATCCCGTGTTCCGGTGTTTTGTTGTAAGGGGACCTGAGGAGAGTGGGAAGCGTACAATAGCGTACCACAGGTACGTCGCCTGTCTAGATGTGGTGCGAATTCTAAGCTCCTGTCCTCCTAAATGCTCTGCGGCTCTGGGTAGTTTTCGTCGTGGTTGCTGGGTACCTGGGTATCCTCCTCGGCGTCGTACTCGGCGTTAGCCACCCCGCAGGAGGGTCCCGGTGGTTCCCGGTCTCTGAAACGGACTCTCCTTCCCGGTTGACGAAATGGGTTGCGTTGGGCTGTTGATGCGTCGGGAGGGGGCAGTGCTCCAGGCCAGCTTGTTCCAACTGTCTGGTGGTGGTGAGCTGTAGATGTTATGTTTTCAATTTTCAAATATTTGCACAAGTCATTTATAATTGAATTTTTGTATTCTGTTCCCATGTCCGTAATGAACGTCTTCATTGGACCGTACTTCAGAATAAATGATTCGAAAATTGCTTTAGCGACGGTATTTGCGTTTTTATTTGCAACTGGTATGGCAACTAGATATTTTGTTAAATCACATATTAACGTGACTGCATATTCATTGACATTTTCCGATTTTGGTAGTGTCTTCTTACTTTGGCCAAAGTTTTTGATATGCCAGTGTGACCTCCTGGAATTGGATCATCATGAAATTTAGACAGAATAGCTTCTTTGTCTTTTAGACTTTTTATTTGGGTCACCGGGTTGAGTAGCGCTACTCTTAATGTTTTTAATATTTTATTGCCCATTAATTTGAAATTATCTATTGAAGTATATTCAAAGATATTTTCCCACGGTGCCACTTTAAGTTGGCTGATTTTATATATACCGGCTTGCAGTTCAAGCCTTTGAAAAAATTGACCTAAGTCTAGAGTTCCATTGGTATATAAATCGCTAACATCATATCTTGCAGTAATTTTCCTGCCATGTTTAAATAAACATAACATATCTTTTACATGCAATGTCACTACTTTACGTACTGCGTCATTGTTCATGACGTCGTATACGTTGGGCCTAGAAGCTTTTTCAATAGTTTGCTTAGGCAATTCTATTTCTTTATTTCCGCGCGGATTTTCTGTCTATTTTGATATCTTGTAGGACTTTATTGATATTTCCAGTTATATTTTGTAGATCTTTGATGGTTATTCTTGATAACGCACCAGCTACATAGTTGTCTTTTCCCTTCAGATATTCCACAGTGAAATTATATTCTTCCAGCTCAAGTCGCATGCGCGTTAGCTTAGAGCTTAGATTAATAATTGAAAACAGGTAAGTTAAAGGTCTATGATCAGTCTTGACAGTGAAATGTCTACCATAAACATATGGTCTGAAATAAGTTTTTGCCCAATGAATTGCTGTCAATTCTTGTTCTGCTGTACTTTTATTACATTCTCCCTTAGTAAACGATCTTGATCTTGGTAAGCAACTGGAAATTAAAGTCCATCATGGTTTTGATGCAAAACTCTGCTGAAATCTGGGTATGTGGCAATCCATTCGAATTTAACATCTTTTTTACATAATCTTGTTATGTGACGAGAATATTCGGCGAAATTTTGTATAAAACGTCTATAATAATTGCAAAATGCAACGAATCTTCTAGCGCTCCCCGCATCATGAGGGTATTTTTTGTCATCTGGCAAGATTCCTTTATCAGTGCATTTATGTCCCAGAAAAGAGAATTCATGCATGAAAAATGAGCATTTTTCAGGATGTAACTTATGGTTGTATTCCCTACATTTCTCAAAAACATCAGTTAAGTTTTTAAGCATATGTTTTTCGGAACAACCTATAACTATTAGGTTCTAATCCAGAGAATACAATAGTCATCATCCTCTGAAATGAATTAGGCGCTATTTTTAAACCGAAAGGTAATCGTGTTAAACGATAAGAGAAAATGAAGTTATATCTCGTGAACTTTTTTTGATGAAAGCCAAACATTAAGTCCAGACATGAGAAGTATTTCGCTCTTCCTAGTTGATCCAAAATATCATTAATTCTAGGTAGCGGGAATTTATAGGACAACAATTTTTTATTAATCTGACGATAGTCAATTACTAATCGCCATTTTTTCGTATCAGATCCGGGGAGTGATTTCTTCGGAACTAATAACAGTGGGCTATTATATGCTGATACAGACGCTCTACTATTTTATTGTCTATTAGTTTTTGTACCTGTATGTTAATTTCATCCTTTTGACTATGTGGACTTCTATAATTTTTGCTTGTATAAATTGTTTGTAGTTATTGATTCGGTTTCGAGTCCGAATATATCACTGTACTGTACATAAATCAGTTAATTTTTGAACTGAGGTGGAAAATTTTTGGATAATTGAGATAAGACAGTTTCTTCTCTATTTTCTGGATTGTTTTGAACTATGTCATAGTTCGAAAGTGGTTCATATTTTAAACTGTGAATATTTACTATTTGGTCAGTACTGGTTGTATTCAGTAATCGGACAAATGCATTTTTGGTTGTTGCGACTGGGTTCGCAACATAAATGTAATGTTGAATTTCCCGATTAGGTATTAGTATACTTTCTTCATCTGATGATAGATGAATCTCTCGGACCACTTGAGATTTTGCTGGTAAAATTATGGAATTATTACCAGAACTGTATGTTATAGGAACATAAATTGGAAAATTCAAATTATTTGGTCTTAGGATAAACCAATCTTCATTATGATTGAAGTCTAGTTGACAATTGAATTTCTTTATGAAGCGGGTAGGCCGCTGGAAGCTGCTGCTTGTAATTACCTCCCGTAAACGCGGGAGGAATTTGTGTACCGCTGGTCGCACCTGCTGAAGCCCGCTCGGTAGTGCGGGGGAGGAGGGGGCCTTGACTTGGTACTCGTATGTGGAGATCGGGGATCCCTTGCTGCAGTCAGAGCCGGATGGCTGTGCCTTCACAATTGCTGATTAGGTTGACTTATGTTGGGAGGTAACTGCCCCCTTCGCCTGCTGGCCTAGAGACTCAGTCAGTGCAAAATAATAAGAGATATTTAACGGCGGTTGCCGGAGTTTTTCAATACTATAGAACTTGTGTTCTTTATTCGTACAGAGCATGAAGCGAACTAAAATTAAAGTTGACAAAAATGAAACTCATAGCGGCCACGCAAATATGCTGTGTTTGCCGGCTATGCACGAGCATCCGGCCAAAAGCCGCGTCAGCGCTTTTGACCGCAGCTGGGCTTCGGACATTCGGTCATCGCCTCCGTCCGGTTAGCTACTCAGTTAACTACTCCCCCCTCAAGATTGAGGCCGCCCTCGGCCGACCCTATTTCAGCGATCACCCTTCTTAGTTGGACCGCAGATCTTCTGGCACCGGTGAGTCGCACGTAGGTTAGGCCGACACAAATCAATGCGCAACATATTACTCCTGTAATAATCGCTACCATGTGTGTCTGGTTGGTGTTGATTTTACTTCCGAACTTCTGAATGTATTCCAGGTTACGTTCACTCAAGCGGTGAAGGTAGGGGAGGCTCAGAATATTTTGACTGATGGTGACGTTCAGTGAGGGTGAGCTTGCCACCCCCGGAGTCCTCTTCTGGGCGGAGTTTTGGTTCAAAACCAGGGTTTCGTTTACTGTGACGCGCTCACTAAAGGTGACGAGATGCGTCCCGTGTATCCAGACGCTTGTTCCGTTGTCTACTCGTACCTGCGCTGATTGATCATTGATGATTATAATTCCCTCATCGACATAAGTGATTGGATGTAAATCGCTTGGTTGGGTTTCGCAGTGCGCAACTCCACCTGCATGGAGTCCTCGGGCGCATGTGGTCTTCGATGATAGTCGGCAGAAAATTACTCCTAGTGTTGTGGAGCAATTCTGGATCGCATACACTTCCCCATTGCATTCTGCTATTATATTATCCACTAACCTAAGCATCACATTATTATGAGTTACCGGGAACATTGTGATCTTTTTACATGCTAACTTAATTTTTGGGAATTTAATAATGAAGTGCAATATGTTATCAGACTGGAGAATTTTCACGGACGCTACGGACAAAATATTTTTTATAGGAGTGTCGGTGGGCTCCTCCATCCAAATACTTTCTAGGTCTGCGTGATCTAATATGTTTGGGCTGACTATGTTTACTTTAGCAAGCGAAATTGCCATCATTAAATTTTGGAGTTCCATTGTTAGCATTCTGTTTCTGGAGAGCAATGTTTCATATAGATGGCCAGTGTCCACTTGTGAACTCTTTGCCACTCTCAGGATTTGATTTACAGTTGACGTTAATTCATTAATTTGACTTTGTATTCTGGTATTTATTTCTATTTGTCTATTGTTCGAACTTATTAATTGTGTTTCTGTGAATTTAATTTTTTCTAAATCCCCGGCATCCGGAGTTCCTGCTACGACTTTTAACATCGATCCTAAAAAGTCTAAACTCCTGGCTACCCTGTGGTGCACGCCTAACGAGTCGAGCAGGTCGCGAAGGTGAGCTGTGTCCACATCCAAAAGATTTTTCATGTGTGACTGGGGGAACATATCGCTCATACTTTCTGTTTCTTTTACTACGCGCCTGTATTCTGAAAGGTTCGCTGAATTTCTAACGAACGCGAATTCCTCCCACACTAGTATTCGACCGTCAATAATGGGGATGTACTTGGCTTGTGAGTAGTCGGTGATGTGCGCCGACGCCATGGATAAGGAGAAGAGGATTGGGATGATTTTGGACCTGTGGAATGAATTCGGAGCTATATTTTTGTTCATGACAAGGTTGCCCACCACCAACGGATATTAACTTAACCTTAAAAAAAATTTATCAGCTATGCTTAAAGCTAGTAAAATTTGTGCCAAATGGTAAAAAGGCAAAAGAGAAGGTAAAAAATTTTTTTCCTATTTGATGTTGTCTTTATGGACCACCCTCCCCTTGATGAGGACTGTGGTCCCCATGTCCGCTTCCACAATCTTCTCTTCACACAATGGCGAGAGTTTTTTGCCTAGACGCCTGTTGGATTTTACCAGGACTTTTTCACCAACTTCGAACACCCTGTTCTGACGGGCCGCATTTTCCCTGTTCCTGAGCTTGTCCTGGGCGATCTTTATCTTATCCTGAATCTCATACTGCGGTTCATCCGATTGTGTTTGAATTACGTCGGCTGGCCTCTTGTCGATGACCGAATGGATAGATTTATTGTATCTGGCTGTGGCCAGCAAGATTAGTTCGACTGTGTCACTGATGCCTTTATCAATTTTAAGGCATCTAGCAAGCTCTACTAGAGTGCTGTGGAAACGTTCCACTTGTCCGTTTGAGACACTGTGGAGGGGCGGTGCATTCGAGATGCTCACGCCGAAATGGTTTTCCAGCATGGACAAAATGGTATGCGAATTCAACGATGGTTCGTTGTCACAATATATGACCTTGGCTTTCGGGAAAACATTCAAGAGTTGTAGTAGTGCTGGTTTAATGTCCTCTATGGTTCTAGAGGGGATAGGCTGGACCATCGCAAATTTTGAGAATTTGTCAATGGATGTAAGAAAATATTTTTTATCCGTTGAGAAGATGTCTATGTGTAATATTTCCCCAACCTGGGACGGGATTGGTGTTTCTCCAAGCTCCTGCTTTTTGGGATGCCTGTCATATTTAGCTTTAGCACATGTTTTACAGTTAGCGACGATTTCGCTAGCTAACTTGGCCATTTTCGGGAAGTAGTACTCGGAGAGTACCTGCTTTACATTTTCTTTTCAGTGGACAGAATTTCTCGTCTCTCCGGGATTGCAAAAATGTCCGTTACACGATTTTTACAATACCAAAATTTTGTGGCTGGAAATTAGCGTACCAGTTGGTCCTGTATCATTGCGAGTGTGTGCAAATCGCAATGGATGGCGTTTACGCCCTTAGGAACAATCAAATCTGCGAGCTCATTGAGTAATGACTCTTTGCAGGAGAAGCTGATCGCATGCCGTCTCTTGTTTCCAAAGAGGACAAAGCTGCGTTTTTGCGGAAAGCGTGCCTCCTCCAGAGTTATCTGGTTTTGGAAGCAATTCAAGGGCTTATCCGTTGCTTCAATTGTGTGGGTCAGTGACAGCTCACTGTGAATCGTGGCCGCACTTGAAAAAGCTTCTTCCTCTCCCAGAACGTTAAGTTGCTGTCTTGAGAGGGCATCTGCAACGAGGTTTTCCTTGCCGGGCTTGTAAAAAATTTTGGCGCCGGACTCGTCGATGCGAGCTTTCCACCGTTTGATCTTTGCATTCGGGTTGGATTCCGATACCGCGAAGGTCAGTGGTTGATGGTCAGTAAAGATGTTAATATCTTTCACTGCATATAGATAGTGACGTAATTTGGCCAATGCCCAAACTATTGCTAGCAGCTCCCTTTCATTGGTGGCATAATTGATCTCTCGATCCTTTAGGGTTCTCGAGATCATGGTAATGGGCCGCCCCTCTTGGGATAGGACTGCGCCAATGCCGTAAGCTGAGGCATCTGTCGTTAGATCAAATGCTTTCTTATAATTGGGATACCTGAGGATGACCTCCTCGGAAGCTAGAATGTTACGCAGCTTGTGAAAAGCTAGCCGTTGCGACTCGCTGAACTGCACCTGGATATTTTTCGATCTGTGTCTGCTGACACTACCGAATTCCCCTTTCAGGATGTTTGAAATGGGCCGAGCTATGGACGCAAAATCTTTAATGAAGCATCTATAGTAGCTGGCCAGGCCAAGGAATGATCTAACTTCGAACACATTTTTTGGGTTCAGGGAATTCCCTGAATGGCCTTGGTTTTTTCTGGGTCAGTGGTAGCCCCGTTGCTGGTGACTATAAAACCCAAGAAGCTAACGCTTTTTTTGAAGAATTTAGATTTCTCAGTTGATACCCTCATATTAGCATCGTAGAGGCTTTTGAGAACCCAATCTACGTGCTGGATGTGGGCGTTTTCGTCTTCTGAGAAGACGATAACGTCATCGACATAAACATAGCAAAATTTGCCTATTTGCTCTCGCAGTATGTCGTCTATCGTTCTTTGGAGAATGCTGGCAGCATTTTTTAGTCCAAATGGCATTCTGCGAAACTCGTACTTTCCTCCATTTACGGAAAAGGAAGTCTTTTCACGGTCGCGTTCTGCCAGCGTTATTTGGTGGTAGCCAGATTTTAAATCGAGCGTTGTGAAGTATTTCGCTCTGCCTAAATTCCCTAGTATCATAGAGATATTTGGCATTGGATAGCGATCAGGTATTGTCCTTTCGTTCAATTTGCGAAAGTCCAATCCGAGTCGCATTTTACGGCCGCCCGTTTCGTCGGTGCCCTTTTTGTCTACAACCCATATCGGGTTATTGTAGGGGGATCTCGACTTCTGGATTATGCCATTTTTAGCAGCTCTTGAATCTCGCCATTAACGAAATCGGCTGCGTCCATTGGGTATGGGTAGAGCTTGGCATAAATGGGCTCCTCATCAACAGTTCTGATGGTGGCTACCACCGATGTGTTGTAAGGTAAAGCCTCGTTGGGGTCCGCAAAGGCTTTTTTCCTGTCGCGGAGCATTGTTGAAAATTTCTTTCTGACCAAAGGTGGTGCATCTGAGCAATCCACTTCGGTGAAATTGACATCAGGGCACGGGTGGAAATCAATTTTCTCCTCTTTGTTGCCCCATTTGATGTGGCCGGAGGCCAGGCAAAGTGATGCTCCCGCCTGTTTAAGAAGGTCGAGGCCTACAATTGCATCAAAGGAAGATAAGTCGGGTAAGATGAAGAAGGTGGCCTTCAAATCAAAAAGTGACACGAAGCATTTCTTCGTGATTGTGGTGTTGCCGTGAATTGAGTGAATTTCGAAGGGGCTTTCTACCGGGACGCATTTCAATCCTTCAAACGGTCGGATGAAATTTTTCGAGGCGCCCGTGTCAACAAGCAGTTTCATATTTATCCCCGCTACTCTTCGTCTGATGACGGGCAGCAGGGATTTTCCTCTAAAAAATGGACTACGTCTGAATCGTATTCGCAAATAGCATGATCGTTGATATCTGCTACTGCGTTGGACGCAGTGTTGGCGTAAGATTTCCCTTCCTGATCTGAGCTTTGGGTGACGTGGTTTACCCTTTGCTGTTTTCTAGGAGCGCCTGTGCGCTCAGACGTTGCCGGTCTCCTATTCTGATAGGGTGGAGCTTGGGCAGGAATGCCAACTTTTGCAGAGGGGTCGACTTCCATCGGCTCCGGTCTATTCTGCCATTTGTTATTGTGCGGGTCAGAATGTACCTGCGCTTTAACTTGTTTGGTATAATGGGGATTTTTATTAATACCAAACTGGGGGGTCTGTCTGGGAAAAATTTCTATCCTGCTGGCGCTTTTGCTCCTTTGGACTCGTCTTACGGTCCCTATCCTCTAGACTCTTTGCAAACGATGTTGCGAACGTGTACCTTTCGTGGTTTGATTCCACTTCTTGCGCTAATGCCAATGCAGTCGGCATGTCCCTCGGCTTTGCCGAGAAGAGGACATCAGATAGGCTGCGTCTAAGGCCCGAAATAAATACGCGGAGCGCATCGTCCCGGAATTTATTACACAGAATTCTTGCCGCCGATGTCTCGTACGACATCGTGGCTTTATTTGTGAGTAAGGTGAGTTTTTTCTCAACCTCATCGTAATATTGCAGGAGTGTAAGGCTTGCCTGTCTGAGGGTGCCCATCTCCTGTTCAATTACGTGGATCTGCCGTTTGTCACTGTAAGTGAAATCCAGACGGTCTATGATCGCGTCAAAATTTAAAATTGTGCCAAAGGATGACAACACTGCGTCAGCAGGGCCTCTTATTTTACTTCTTATGATAATCACTGCCTGATAATGGCGTGAACTACCATTGTGTCGTCTAAATATGTGGTAGGCTGCGGTGGCGGCTTGCCTCCACGACACATATGCCTCCTGTGCCCCCGCAAACTCGGGTGGGCACTTGACAGCGTCCAGGGGCTCGCTGCATTGAACTGTGTCATTAATTTCTATGGCTGCATAAACCTTAATTTCTGACGCTGGGGCCGAACTCCGGGGCGTCGCAGCGCGCAATTCCGCCACTTGGCTGGTTAATGTATCGATTACTTGTCTCAACTCTTGTTCTCTTTGTAAATTCGCGGCGACCTGTCCGGCCAGGCCGTTGTCAATAGCCGCCTGCACTACTAATCTAAGCTGTTCAGGATCCATGAGGTCTACCGTTTTGCCCGCTGGGGAGTTTCCGCGCGTGTTTTTTGGAGTGGAAGCTCGAAGGAGTTCTTCACTATCTGACCCTGAATCGCTAGCGTATTGCTTAACGCTTCTATACTTAGAAAATGGCGAGCTCATATACGCACATAAAAGGATTAGAAAACGGGGACACAAAGCCGCCAAAATGAGAGCTCGTATAATTCACCTAGTTAATTTTAAGGGTAGTAGATACCTGTGCCCTTGCATAAAAATTAGTGTAGTGTTAAATGTATAAAAATTATAATATTGAAAATTATAAGAGATATAGGGTAAATAAGACTGACACACAGCCTCGACTCATAGTCAAAATATTCCAAATAAGAAAAATTAATGAATTTAACGTAATATTTTACATATTTTATTTTTGTTAATCAAATCCCGAATTTTATCGGGCTCGGAGTCGCTTTACTCTCGTATTATTTTTTATTAATCAGTTCTACTCTGCAGACTGGTTAGAAAATATTTGAATGGGGTGCACTTACATTTTATGTACTGTGGTTTCTTCCTCAAAGATAAAATTTTTCCTCCAAGAATGTAAAATTATCTAAGCGAAACCGTTGGGTTTTTATCGTTGAGCGCCAATTAATATGGTTGTGTGCGCGGCCTGAGGTGGTCCTCGATGGTCGCACTGTCTAGGGTGGTCTTCTTGGAGATGAATTAATCTGGTTGATGGGCGCGGCCTGAGGTGGTCCTCAGGGGCCACACTATTTAGGGTGGTCTTCTTAGAGATTAATTAATCTGGTTGATGGGCGCGGCCTGAGGTGGTCCTCGGTGGCCGCACTGTCTAGGGTGGTCTTCTTAGAGATGCCCGCTTGTGGGCGCGGGGGAAGCGGTCGCTTTTGGGAGCGCCCGTTATAGTCAATTGGCAGCCAGCAGCTAGTGGTTGCCCCCCTTGGGTGCGGGGGAATGCGTTCGCACTCACACGTGAGGGTAGGCCGCTGGAAGCTGCTGCTTGTAATTACCTCCCGTAAACGCGGGAGGAATTTGTGTACCGCTGGTCGCACCTGCTGAAGCCCGCTCGGTAGTGCGGGGGAGGAGGGGGCCTTGACTTGGTACTCGTATGTGGAGATCGGGGATCCCTTGCTGCAGTCAGAGCCGGATGGCTGTGCCTTCACAATTGCTGATTAGGTTGACTTATGTTGGGAGGTAACTGCCCCCTTCGCCTGCTGGCCTAGAGACTCAGTCAGTGCAAAATAATAAGAGATATTTAACGGCGGTTGCCGGAGTTTTTCAATACTATAGAACTTGTGTTCTTTATTCGTACAGAGCATGAAGCGAACTAAAATTAAAGTTGACAAAAATGAAACTCATAGCGGCCACGCAAATATGCTGTGTTTGCCGGCTATGCACGAGCATCCGGCCAAAAGCCGCGTCAGCGCTTTTGACCGCAGCTGGGCCTCGGACATTCGGTCATCGCCTCCGTCCGGTTAGCTACTCAGTTAACTTGTATGCTCCTTTTAAGGAGCCATCTGCTCAACCTCTTGTGTGTATTGGTTTGCAGTTTTTTTGCGTTGCTGTAGGTTCATCAGTTTTGCTGACAATACTTCTACAGTTTCGGCCTTGACGTTGCCTTTTTGACTAGAAATCTCCTCGGAAACCATTGTTTCGTTTCCTATTAGATTTCTAGCGGCACCCTTTCGTTTTGTTTTGATTATGGAAACTGCGACTGGCGACTGCCATGAAATATATAACAAATTTGTTGTACTTTGTTTATTCTTTATTTAAGGGAGCAGCAGTGGTGCCGATCCAAGGCTTCAATTGATTATCTTTTTACAATATTCTTTTTAGTCCAATTAAGGCTCAGTCTCGTTCCTACGCTGCTCGCAGGCGTCGGCAGAGAGACGGCTATCTATGAACTTATGTATATAAACATATTCCCTCTTATGTGAGGAGCGCGACGGGTATGCACATGCGGTCCGTTCATGCAATTATGCCGACGCTAGCACTTTCTGCGTGTGGCCTAAGCCATAGTGATCGGTTCATATATCGGCCACTTGGGGTTTATGACCGGGACCATGAACCCGGACCACATACCCTTAAAGAACTCGGTATAGTGGGTATTGAATATTAGTGCATACTGTAAATCAAAATATTTATACTATACTCATTATATAGAAAAATCGCATAATAACTTATGTTTACTGATCGCATCTTACGGCACGAACATCTTATAATTGTATTAACGACCCTTAAATTATTTTTATACAATATTTTCAACTATTTCGCAAAAAAAAGATCCCATTCGTATATGAGGCATCCATTCAGATTAGTTAAATAATATTACAAATAACCTATTTTTGATCAGTGCATAGTTGACATATAGCTTTGGAATTTCTAATATGTGTAGCCATATATATCGAAAACTGTGATTTGCAGCCCTACATGAATATCAAAAACTAGTCTGCAGAGTGGCAACTCTAGGAAGCAAGCCTTCTTTCTTTCTTTTCTCTACTTTGCAACCGCGTGGTTATCAATTTAGGTTAGTGATATTATTTTGTCGGTTTATATGTAAATAATAATGCATTAGTATACAGAGTTTGTAATACAATCTGGTGTATGCCATTACACAGAAATTTTCTAAAACTGTTAAATTTTGCAGAAAATGACCAATTCGAAGGGCTATCGACGCGGCACCAGGGATATGTTCTCCCGTCCTTTTCGGAAGCATGGTGTCATCCCGTTATCCACATATATGCGTGTCTTTAAGATTGGCGACATCGTAGACATCAAGGGCCATGGTGCTGTTCAGAAGGGTTTGCCCTATAAGGCTTATCACGGCAAGACCGGTCGCATTTTCAATGTGACACAGCATGCAGTTGGTGTCATTGTAAACAAACGTGTGCGTGGAAAGATACTTGCAAAGCGTGTCAATGTGCGCATAGAGCACATCCACCATTCCAAGTGTCGAGAGGATTTTCTGCGTCGCGTAAAGGAGAACGAGCGGCTATTAAAGGTGGCCAAGGGCAAGGCTGAATGGGTCTGCCTAAAGCGTCAGCCGGAACAGCCGAAAAAGGCTCATTTCGTTAAGAAAATAGAGGAACCGATTGCTCTGGCTCCAATTCCATACGAATTCATTGCCTAATGGAGCTTGTTGCTTTGAAAATGTCTTGATGGTGGATCAGCTGTAAATGAAATATTTTCCTTTAATGATTGCTGTAAAGAATTCATTGCGACCTTATTGTCTTATGTCTGGATTTCGGGAGTAATTAAAGCCTTTTTAAGTGCAGTTTTGATGTTTTAGTTATGCACTAGCATGGGATATACAGTTAACTAAAAAAGTATTCAACACGAGGGTGCCTGAAAAAAAGTGGCTATTTTTATTACTTACAGTCTGCACATAATTTATTCGTACACCCATGAGTTGCAAGTTTATTGCCTAATATCTCGAGAAATACGTAACGGTTAAAATGAAAGATACACATTTCGAGAATATATTTTGAACAGAGAGAATATATATTAAACAATAATTTTTGTGCGTAAAAAATGACTTTGTGTTATTAAGGAAATTATGTAGTATTAAAGTTAAAACTTGTTAATTTAATGTTTAACATATATTCTCGAAATGTGTACCTTTCATTTGAGATATTGCATTTTAATTTCCGTTACGTATTTCTCGAGATATTAGGCAATAAACGTGCAACTCATTGGTGTACGAATAAATTATGTGCAGACTGTATGCTTGCGAACTTTGGATATGTTATCGGTTCCAAGTTACTTTTAAAAAGTTTTAGGAGTATGGACTAGAATCTCCACTCTAACAGGTATTTATTAAAGCCATTATCGCCATATTTACAGGTAATAAAACTAGATTTTTATTTAAATATTGGTCATATATATAATTAAAGATTTCGGTTTAATGTGTTAGAAAAAATATTATTTTATTTTTCCCGTTTCACAATATTAAACGGGTTCTTACTTAGTTGAAGTTCACTGGCTTATCTTTCTGAACCCTCAAACTGAACTTAATTATTCTAAGAGTTTCTTATACACATAATTAAATCTCGGTTAGGAGCTTTAGGTACTCTAAGACTTTCTAATAAAACTTTCCTAATTTAAGTTTATTTTCCCTGGTATACAATATTCTCTTTTCAAATGCCCGTAATAAGAAAATTTTTTCGTGGAAAATTTGAAATGGATTATTTCGCCTAAATTGAGTCTGTGTTTATGCGTCTGGTCTGTAATGAGACTTTTGTTTTTCAGACTGGTCGTGGAAAATTTGGGACTGACTAGTCTGAGCCTGTGTTTATGGGTGTAGTCTTATATCTTTTCGAAGTTTTTTCCAGCGAGTCTAATATTTTTTCATAATTCCCTAGTTTTTGAGTCGTATATCTAGCAAAAATCAACTCATTTTCGATTCATATTTCTAACAAAAAGTTATTCTTTTTCGAGGCATATATAATCAAAAATAATTTTAATATTTAATAAGTTTTTATATGCTTTTAATTCGCATCTGGCCACCGTCCACTCAAAAGCCTACAAAGCTCGGAAAACTAAACATGCTAAGAATTTAAAACTGCGTATAAAAGCTAAAAGAAAGTTAGAATCAAGCATAGCTATTCTATCCACCTTATCGCGCTATATGCGGAAAACTGTGGCGTTAATAATATTAAATTTTTTTTTTTTTTTGACCTTGTATAACAATTTTAGCCAATATCTAACAATGGACCAAAAATGTTTTAAATCTGAACTTTATTATGTAGGTTATAAGGTTTCACATGTGCAGGGACGTAACCATCAGTTGTTAAACATACTTATGTATATATATTTCTGCTGGTAATTTTGAATTTAGATAAGACAGTTACGGGTATCTTATAGTCGCGGGACTTGACTAACACGTTACTGGTTTTTCTTTGCAAGAAGTCAGGCCCTACATATTTGTAACAGAGACAACTGAAGCTTTAAGGAAATTGTATTTAACAATAACATAAGTTAGCTAAATTAACCAGACAATAAGACTGCGACAATGCAACGGAATCTTTGCTGGCCCAGCATTGGACTGTTAACTTGCGAACAGGCGGCTGACTCATCATATTTGCTTAGCTACTGTGAGAAGTTTTTTCACGATATCAATCCATAAGTAATTAAATATATTAATTAGCGGTCAACTAATGGTTCTTTCCCACTATAAAAAAGAAAGCAATTTTTGACGAATCCAATACAAGTAGAACCCAAATAAAAACGTGTTGCTTGCTAAAGAGAAAACCGTTAGGCACACAAACGCTTCAAAAACGATACAGTGAAATGAGGCCATGTTTGAGAGCAGCGCTCTTCGAGTAAGAACCTGCCTGTAATCTGCAAGTAGTGACGAAATCTTTGGATGAGCATTTGCTGGCACAATTAAGTGGAAATTTGCCACCGACACTCGGCGTCCATTGTGCAAACGCGCAACCTGTCACACGCACATATACAATAGTTTATGTTCATTCGCCACGGTGCCTTCACACAATTTTGAGGTATCTACACCATCGCCCCAATCATATGGAATGGCGACGATGAGCATACCTGGATGGACACCACGTGGATTTCCTGATCTTCCCGAGTTCTTGGGTCATCCAGAGGAGTTTACAATATTCCTATGCGCGTTCACGGAGAGAATGGCACCTTAGCAGTGCACAGAATTGGAGAATAACTAGAGGCAGTGAAAGCCGTGTAAGGCGAGGTCCGAGCAGCAGTGAAGTCCGGTATGGACGTCCGGAGCTACTGATCCGTAGCTAACTGGAAAGCGTGAGTTACTTTCTAAAGATGAGAAGGAAGAACTGGAATTAAGGAACATGGATATAATATTAGTGTAAGTTAAAACTAAGGCAAATAATAAAGATGCAAAAAAAAAAGTCGATAAAAATCGATAAGGAAAACAAGGGATTGCACACAAAATACTAATAATACTAATACCAAAAAATATAATATAGAGTTCCAAATAAAATAAACGAATATATTTTTGACGTCAGTTTTCCTGTTTTCCTAATTTTAGTTATATTATATTTTGAATGTTAAAATGGTGTTTAATTCAAAGCAAAAACTTTAAGAAAAGATTTTGTACTCTTTCATTAAGAGAAACATGCATTTAGTCAGGTAGTACCTCGCAACGAATACTTAATTGACTAACTGTATGTACATACACCGTATGTACTTGACATTGAACTTTAACTATGCATATGCATATGTTTTCGGTTCCAAGTTACTTTTAAAAAGTTTTAGGAGTACTAGACTAGGAGACTAGAATCTCCACTCTGAAAGGTATTATATATAGTCGCCATATTTACAGGTAATAAAACTAGATTTTTATTATAATATTGGTCATAAATATAATTAAAGATTCCAATTTCACAATATTAAACGGGTTCTTACTCAGTTGAAGTTCACTGGCTTATCTTTCTGAACCCTCAAACTGAACTTAATTATTCTAAGAGTTTCTTTTATAATAAAACCCGGTTAGGAGCTTTAGGTACTTTAAGACTCTCTGATAAGACTTTCCTTATTTAAGCTTATTTTCCCTAGAATACAATATTCTCTTTTCGAATGCCCGTAAAAGGAAAATTTTTTCGTGGAAAATTTGGGATGTATTATTTCGCATGAATTGATTCTGTGTTTATAGCTCTGGTCTGTAATGAGACTTTTGTTTTTCAGACTGGTCGTGGAAAATTTGGGACTGACTAGTCTGAGCCTGTGTTTATGGGTGTGGTCTTATATCTTTTCTAAGTTTTTTCCAGCGAGTCTAATTTTTTTTCATAATTTCTCGTTTTTGATTCGTATATTTAGCAAAAAGCAGTTCATTTCCGAGTCATATTTCTAACAAAAAGTTATTCCTTTTAGAGACATATGTATAATGCACAAAGCGTCTTTTGTGCTGCACAAGATATCAGGTTGGGGGGTGCATAAACTAATTACAATCTAAAAACTCAGGCGAGAAAAAGACAACCGTTTTCCAAGATCTAACATCAGCAACTGCCTTTTATTAGCAGCGGCAAAATAACATAATGTTCTAACAGAGTAATTTACAGAGATTGGTTAATACATGTTAATAAGCTTTGTTTACATTTGTATCGGCAAAGAGAAACAGTATGTAAGACGAAAAATATTGTGAGTTTGACCGAACATCCCGGCCGCCTTGAAAGTATCATCTTTCAACAAGATTGAGAGTCCGTGGGTAATACTGCCAGCTTATGCACTGGTCGGCAGCACACCCCAGTGCTGGTTCGAATGTGGGCCACTCGAACTAGCCCATCCTTTCCGGGAACAACGCTCTCGACGCGCCCGATCTTCCATCGCTGAGGAGGCAGATTGTCGTCGTGGATGATGACCATGGTGTTAGCCCTGATGTTGGCCGATGGTGTTGTCCATTTGGTGCGCGAGCGTAGTTCCTGTAGGTACTCAAGCGACCACCTTCGCCAAAACTGTTGTTTGCTCGCGGTCACGGCGTCGAATCGTTCCAGGCTGGACGCATGTGTTGATGACACAGTCCGTTCTGGAAGGGCACGAAGAGATTTCCCCACCAGGAAGTGGCCCGGAGTAAGTGCCCCAAAGTCGTTGGGATCTGGAGACAGCGGAGACAATGGGCGCGAGTTGAGAATCGCTTCGACTTCAGTGGTTATGGTGCAGAGCTCCTCGAAGGTGAATCTTGAATTCATCAGTGTTCTGTAGAGTAGACTCTTGGCGCTTTTTACCGCCGCCTCCCAAAGGCCTCCAAAGTGAGCAGCTCTAGAAGGGATGAAATGGAAAGTTATGAAATCAGTTGACAAATAAGACGAAATGACTTCTTGCGTGGCTTTGTCTTGAAGGAACGCTCGTAGTTCTTGAAGATGGTTGGCAGCTCCGACGAAATTGGTTCCGTTGTCGCAGAAGATGTCGGTTGGAATTGACCGTCTGGCGATCATCCGTTTAAGTGCTGCAAGAAATGCCTTGGTTGACAAATCCGAGACGACTTCTATATGGACGGCCTTGGATGCCAAACAAATGAAGACGGCGAGGTAGGACCTTGTTGGACCCTTTCCTCTAATGCGAAGATATGTGTTAAACGGTCCGCAGAAGTCGACGCCACACCTTTGGAACGGCTGTTGCGGTAGCACTCGTTCTAGTGGTAGCGATCCCATGAGTTGGTTCTCCAGTTTGGGTCTGAACCGAACGCAGGCGATACAGGAACGCACCACTCGACGAGCCAGGTCCCTGGCGTTGATGATCCAGTATTCCAGACGGATTAGCGCGACTAGAGCTTTCGGGCCTGCGTGACAATTCCTCAGATGCAAGTGTCGTACATAAATCCACGCAAAGTGCGATTTGCTAGGCAGTAGCAGCGGATGCCTTTCAGATTCAGGGATGTCGGCGTTCTGTAATCGTCCTCCAACCCTTATAAGAGCATGTCCTGATGAGCTGTCGAGAAAAGGCGTTAAATACTTTAGGTGACTTGTAAGCGGCTTAGCTTTCTGCAGCGAGTGAAAATCTTCAAGGAACGACTGTTGCTGAATATTGTAGACGATGCTGAACAATGCGCGGCGAAGTTCTTCCGATGTAAGCGATGGATTGACAATTTTGACTCCTCTTGATAAGTTGGCGAAGCGAAAGACGTATGCGATGGTTCGAATGCAGCGAGTGTATGAGCTGATGTGAGTCAGCTGTTGGAGAACATTATTGCTGATCACAGCCGTGGTGAATGTGCTCCTTCGTTGCTCTGCTTTGACAATAGTTGGATCGATATCGATGATTTGCGGAGTGGTTGGCCACTGGGACGATGGTTGGGTCAAGAACTGTGGACCTGTGAACCACAGCGATGCTGCCAGCTCAGTTGTAGCAGCTCCGCGCGAAACTATGTCCGCCGGATTGCTCTCACCTGGTACAAATTTCCACTGGCCATCTGCGGTCCATTCTTGAATTTCGGAGATTCGGTTTCCAACGAATGCTGACAGTGTGACTGAGTGCTGTTTTAGCCAGTGAAGCCCAATCTGCGAGTCCGTCCAGAAATAGACCGAGAATTTTCTGTCCGCTAATAGAGGCTTCAATTTCGCATACAGTTGGCCCAGCAAATGCGCTCCACACAATTCCAGTTTTGGAAGGGATTTTTTCTTCACAGGAGCCACTCTCGATTTGCCAGTCAATAGCTGCACTGCGACATCTCCCGTCGACGTTTCCGAGCGTAGATACACGCAGCAGCCGTAAGCCCTGATTGATGCGTCACAAAATCCATGAAGTTGAAGTGATCGCATCTTGTGTTGGAGGCAATAGCGGGGAATCGATAAAATTGAGACTGTTTGGAATGATTCTAGGCATTTGCTCCAGGCCGTGTGTATGTTTTCTGGAACGCTCTCGTCCCATTGCAGGCCAGCGAGCCAAAGTTCTTGCAGAAGTATTTTTGCGACAACAACAAGCGGTGAGAGCAAACCAAGCGGGTCGAACAAGGCGGATGCGGTGGACAAAATACTTCTTTTGGTGATACGCGTTGCGTGGTTCCTTGGTATGAACTTGAAGAACAGTGTATCCTTGTGCTGGTTCCAGTTCACCCAAGAGCGCTGGCTAGTCCCTCGCCACAGGAACTGAGCTTCTTGGATGCATGATCTTTCATGAATCCAACGTAGTTGGAATGCCATTTGGTGAGTGGGAAATGCCCTCGACGAAGAATTTCTGTGACTTGATCCTTGATAATGCGAAGCGTCTCTAAGTCGTCTGCACCCGTGAGTAGGTCATCAACATAGAAAGACGACTTTATAATAGCGGCGCCGATTGGACAGTCAGCTTGATGAACATCAGCGAGGTGGTTGAGGCTACGTGTTGCCAAAAATGGGGCGGCTGCAGTGCCGTAGGTTACCGTATTCAATTGATACGTGCGCAGCGTGTCTTCTGGAAATGCTCACCAAAGAATGTACTGGTATTTGCGATCAATAATGTCGAGATTTACTTGCCTATACATCTTGGTCACATCTGCAGTGATGGCGTAACGATGAAGCCTGAACTTTAGAAGCTGCAGGTACAAGTCCTCCTGGAGTGTTGGGCCAACGCATAGCAAGTCGTTGAGTGATAATTGATTTGACGTCCGGCAAGAGGCGTCAAACACCACCCTAAGCTTGGTAGACTCACTGTTGGGTTTGAGGACGCAGTGATGCGGGATGTAGTAGTGCGGCTCGTGCAGTTTAGGATGAATAACTGGGGACATGTGCCCCAATTTCTCATACTCCTCCATGAAGTCGCAGTATTGTTGACGAAGTGCTGGAGATTTCGATAGGCGGCGTTCCATGCTTAGGAACCGACGGCGAGCGATATCAAATGAGTCTCCCAACCGAGTTGGGTCAGCCTTGAATGGCAGTTTGACGACAATCCTACCAGTGCTGTCGAGACAAGTGGTCTTCTCGTACTGTTCCTCGCAAATAGCATGCTCCGGCTTCTGCAGAGGTGGCGAGTCGACTGCTTCCAGTTCCCACAGACGTTTGAGGTTGACATCAATTGAACTTGCGTTTAAAGCCATGCAAGTGGAAACTTCTATTGGCGCGGTTTGCTGCAGTCGGCCGGTTACGACCCAGCCAAACTGAGTTTTCTGCAGCAGCGGGCCTTGAGGTCCCAGCCTTATTTTCCCTACAGTTAAGGCGTCGAAGAAGGCTTCGGTTCCCAGTAGCAGATCGACGTGGCGTGATTGGTAGAATCTTTCATCAGCGAGCGGCGTATTTTCTGGCAGCTTCCAAGTCGAAACGTCGATGGCCAGATCGGGCTGGTATGAGATTTGTGGAATAATACAGAGATCTGCGGAGAGTACGAAAGATGAAATGCGAGATTTGACAGATGCAGTTGTGCAATATTTAATATCTGTTTGCGAATGGCCGATGCTTCGAATTTGGACTGCATGTCTTTCCCTCCGTAAGCGAAGCCGTTGTGCGAAGTCTTCCGTCACGAAGTTCACTTGAGAGCAGGAGTCGAGAAGAGCTCTTCCAGGCCGGTAGGTTCCAAACGCATCCTTGACGAGAACCATAGCAGTGGCAAGCAACACCTGAGACTTCTGGCCAGAATGCGAGTGCGAGTGTGTTGCAGCTTCCAATGGCGGTGCGGTTGGATACGGTTGGTGCGAGCGAGATGAATCTAGCGAATGGTTGTTGTGCAACAGGGTATGATGTGCCTTGTTGCAGGTGCGACAGCGATTTCTCGATGGGCAGCTCGACAGTTGGTGACCTCTACACAGACAGTTTAAACACAGACGGTGTGTTTTAACGACATCAAATCGCGCGGTTGGATTAAGTTTCTTAAACTTGTCACATCCGAGCAATTTGTGTGAGGGTGCGAGGCAGTATACACATGGTGCGTTGGTCAGCGAAAACGACGAATTGTGAGATCTTGCGGGGGGGCGAGTCGGTCTTGGCCGCTCCGATCCATGGGATTGCTCGTCAGACAGAAGAAACTGGCAGTGGCGCTCAAGTATCTGCGTGCATTGGCTCCAGGATGGCAGAGTGAGATAATCCAGTGATTCGTTCCATTTTGTTTTGGTCTGCTGATCGCACTTCTCCATGACCACGTAAATGAGCATCGCCTCAGAAATTTGAGCGTCCGAGCCTAGCGATGAAAGGGCACTATATAACGCGGATGCGTTGTCGATTAGGCTGCGGAGCTGTTGAGCACTTGCCGCAGCAGCCGGCGGCAGTTTAAAAATCGAGGCTATCGTTTCGACAAAGATTAGGGCAGGCTTGTCATACCGGTCCTTCAGCCGTTCCAGCGCCTTCGCATAATTTTCTCCAGTGACCGGGAAGGCTGCGACAGCTTCCAGTGCAGGTCCCTTTAAACAATTACGGAGATGATTAAATTTGTCTATATTAGATATTTGCTCACGATTGACCAGTGGCAGAAACGACGAGATGAAGTTCTTGTAATCCTTATGATTTCCATCAAAGCTAGGTAGTGCCAATCTTGGCAGTCGAGACGGCGCGCTGTAGCTTGGTGCAGAGATGTGGTCGAAAACTGTGTTGTGCAGATCCTCTCCAAGAAGTTGCTGAATTGCCAACTTTGTAGTTATGTAACTGTCCTCCAGGTCTGCACGTCCACTATCTGTGGAGTCCATGGTCTCAATTTCTGATTGTACCGAAAGGGCTTGCTTAAAATATGACTCTAAGATTCCCAAACGGCACTGAAGTTCAGCCGGCGATTTCTGCTCTGCTTCTTCCTTGACATCGATTATTCCTCTTATGCGCGTAATGTTGCGCTTAATATTCGAGCGTTGCCGTTTGAGAGTCTCCAATATAGTCGTTTCCATTGCTGCGACGAAGAATGCGAATGCGAGAACGAGAGTAAAGTTGCGGCAACAACAACGCGGAGCGACGAATGTGGCAATGCCGTGAAGTTAGTTCAAAGCGAAAGCGACTAGAACTCAAAAACGGTACCAGCGACTGCAGTTGGCGATGTAAACAAAACAACAACACTTTGCTGGCGGAATAACGGAGCAAAGGAGAATGAGCGATCGACGCCGAGCTTATAGAGCGGGCGGGCACACACACACAAGCAAAGAGATGTGCGAAGAAGAGCGCGAATAGTTCCGTTATACGAACGACACGTTGCCCTTAGAATTTTCGTGAATAGTTAATAACTTTATTTGTTTATTTATTATTCACTTTCGATGAATGCACTAGGGTTGAATGTTCACCTTTGTATGCGGTTATGACAATGTTGAGTTGCGATGAGCCGGTCGAGCGAATAATTGTTGCGGGCGATACTTCGACAATTGTTTATGAATTAATAAATTGTTAATAATTTGTTTTAACACTGCTCCACGTTGGGCGCCAAAATGTATAATGCACAAAGCGTCTTTTGTGCTGCACAAGATATCAGGGTAAACTAATTACAATCTATAAACTCAGGCGAGAAAAAGACAACCGTTTTCCAAGATCTAACATCAGCAACTGCCTTTTATTAGCAGCGGCAAAATAACATAATGTTCTAACAGAGTAATTTACAGAGATTGGTTAATACATGTTAATAAGCTTTGTTTACATTTGTATCGGCAAAGAGAAACAGTATGTAAGACGAAAAATATTGTGAGTTTGACCGAACAACATATAAAAAAAAAAAAATTAAACTATTGAATATTTTCTTTTATATGCTTTTAATTCGCATCTGGCCACCGTCCACTAAAAGCCTACAAAACTCGGAAAACCAAACATGATAAGAATTTAAAACTACTGTAAGGATGCTAATCACGGGCCGGTATATAAACTTCAGTCAGCCCAGGGTCCCCTACAGAAATATTTGTAAATACTGAGACAGGCAGGAAAAGGGATGCGAGATGTGTGTGTGAGGTGGGTTTTTCGAGGGGGGAGTCGGGGTTTTTGTGGGCGGCCGATCCCGTCACCCAGGAATCGGTTGTCCGGTCCCGTCAGCCGGGTGCCGGTGCTCCAAACTACGAGGTGGGAGGGAAAAGGATGAGAGAGAGAGATAGAGGAATGGGGTACCGTCAGCCGGAGACCGCTTCCACACCCGTGTTCTAGTGACTGGGTTTTGGGAGAATAATTGGGAGCCGAATAGTTCTTGTAATGTTCCTGGCATTTGATTTACAAAGTCTTACCTAAAATCTAACCTATCTCTACGTTGTTTTCCTACCCCTCCACCACTGGCATCCCACTGTTGGGATTGGCCCTTGGCCGGCTCACCCGTATTACTACTCCATGTCCGCTTGCCAGGTGTTTTCCTGGGGTCGTCTAGCTGCTCCTCCTCTCCGGGATTACGACTTCTCTCGTTCAACTCACAAAACCGACTCCCCGATCGGCGGCCGGCGGGAGCTGGTCGAGGCCCATCTCTGCTGCCGACCGCGGCAGCGGCCCTTTCGCTGTCTTCGTGCGAGCTGTCGTCGTCCTCTTCTCTCTAGCTCTCTCTCTCTCTCTAAGCGGAGGTCCCGGTCTCCTTGCAGCTTCGGTGATGTAACTCCACTGGGATCCATCCATCGGCGGTGGTCCATCTCTCCGGGGCGCGCATCTGGGCCTCCGGGTCTGGTGCATCATCTGGGAGAGACTCCTCCTACGTGGAGGCCTCATCCTCGGGCCATGGGGCTGGGTGACGCCGAGGCCCGTTCAGCAGGATGCCTGGTGGGCCTTCGGCTGGTCCGGTGGCTGCGTTTCACGTAGCTGGGTGGTGGAACCGCCAGCGCCACGTGTCGGTGGCGGGCAGAGGCCTTACCCGTCGCATGGGCTTGGGTGTGGACGCTGCAGCCACTCCCACGACGACCGCCGTGTTGTCTATTGGTGTGGGGTGGTGGCCGGCTGTGGGATTGTTCCCATGGCGGGTAATGTGTCCAGTATGGTCCGGGCGGCGGCTCGTATGGCTGCACGTCGCTAGGCGGTGGCCGAGGTGGTGGGGCCCTTTGGGGACTCCATCAAATGTTGCAGGAGCTGCTGTAGTGCCCCGGTGTTCGTGGGCGTGGGCGCTCCCGAACGGGCAGCCTGCTCGTCTGTGGTTGTGTCGGTGGGGCCGGGGTTGATGTCCCCGGTGGGGGCGAGTTGCCCCGAGGCAACGGCAGCTCCGTGATCCCGTGTTCCCGTGTTTCGTTGTAAGGGGACCTGAGGAGAGTGGGAAACGTACAATGGCGTACCACAGGTACGTCGCCTGTCTAGATGTAGTACGTATTCTAAGCTCCTGTCCTCCTAAATCCTCTGCGGCTCTGGGTAGTTTTCCTCGTGGTTGCTGGGTATCTGTTCCTCCTCGTCGTCATACTCGGCGTTAGCGACCCCGCAGGAGGGTGCCGGTGGTTCCGGGTCTGTGAAACGGACTCTCCTTTCCGGTTGACGAAATAGGTTGCGTTGGGCTGTTGATGCGTCGGGAGGGAGCAGTGCTCCAGGACAGCTTGGAGCCGTGCGTGTGTCTGCGTGGGTGACATTGCGTGCGGCGTTCTCGGGACAGGGACGCGTATGTGCAGCCCTGCGATGTCTTCGTGAGGCGGCTTGTGGATGCGCCTGGGAGGCGGCTTGCGGATGCGTCTGTGAGGCGGCTTGTGGATGCGCCTGTGCGGCGGCTGGTGGATGCGTCTGTGAGGTGAAATGTTTAAATGGCAGGATCGCCATGAAATATATAACAAATTTGTTGTACCTGGTTTATTCTTTATTTAAGGGAGGAGCAGTGGTGCCGCTCCAAGGCTTGAATTGATTGTCTTTTTACAATATTCTTTTTAGTCTAATTAAGCCTAAGTCTCGTTGCTGCGCTGCTCGCAGGCGGCGGCAGAGAGACGGCTATCTATGTACTTATGTATATAAACATATGCCCTCTTATGTGAGGAGCGCGAGGGGTATGCACATGCGGTCCGTTCATGCAATTATGCCGGCGCTAGCACTTTCTGCGAGTGGCCTAAGCCATAGCGATCGGTTCATATTTCGGCCACTTGGGGTTTATGACGGGGATCATGAATTATGTAAACACTGCAACAAAGTGTTACAGTGCGTACCCTTTAAGAACTCGGTACAGTGGGTATTCAATATTATTGCATACTACATCTTCATCCTTTTGAAAAATAACGAAGTGAAGTTATTTTAATAATAATATTTAGTTAGTAAAAATTTGTGTGTGTAACTATGCATGGCCATACTAAGTACAATTTATGAAATAAAGAATTCGAATCTATCTTTATGAACTGTTTGCTTCTTACTCTTATTATTTGTTATTACTATGTTATCTCCATCTCTTATTTCCGTTACTTTATACGGACCTGTGTATTTAGGATCTAACTTATGACCTGTCTCGTTTTTTAGTAAAACTTGATCACCTACTGATATATCTATATCTCTTACTTTCTTATCATATAGTAGTTTATTTCTATTTTTATTTGCTTCTAACATAACTCTAGCTCTTTTATAAGCTACCTCTATTCTATATTTACTCTCCTTAGCATAGTCATCTATATTATATATTGTTTCTATGCTATCTATGCTAAAAGTAGCTCATATGGACAATAATTATGTGCCATAGAGGGGGTCGTGTTGAATCAAAAGACAAAATATTGAAGCCATACGTCCCAGTTTTATCAACCGCTATGTAAGATCGTATATACTCATTAAAAGTTCTATGACTTCTTTCTATTGTTCCAACTGTCTGGTGGTGGTGTGCTGTAGATGTTATGTTTTCAATATTCAAATATTTTCACAAGTCATTTATAATTGAATTTTTGTATTCTGTTCCCATGTCCGTAATGAACGTCTTCATTGGACCGTACTTAAGAATAAATGATTCGAAAATTGCTTTAGCGACGGTATTTACGTTTTTATTTGCAACTGGTATGGCAACTAGATATTTTGTTAAATCACATATTAACGTGACTGCATATTCATTGACATTTTCCGATTTTGGTAGTGTCTTCTTACTTTGGCCAAAGTTTTTGATATGCCAGTGTGACCTCCTGGAATTGGATCATCATGAAATTTAGACAGAATAGCTTCTTTGTCTTTTAGACTTTTTATTTGGGTCACCGGGTTGAGTAGCGCTACTCTTAATGTTTTTAATATTTTATTGCCCATTAATTTGAAATTATCTATTGAAGTATATTCAAAGATATTTTCCCACGGTGCCACTTTAAGTTGGCTGATTTTATATATACCGGCTTGCAGTTCAAGCCTTTGAAAAAATTGACCTAAGTCTAGAGTTCCATTGGTATATAAATCGCTAACATCATATCTTGCAGTAATTTTCCTGCCATGTTTAAATAAACATAACATATCTTTTACATGCAATGTCACTACTTTACGTACTTCGTCATTGTTCATGACGTCGTATACGTTGGGCCTAGAAGCTTTTTCAATAGTTTGCTTAGGCAATTCTATTTCTTTATTTCGGCGCGGATTTTCTGTCTATTATGATATCTTGTAGTGACTTTATTGATATTATTGATGGTTATTCTTGATAACGCACCAGCTACATAGTTGTCTTTTCCCTTCAGATATTCCACAGTGAAATTATATTCTTCCAGCTCAAGTCGCATGCGCCTTAGCTTAGAGCTTAGATTAATAATTGAAAACAGGTAAGTTAAAGGTCTATGATCAGTCTTGACAGTGAAATGTCCACCATAAACATATGGTCTGAAATAAGTTATTGCCCAATGAATTGCTGTCAATTCTTGTTCTGCTGTACTTTTATTACTTTCTCCCTTAGCAACTGGAAATTAAAGTCCATCATGGTTTTGAGTTAAAACCTTATTATGCAAAACTCTGCTGAAATCTGGGTATTGTAATAAATTCGGATTTATTAATGCCGATTTAAGATGTTCGAAGGCATTCTGGCAATCAATTGTCCATTCGAATTTAACATCTTTTTTACATAATCTTGTTATGTGACGAGAATATTCTGCGAAATTTTGTATGAAACGTCTATAATAATTGCAAAATGCAACGAATCTTCTAGCGCTGTCCGCATCATGAGGGACTGGGTAATTCTTGATGACGTCGTATTTTTTGTCATCTGGCAAGATTCCTTTATCAGTGCATTTATGTCCCAGAAAAGTGACTTCATGCATGAAAAATGAGTATTTTTCAGGATGTAACTTAAGGTTGTATTCCCTACATTGCTCAAAAACATCAGTTATGTTTTTAAGCATATGTTTTTCGGAACAACCTACATATAACTATTAAGTCATCCATATAAAGGAATGCTTGTGAAGGTTCTAATCCAGAGAATGCAATAGTCATCATCCTCTGAAATGGATTAGGCGGTATTTTTAAACCGAAAGGTAATCGTGTGAAACGATACGAGCCATTGCTCGTTGAAAATGACGTTATATCTCGTAAACTTTTTTTTAAGTTCAATTTGGGAAAATTTCTTCTCTATTTTCTGGATTGTTTTGAACTATGGTCATATTTCGAAAGTGGTTCATATTTAAACTATGAATAAACTATGAATATTTACTATTTGGTCAGTACTGGTTGTATTCAGTAATCGGACAAATGCATTTTTGGTTGTTGCGACTGTGTTTAGTATACTTTCTTCATGTGATGATAGCTGAATATTTCGGACCACTTGAGATTTTGCTGGTAAAACTATGGAACTATTACCAGAACTGTATGTTATAGGAACATAAATTGGAAAATTCAAATTATTTGGTCTTAGGATAAACCAATCTTCATTATGATTGAAGTCTAGTTGATAATTGAATTTCTTTATGAAATCAATGCCTATTATTTCATCACATGGTATTGCGTGTGGAATTATATATTTATCTGTCTGTATCTCGAGGGAAGTTAAGCCTTTTGATTGAATTAGCTCTTGGCCTATGCCTTGAATGTTTATTTTTTTGTCTTTTTGAATATCACGAAGGATATCAGAAATTTCTTTTAAAATTGATATGTCTGCACCAGTGTCAATTAAGAATACAAGTTTTCTGTTTGTTTCTGTATTCGTAAAGATTACAAATATATTAAGACTAAGATTGATGGTGTGAACATTGTGGTTTACTGTTGAGTATCTGAAGGGTGAGAGTTTACCGAATTATTCTGGCAATTCTCACAGAATTGTTTGTATTATTGTTATTTTGGCCTCGATTCGAGTTGCCACGGCCTCTTTGTTTCCTCTATATCGGCCTCGTCCATTACTGTAATAGTTGGAACTGCTGTAGCTGTTGTAATTATTATTACGACTACTATAGTTTCCTCTGAAGTTTCCACGTCCGCGGTTTCCACCACGCTGTGAATAATTTTTGAAATAAAGGACAGTATTAGGTTGTCCAGTTGCTTCCGTGCAACTGTTGACGAACTTGGATATGGCATCATTCATTGTGTTGAAGGTGCCAGCATGCATGATAAGTTTTACCTTATCAATTGTGCAGTTCTAAGTCATGGCCTTGACGGCATGCTGAGTGGAATGATTCCTTCCCAATTCTAGTGATAGTCCGTCTGATATGTATGCTCCTTTTAAGGCTTTCGCCATCTGCTCAACCTCTTGTGTGTTTTGGTTTGCAGTTTTGTTGCGTTGCTGTAGGTTCATCAGTTTTGCTGACAATACTCCGACAGTTTCGGCCTTGACGTTGTCTTTTAGTCTAGAGATCACCTCGGAAATCGTTGTTTCGTTTCCTATTAGATTTCTAGCGGCACCCTTAAGTTTTGTTATTATTTAGAGACTGCGAGTTGTTTGTGCTCGACCTTTATTGCCTCTACTTTTTCTAACGCATCCACAAAACTTGTTAGATTTTCCGCTTTACCATCAAAAACTGGTATCAGCTTGGATGCTGTATTTATGAAATCAATATTGGATTGTGCCATTGTTGCTTGTCTCGCTAGGATTATCAGAATCTGTGTAACTATCTCTATCTGTGTATACCGCTGGAATAGTAAGATTATTTAAATCTTCCTCTTCTATTTTGGGGTATACCTCTTATATTTTAATTCGTTTGTTTCAGCTGATTCTATGTCAGGTGCAGTGTCTTCTGCTATGGGAGTGTTTAGAACATTCGGTATTACTATTTCTAAACTGAATTTTTGTTTAACCGATATTAAATTAGATCGTAGTCGTATCAGAAGTTTAGATACCTGAGACAATTGATCTTGATTCAATCTCTCCCTGTGACTATGTATTAGTATTCGCGCTTCTTTAAAGTTCTCTACTAATATCTCAACATGTTTTCTAACTGTGTTCTTCTGGATTGGTTTATTCTGGGTTTGTGACTTATACGATTTGTCAAAATTTGCTTTGATATTATTTATTTCTTTATACATTTCATTCCAATCCATTATATCATGGGCATTGCGCTTAGTTTAGCCATTTTTTTAAAATTATATCTGTTTAAAATTATTTTTATTTTTATTTTTTATTTATTACATATAAGTTAACACCGGCCAAGCGCCCCCTTCCCTTCACCGCCTCTCGACCCGGATACCAGACACCGCGACTTCCCTCATCACCCCACGACCAGCAGAGACACAGCAGCGGTAGTGCAGACACCAATATATATGTGAATAAATTTAGTACCTGCCGCGGCGATCTGTCCACATACCCTGTGACGCGGCATATTCGCGGGCACAAAACACTAAGTAATATGAAACAAAAGAAGCGATAGTCTACTGCGGGGATAAGTCCACACCATTGGGTAGCTTATTCGCGAGTCTAAAAATTCCAATTTTTATTAAATAAACACAGATAACCGCTGCGGCAATTAATTTGCGTGCGGCAAAAATTATAAACCAATTTTGAAAAAAAAAGAAGAACATTTTTTCCAATTATAAAAAATGTGTCGTGTAAGTGGCAATCTGCTGGAAAGGCTAACGGATGTGGAATGCATTCAGAAAAAGCTGCCCAGTGGATTTTGTGGCAACCGTACCTTGGTAGGCACAATGCCAAAACGGATAAATACGGACCACCGCGCCGATAAACACAACTACACAGAAATAAGAAAATAAAGTACCAAAAAAAAACACGAATTTTGTTTTTTTTTTCGAACAAAAAGAAAATCACATACTAATTATAATCTAATTTCAGAATAATAATCCTGTAAGAGAGAAAACAGAAGACCTCGAAAAATTGAAAATGGTGGGCATGAAGGAAGAGGTTAGGAAAATAGGAAATAGAAACTGACTTCGAGCGACGCAACCCGGTACCAGAGATACCGCTACCACTAATGCGTCCGCGTACGGAGTACGAACTCAAGAAGTCTTCGACCGTACCGGATTGCGTAAGGGAGCTTGTGACTTTCGAGGGAGATTCTGAGAAATACAACTCTTGGATTAATAGGGCTCAATCCATTGTTAACGATTTCGAGGTCGTACGGGAGAAACCCCTATATACATAGGTCAGTCCTTATTCAGATTAGGCAAAAATTTAGGGGCAACGCTGACATGACACTCAATGCCTATAACGTGCGGGAAGACGATTGGGCAGAGGTCAAACGGGTACGGGTGTTGGTACGCTTGAGTACGAACTAGCTCAAATGACCCAGGGAAGCCAAAAACTGGACGATTTCTACCTTAAGATCAATAATCATGTCTCGCTCATAATGAATAAAATTAGGAGCATGAATTATTCTACAGAGATAACCGATGCTTTTCTTGCCGGTCAAGGAGACAAAGCCCTTAATGCTTCTATAAGGGGAGTAAACGGCGACGCTTCTAGGCTACTGATAATCCGTAAGCCTGCGGACGTCCACGAGGCATACTCTATTTGCCTAGAATTACAAAAAATGGAACCGAGGAACCCTGCACCAAGGGCGCCTTTTTTTAGACAGACCTTTAGCCAAAGTCACCAGAATTATAGACCTATCGCACCAAGGTTCCCCCAGACGAATAAGTTACCAATAACCATTTAAGCCATAGGGTACATTTTAATTCGGGACACAACTTTGCTCCCAGCGGAAGCCCGCAGAGCCCCCCAGGATTCCAGGGAGCTAGAGCAATCAAACATGAGTCAAACCATTCAGGCCAAAGTTACAGATCAAATTTAAACTCGCGTCAAGGAGAGGCCGGTGGCATCAAACGAAACCCGAGCGCTAATTCCAATAATAAACCCCTTCCGTAAAGCCCAAAGGCTTTACCATATCCAGTCCACTCCATCATCAGACCCCGTTCCCAATGAGTGTTATCAACAACACTCTGGTAATGAGGGGGAGGAGCTGGAACACCCATCGCAAGGGGTAGAACATTAATCTCCCTTGGAGGAGATACAGTGTATTGGCGATGGTGAACAAAATTTTATGACCGACGCCTCTCTAGTATAACATACATAGAGTATGGGACCAAAACAGGGGCCAAGCTACAATTTCTAATAGACACCGGCGCTAACAATAATTTTATAAGCCCCAAGAACTCCGCCGGCTCTATAGCATTACCCACACCGTTTGTCGTTCAGTCCGCAGGGGGTAAAGTTAAAATAACGCATTGTATCACTGGACAATTTTTTAAACCGATTGGGAACAATACCGTTCTCACCTTTTTTGTCCTTCCCGGACTAACATCATTTGACGGCATCATAGGAGACGACACCCTAAGAACTTTTAAAGCCCTGATCGACAGGAAAAATGACCTCCTGACAATATCACCCGATATCAAAATTCCCCTTCTTGCTAAAAAATCCCTAAATGTACACCTACTGTTAGAAAAAAGGCACCCTGAGTCTGCAAAGGAAGCTTTACACGGCCTTATTAGCGAGTATTTCAAAATCTTCGAGCCACTCTCACAAGGAGAGAGGCTGAGATTCGCGCAAGCACCTCAGACCCTATATACACAAAAAGCTATCCCTACCCTACCAACATGAGAGGGGAAGTGGATAGACAGATAGAAGAACTCTTGCGGAATGGGATCATCAAACCATCTAAAAGTCCCTATAACTCGCCGGTCTGGGTAGTACCAAAGAAACCCAAACCGAACGGAGAGAAACAATATCGCATGGTTATCGATTTTAAACGCTTAAACGCTGTGACGATTGCATTGCGATCCATTTTGGCAAGCCTAGGGAAAGCCAAATATTTCACTACTCTCGATTTAACCTCGGGATTCCATCATATTTATATGTTGGAGTCTGATACCCCAAAAACAGCATTCTCTACAATGAATGGGAAGTACGAATTTCTTCGCCTTCCGTTTGGTCTAAAAAATGCCCCAGCGGTGTTTCAAAGAATGATCGATGATGTGTTACGGGAACATATCGGCAAAATTTGCTACGTGTACATAGACGACATAATAGTTTTCAGTGAGGACTATGAAAGCCACTGGCAAAACCTTCGCGCTGTCTTCAAGAACCTGGAGAAAGCCAGACTGCAGGTCAACTTAGAAAAAACCAATTTCCTATCAACTCACGTTGACGAGAAAAAGGTAGAGGGTGTCACAAAAATGAAACCATCTACCAATGTAAAGGAATTAAAGAGTTTTCTCGGCATGACATCTTACTATAGGAAATTTATTAAGGATTATGCAAAGGTCGCGAAACCACTAACCAATTTGACTCGAGGAGAGTTCGCTAGGATTAAGTCGTCACAGTCGAAAAAAGTTC
Source organism: Drosophila eugracilis (assembly GCF_018153835.1). Lineage (NCBI taxonomy): Eukaryota > Metazoa > Arthropoda > Insecta > Diptera > Drosophilidae > Drosophila > Drosophila eugracilis. The sequence goes on from NW_024572310.1 coordinate 109,709, forward strand.
CCATTGAACTCGACGAGGCCGCGATGAAATGCCTTCAATGACTTAAAATCTATCCTTTCATCCTCAGAGGTTTAGGCATTTCCAAATTTTTCTAAACCCTTTCACTTAACCACTGACGTGTCGAATTATGCCATCGGGGCAGTCCTTTCTCAAGTAGACGCTGGCAAGGATAGGCCAATAGCGTAAATCTCTCGGTCCGTGACTCAGACGGAAGAGAACTATGCCACCAATGAAAAGAAAATGCTCGCCATAGTGTGGGCCTTAGATAATCTTCGGTCTTATTTGTATGGTGCCGGGTCCATCAAGATTTACACCGATCACCAGCCTTTAACATTTGCCCTGGGCAATATAAACTTTAACGCCAAGTTAAAACGTTGAACGTCCCGTATTGAGGAATACAATTGCGAACTAATATACAAACCAGGGAAGTCGAATATAGTGGCCGATGCACTTTCAAGGGTTACAACGTACATTAACCATCAGGGCTCTGGCACCGATACCGCCTCCGAGTCAGATTCTATAGCAACAATTCATAGCGCTCTTCAAGACGCATCTCATTTAATCCCCCACTTTGAAACTCCGATTAACGCCTACCGAAATCAATTGAATTTTCTTCCAGGCCAATCCGATTACTCATGTGAGCACCCACATGCCGGATACGTGCGCCACTCAATTCCCATTAACGACATTACCTCTTCTAAGCTTCTAGACTCACTAAAAAGTACTTGAAACCTTCAGTAATCAATGGGATTAAAATTCCGGACGATTACATACAACTCCTTCAAACCTGTTGCATTCAGAGTTTAAAATTGTTTAAAATCCGCATAACACAGCGCTTAGTTCAGGATATTTCGGACGAAGAGCAAATTTGCGAAGTCATCGAAAAAGAACATCGCAGAGCGCATAGAAACCTGAAAGAGGTCCGCATTCAGATCATTATTCGCACGCAACTGTCAACCTGTGCCACTTGTAAATTGCACAAGTATGACAGGCACCCAAATAAACCACCACTACAGCCAACTCCTATCCCTAATTACCCATGTGAAATACTTCATATCGACGTTTTCACATTGGAGAAAAAAGTATAACTCAGTTGCATCGACAAATTCTCTAAATTCTCTAAACTTTTCCCCTTACAATCGAAATCAGCAATCCATCTTCGCGAAACACTATTGGATGCACTCCATTACTTCACGGCGCCTAGAATGATAGTTACTGATAACGAAAGAGGCCTTCTATGCCCAACTGTCCTAAACTACCTTCGAACTTTGGACATTAAGCTATACCATACCCCAACTCAGAAAAGCGAAGTAAACGGTCAGGTAGAAAGATTCCATTCCACCTTCATGGAAATATATCGATGCTTAAAAGGCGAATATCCCACCTTTAAACCAAACGAGCTTATCTCAATTGTTGTAGACAGATACAATAACTCTGTCCACTCGGTGACAAATAAAAAACCCGTTGACATTTTTTCCAACCGAACTTCTAGAATAAACTATCAGGGGCTATCTAATTTTAAACAGCAAACTCTTGAGGACATTCGAGGAATCATTGAGCACAAACAAAACTTAACCAATAATGGGCGCAATAAACATAGAGGCGACCCAATTTCCTATGAACAAGGTGACACCGTTTATGTCGCCAATAAAAAGATTAAAACCAAAGAAAAGCAGCGATTCAAGGCGGAGGAGGTTGAAGATGACCGAAAGGTCACTATCAAAACAAGGTCTTGAAAAATCTTTCATAAATCCCATCTAAGAAATTAATATTTTTTTTTTGATCAAAAGTGTAGTTTATATTTTTCTCGACAGGGAAGACTGCCAACAGAATATCATAACTCCTCAAAATATTGAAATTTATCTATACAAAAGTGCGTACTGAACGTTTCACTGACTCATAACCTCCTTCATACACAAACAAACAATTAAACATTAGTATTAAACAGAAAAACTCAATAATTCAATTCTTAGTTTAGGTTAAGCAAAAACAAAAAACCTCTCATAACAGGAGAACAATTAATTAAAATGACATTGAACCACATCAAATAAAATTTTTCTAGTAATAATACAAGAAAATACCAAGAACACGAACACAAAAATTAGGCTTAAGACAGAAAAACTATTTTATTATAAGAATCTACATTTCATGTGCACGTAATCCCCTGCCGACGTTACAAGTGCGTCCACAATCTACGTGGCGACAACCCTCCACATTTTCAAATATGATGCACCGGTTGTCCCCTTGCAACAAGGTACCGTCTGGAGGACCAAGGGCGTTTTCAAACTGGCTCACGTCATCAATCTAGGCCACATGCAGCAACTCATCGACCAGGTGGCAAACGAGGCTATGGTGGTAACCGACCAACGTATCAACGCACTAGTTGGCCACTATCTGCAACACGCTTCAGAAGGAATATCGCGCATGGTTGGCGCACCAACACGAAGACAACGCTCAATCGACTGGCTAGGATCAGCCTGGAAGTGGGTCGCGGGATCGCCGGACAAAACGGATTGGAATGCCATCTTGAAAGAGGAGGACAGCTTGATTCGCATCAATACTAGGTTGTTCGACACAACACATGAGTCGCACCAGAAGTTGAACGACGTTATCGGGAGAGTCAACGCAATAGATGGGGACTTCCACGTGACGACGGCCGTTCTCCATAAAGCAATTATAATAGCGGACCAGGTCAATGAAATACTGAGGGCCTGCCAACTTGGAAAAACTGGAGTGGTCAACACGAATCTCAGGGACCACGACGAGGTCGACACAATACTGGCGGAGGTGGACAGCCTCCCTTATCAAAACGTTGTCGAAGCCGTCGAATTCTCTAAACCAACAATCCTGACAAACGGGACTGCTCTTTTGTACATCTTGGCTATGCCCAAGGTAGTGGATAGGAGGTACAGACTAATGAGGATCTACCCAACGATATCCGATGGGAAACAAGTTGTTCTGAAATACAACACATGGGCGATGGACCGCCTGGAAACATACGCCCTCCTCGGAAAGTGTATATCCATCGGCAACACAACGGTCTGCCGAGAAAAGGACTTGTTGAAATTGGAGGAGGACGGTTGCATACCTAACCAACTTCAATGGAACGATATCCACACCAGCCAAGAAGTACAAATTAGAGGGATCGTACGTCATAAAATTTGACAACGAAACAATCTCAATCGGCGACCGGAACTACAGCAGCTACTCATCAACACACCTTATGGCAATGCCCGCCGTGCTAACCCAGGTGAAAACAACGGGTTACGAGCTCTCGCTGAAATATGTCCACGAATTCAGCATGGAAAACCTAAAGAAGTTATCTGTGATGTCAGATGAGATTTGGATATCCTTTTCAGTGGAGATAGTCATAGCCCTCTCCATTATGATAACTGTATTCATCGTTTGGAAGAAGATAACGTCGACCAAAGGAATCCCTAAACTGCGGGACCCGCCTGCAAACCTGGAAGCGCAGGATACTCTGGAACCCGCAACCAAAGCCTAATAATCTGTAGGAGGAGAGGCGACAGCGCAGCGACAGAACGTCAACGGCAGAATTGCACCGGCAGAATTGCAACGGCAGTAGCGTGAGAATGGAAGAGCACTGACCGCCCGCTAGCTGCCTCAGCAATACCTGCCGCTACCCCTTCCCAACGCCGCGGCCAACCCAAAATGCAGAGCTAGCACTTGGAGGTTAGCAACACGTTGGCCCAAATATCCAGAACCGTTGCTATCAGCAGCGCGACAATGGAAGAGCACTGGCCGATCGCTAGCTGTCTCAGTCATAGCTTCCCCTACCCCTGCACACGGACGGAAATGCAACACCAGCACCTGGAGCTTAGCAACACTTTGGCCCAAAACCCACAAAACCGCTGCTGTCAGCATCGTCCTGCTGCAACCGCTCTGCCAGCGTTAGGCAGTCAACCTTATGATTTAGAATTACTTCGATTTGTACCCCCAAAGCCAGCAGACCATTATTATTTGCAACAATAAAACCATTGTAACGTATAAAAGCGATTACTGTTTTATTTTAAAGTAGCTTCGTAGAAAATAAAGATTGAGGTGTGAAAGAGAAGGATGAAGGGACTTGGAATTGGAAAGGCGAGGATGCAGATAACATTAACTAGGTAATATCCGGGGGAATACTCCCCCCTCTGGCCATGTCTGGCCATAACTTATATATTGTATGTTTAAACAAAGTTGCTTAGATTTTATCCAGGTCATTAGCCCGGCTCATATATCTTTTCTTTAAACATCTATTGTGCAGCTTATATATTTTAATATTTATAATTTATATTATGTTATATAAAAAAAAATATGCATCGCAGTGCAATCAAAAAAATATATGCAACGCAGTGCATGGGTTAATCCTGCGTCCTCTGCTGCGATGTTTCTTCTGATGCTCTTTCCGGTCCGCGTCAGCTGGTCGTCGCCGGCTTTGTTATGCTGACGCTCCCTTGAAGGCGCAGCTGGCGGTCGTGCCTCCCAAGCTTTGTATCTGCTGATGTTGTCCTAGGCCAATGGGCTCTGGCGGTGCCGGTGCTGGCTTCGCACAGGCAGCTTCTCCCACAGAGGTGTAAGGGGCGGATGGCCTCTCACACTAGTTGTTTTTGCCTGTGCATGTGTATTTACAGTGCACACTGCTTAGTGGCCCTTGTCACGGTCGCCATGAAATGTTTAAATGTCAGGATCGCCATGAAATATAAAACAAACTTGTTGTACTTGGTTTATTCTTTATTTCAGGGAGCAGGAGAGGTGCCGCCCCAATTGACGCTTGAATTGATTGTGTCTTTACAATATACTTTTAAGTCTAATTAAGGCAAAGTCTCGTTGCTGCGCTGCTCGCAGGCGGCGACAGAGAGACGGCTATATATGTACTTATGTATATAAACATACGCCCTCTTATGTGAGGAGCGCGAGGGGTATGCACATGCGGTCCGTTCATGCAATTATGCCGACGCTAGCACTTTCTGCGAGTGGCCTAAGCCATAGCAATCGGTTCATATTTCGGCCACTTGGGGTGTATGACCGGGACCATGAATTATGTAAACACTGCAACAAAGTGTTACAGTGCCTACCCTTTAAGTGGGTATTCAATATTAGTGCATACTACAGAGGTGACCGATGGATGCCCCTGTGAGGCGACCTGTGGATGCGCCCGTGAGGAGGGTGATGGATGCGCCTGTGCGGCGGTTGGTGGATGCGTCTGTGAAGTGACCGATGGGTGCGCCTGTGAGGCGGATTGTGGATGCGCCTGTGATGCGGCTTGTGGATGCGTCTGTGAGGCGACCGGTGGGTGCGCCTGTGAGCCGGGTGATGGGTGCGCCTGTGCGGCGGCTTGTGGATGCGCCCGGGAGGCGGCTTGTGGATGCGTCTGTGAGGCGGCTGGTGGTTGCGCCTGTGGGGCGGGTGATGGATGCGTCTGTTCGGGATATACTCCGCATTATTCCATCTCGTTTATTCTCTTATTCTTATTGTCTAAGCTCTTCATTATCTTTGCTCGCCATGTTATTGCTTATTAAAATTGTTTAAGAATCGAAGAGTTTAAAAAAATTTATTTTAATTCGAAAGAGGTAACGAATAATATAAAAAATAAAAAATAAACGAGTGTTATATTCCGAACGTATGCAAGAAAGGGACTAGTAAAATTTCGAAAAAACAAAATAAAATTAATATTTTATTTGTTAATTTCTTCGGCACTAATACGCCGCACGCATAAAATTTAAAGGATATCACAAGCTTAGCCAGAATACCGAAAACGCTGCGAAAAACAACAACAACTCTTGTACTTGTCCAACGACAGAAACGAAAATGCAAAGAGAGAGAGAGTCGAAAGAACTGGCAGCGATATCAGTGCGAGAGTGTGTATGTGTGGTATTCGGCCGGTGGCTCTCTCCTTTATAATATATGTAACGACACTTAGCGGAAAAGGATGCACTGGCCGATAAATAAAAGACAACGAATATATAAGTTAACTAAGTTAACCGGGCGACGGCAATGACCGATCGTCCGAAAGTTCACTCCGGCCAAATTGCTGACACAGCGTCTGGCCGGAAGCCCGTGCACAGCCGGCAAGCACTACCCATTGGAGTGGCCGCTATGAGTCTCTTTTTATGTTAGCTTTAAGTTCAGTTCAATTTTGATATTCACCGAATAAAAAGCACAAGCTCATTCAATATAACTCCGGCAACCGCCGTTAACATTTTATCATTTACAAACTGACTGAGTCTCTAGGCCAGCAGGTTAAGAAGGGCAGTCACCCTTCCATTCTAAACACCGTAATTCACCATTAGAGAGAAATTACTAACCGGACTTCTATACCGAGACAGCGGCGAGGGAACCTCCACTGTAAACTTAAATACTTAGAGGGAAATAACAAACCGGACTTCTGCACGGAGACAGCAGCGAGGGAACCTCTACAATAAAAATAACTAATTTATAAGCGGGATGGAAGTCCCAAGAAAATAGCGTTGAGGCTTGGAAAATGGCGGACGCGCGGCAAATTTAGGAAATTTTTTTGGCAACAGGTTACAGAAAAAAAAAGAAACGAAAACAAAATAAATCAATTATTTTTCTGTCTTGAAATTGAACCCTAAATTGGTGCTCATTACGAGATGTTGAGGAATTAAAACACAATTTGGGTCCACGACGAAATTAAATTTAACACCCAAATATAAAAAATGTTGTTAGACCATGCGAAATTTTATTTCTGTTAAATTATGTGTTAAATGCTCACTATCTACCGATTTTACACGAATGCAAAAAGTTGAAAGATGGTTGAAAGATATTAAAACTAAGATTGATGGTGTGAAAATTGTGGTTTACTGATGAGTATCTGAAGGGTGAGAGTTTCCCGAATTATTCTGGGGAATTCTCACAGAATTATTTGTGTTACGGTTACTGTGGCCTCCATTCTAGTTGCCACGGCCTCTTGAGTCTCCTCTATATCGGCCTCGTCCATTACTGTTATAGTTGGAACTGTTGTAGTTGTTGTAATTATTATTACGACTACTATAGTTTCCTCTGAAGTTTACACGTCCACTGTTTCCCCACGCTGTGAATAATTTTTTAAATAAAGGACAGTATTAGGTTGTCCAGTTGCTTCCATCAAAAACTGGTATCAGCTTGGATGCTGTATTTATGAAATCAATATTGGATTGCGCCATTGTGGTAAGGTTGCTTGTCTCGCTAGGAGTATCAGAATCTGTGTAACTATCTCTATAAGTATATACCGCTGGAATAGTAAAATTATTTAAATCTTCCTCTTCTATTTTGGGGTATACCTCTTATATTTTAATTCGTTTGTTTCAGCTGATTCTGGGTCAGGTGCAGTATCTACTGCTATGGGAGTGTTTAGAACATTCGGTATTACTATTTCTAAACTGAATTTTTGTTTAACCGATATTAAATTAGATCGTAGTCGTATCAGAAGTTTAGATACCTGAGACAATTGATCTTGATTCAATCTCTCCCCGTGACCATGTATTAGTATTCGCGCTTCGTTAAAGTTCTCTTTTAATATTTCAACATGTTTTCTGACTGTGTTCTTCTAGACTGGTCAAAATTTGCTTTGATATTGTTTATTTCTTTCAATCCATTATATCATGGGCATTGCGCTTAGTTTAGCCATTTTTTTTAAAATTATATCTGTATAAAATTATTTTTATTTTTTTTTATTTATTACATATATATTGTATGTTTAAGCAATGTTGCTTAGATTTTATCCAGGTCATTAGCCCGGCACATATATCTTTTCTTTAAACATCTACTGTGCAGCTTATATATTTTATAAAAGAAATTTGCGCACATTATGACAACAATGATTATTAAAAGTACATGTACTCAATATAAATCAATATTATTGGATTCTACTTTGTTTATGACATTGGCAGTGGAATCCACTGTATTTATATCCAAAGTCACTTTTGGAGGTGGTACTATACCTTTATGTTATAATTTGGAATATAATTATTGTTGTTTTCTATTGAGTATTTGCTTATTGCATTATCTTTTATCTATCTTTACAGGTTTCTACCTACTGTTTTGCATAGCCTTACGGGCTGCACGACTAATTGGGCAGAGATGGTTCCGCTCAATTTTACAATTTATATTATGTTATAGAAAAAAAAAATATGCATCGCAGTGCAATAAAAAAAAAATATGCAACGCAGTGCATGGGTTAATCCTGCGTCCTCTGCTGCAATGTTTCTTCTGATGCTCTTTCCGGTCCGCGTCAGCTGGTCGTCGCCGGCTTTGCTATGCTGACGCTCCCTTGAAGGCGCAGCTGGCGGTCGTGCCTCCCAAGCTTTGTATCTGCTGCTGTTGTCCTGGGCCTATGGGCTCCGGCGGTGCCGGTGCTGGCTTCGCACAGGCAGCTTCTCCCACAGAGGTGTAAGGGGCGGATGGCCTCTCACTGGATGCGTCTGTGAAGTGACCGATGGGTGCGTCTGTGAGGCGGCTTGTGGATGCGCCTATGATGCGGCTTGTGGATGCGTCTGTGAGGTGACCGGTGGGTGCGCCTGTGAGGCGGGTGATGGGTGCGTCTGTGCGGCGGGTGATGGATGCGTCTGTGCGGCGGCTGGTGGATGCGTCTGTGAGGTGACCGATGAAGAATAGCCTCGAGTTCGTGCTTTTTCCTGTAAGAAACCCAGGAGACACCCATGTAGTTGTTGTGTGTCCTGGCTGGTGTGCACGAGCGGCGATGCGTTGGTTTCCTTGAAGGATGAGTATCCTTGATAGTCCTGGCTGGAGTGCAGGGGCGGCGATGCGATGGTTCCCTGAAGGATGTGTATCCTTGATAGTCCTGGCTAGGGTGTAGGAGCGGCGATGCGTTGGTTTTCCTTGAAGGATGTGTATTTTTGATAGTCCTGGCTATGGTGCAGGAGCGGCGATGCGTTGGTTTCCTTGAAGGATGTGTATCCCTGCTAGTCCTGGCTAGGGTGCAGGAGCGGCGATGCGTTGGTTTCCTTGAAGGATGTGTATCCTTGATAGTCCTGGCTAGGGTGCAGGAGCGGCGATGCGTTGGTCTTTCCATGAAGGATGATAGTCCTGGTTAGGGTGCTGGAGCGGCAAAGCGTTGGTTTTCCTTGAAGGATGTGTATCCTTGATAGTTCTGGCTATGGTGCAGGAGCGGCGATGCGTTGGTTTCCTTGAAGGATGTGTATCCCTGCTAGTCCTGGCTAGGGTGCAGGAGCGGCGATGCGTTGGTTTGTCCTTGAAGGATGATAGTCCTGGTTAGGGTGCAGGAGCGGCGATGCGTTGGTTTTCCTTGAAGGATGTGTATCCTTGATAGTCCTGGCTATGGTGCAGGAGCGGCGATGCGTTGGTTTCCTTGAAGGAGGTGTATCCCTGCTAGTCCTGGCCAGGAATCAGGAGCGGCGATGCGTTGGTTTCCTTGAAGGATGTGTATCCCTGCTAGTCCTGGCTAGTGTGCAGGAGGGCCCTTGTTGCTTGCGGTTGGTGGTCGATGTCGTCCCTCGGGACTCCGTTGGTTGACTGATCCCGATTGTGTGTCGATGGCGACTTATATATCTCTGGTTCTGCCGGCGTCGGGCATCCTCCTCGGTAAGAAACGAGTTGTGCGAAAGGGATAGGGGAACTAGATATCTGATGGCGTGGATGCCGGCTGCGGCGACTACGTGGCTTAAGTTCTGCGGCTCTCTCTCTCCCTTTTTGTTCTGTGTTTATTTTCTTCCTCGCGTTCACGTGCTCGTGTGCGCGTGCGTATTGTGTTTCTACGTGTGACTTGCCTTTATCTCCACGTGGCTACGCTTCACTCTATCTCTCTCTTTCTTGCTCTGCTTTGCCCCGCTGCAAAACGTGCGTACACTCCTCTCCTTTAGTCCACAACCTCGAATTTTGACCTAAATCTCCCTGATGGTTCTTTACGCCATGAAGGGTGGAATTATCCTGCCTAGTCATGCCTAGTCCCTGTTCGGGTGCCATCTGTAAGGATGCTAATCACGGGCCGGGATATAAACTTCAGTCAGCCTAGGGTCCCCTACAGAAATATTTGTAAATACTGAGACAGGCAGGAAAAGGGATGCGAGATGTGTGTGTGAGGTGGGTTTTTCGAGGGGGGGAGTCGGGGTTTTCTCGGGCGGCCGATCCCGTCACCCAGGAATCGGTTCCGTCAGCCGGAGACCGCTTCCCCGTCCGTTTTCTAGTGACTGGGTTTTAGGAGAATAATTGGGAGGCGAATAGTTCTTTTAATGTTCCTGGCATTTTATTTACAAAGTCCTCCACCACTGGCATTCCACAGTTGAAATTGGCCGTCTAACTGCTCCTCCTCTCCGGGATTACGATTTCTCTCGTTCAACTCACAAAACCGACTCTCCGATCGGCGGGCGGCGGGAGCTGCTCGAGGCCCTTCTCTGCTGCCGACCGCGGCAGCGGCCCTTTCGCTGTCTTCGTGCGAGCTGTCGTCGTTCTCTTCTCTCTAGCTTTACTGCGTCGTCGACACGTGGTGTGATCGTGCGCGTTTTTTGGCTCTGTCGATGTGATGTTGGCTCTGCCGGTGTAATGTTGGCTCTGCCGGTGTGATGTTGGCTCTGCCGGTGTAATGTTGGCTCTGCCGGTTGTGATTGCGCTGTGGGCGCGATGTGCCCAAGGCGTGGTGATGTTGCGGGCGGGCGTGGTGTTGCGGAGCGATTGTTGCGGGCGTGATGTTGCGGGTGCGATGTTGTCCGGCGGCGAAGGCTAACGGGCTTTCGCTAAGCCTTAGCTATGTATGTACAAGTGCCGTTTGTGGGTCTTAACTAACGTAAGTCTAATTGCCCTCCATGGGTCTAAACTAACTTAAATCTGAGTGCCCTTCGTGGGTCTTAACTCTTCCTTAAATTAACCTAAATTCTAGCTTACGGACTACTCTTAACTAAATATCTCTATTTCTAGGGGCAGCGGGCCGCGTGAGGGTTACCTCACACCACATATAATTGCTATAAGAAGGTGAGGATCAAGCATAGCTATTCTAGCCACCTTATCGCGCTATACGCGGAAAACTGTGACGTTCATAATATTAAAATTTATTTTTATTTTGACCTTGTAAAACATTTTTATTCGATATCTAATAATGTACCAAAAGTGTTTTAAATCTGAATTTTATTATGTAGGGTTTAAAGTTTTACATGTTCAGGGAGGAAACATCAGTTATTAAACATACTTATATAAGAGGTGGCGCTTTGACAATTTCTGCTGGTAATTTTGAATTTAGATAAGACAGTTTACGGGTATCTTATAGTTGCGGGACTCGACCAACGCGTTACTGGTTGTTCTTTGCAAGAAGTCAGGCCCTACATATTTGTCACAGAGACAACTGAAGCTTTAAGGAAATTGTATTTAACAATAATATAAGTTTGCTAAGTTAACCGGACAATAAGTCTGCAACGGGATCTTTGCTGACCCAGCATTGGAGCATGTTAACATGCGAACAGACGACTGAAAGTTTTTTCACGATATCAATCCATAAGTAATTAAATATATTAATAAGCGATCAAATAATGGTTCTTTCCCACTATAAAACAAGAGGAAACGCTATAGTCGAGTGCCGTGACTATAAGATACCCGTTACTGTTTTACACAATTTTAAAATATTAATTTTGCTAGTGGAAATTCACAAGGCGCCACCTATTGTCAGAGGAAGTATGTTGAGTATGCTTATAGTGACGTCACTGCCCATGTGGAGCCTTATAACCTTAATTTCTTCATAAATAGCGAAATAATGTTCCGATTTGAAAAATCTTTTGTTAATCGATAGATATTAATAGAAATAAGTCACACAAGGTCAAACGAAGGCATTCATAATAATATTATAGACTCCACAGTTTTCCGCGGTTTGTGGGCGTTACAGTGGGCGTGGCCGGATGCAACTTCGTGGCAAGTTGCAGAGGCATCTCCTAAATACGTGTTCCTAAGCAAAATTGTGTAGCTTTTATAGTTTTTGAGATTTTTGCATTTTTGGTTTTTCGGGTTTTGTGGGCGTTAGAGTGGGCGTGGCGTGATCGGAAAAAAATAATTCGCATTGGGAGCATCATAGAAACATACATGCTTGATCCGAACTTTCTATCTCTTATAGTTACCGAGATATCAGCTTTTCTAGAAAATCCGAAAACCGTCTTTTGAGCCTTGTGGGCGTATGGGTGGGTGTGGCCGGATAGTAGTAGCACTATAAGATACGATGTCATATTAAGATTATACTTTCTGAACTTCAACTTTCTATCTGCAATAGTTCCTGAGATTTTAGCAATTTTAGTTTTTTGCCATTTGTGGGCGTTAGAGTGGGCGTGGCAGGATGCTGTAATAAACTTGCGCTGTCCCGGGACCTCAAGAATCTTCATGCCTAATCTCAGCTTTGTATCTGCTATAGTTCCTGAGATCTCAGCGTTCATACGGACGGACGGACGGACGGACGGACGGACGGACAGACGGACATGGCTCTATCGACTTCGCTATTGATCCTGATCAAGAATATATATACTTTATAGGGTCGCAAAAGCTTCCTTCTATCTGTTACATACTTTTCAACGAATCTAGTATACCCTTTTACTCTACGAGTAACGGGTATAAAGAAAGCAATTTTTGACGAATCCAATACAAGTAAAAACCAAATAAAAACGTGTTGCTTGCATAAGATAAAATCGTTAAACACTGTACCAAACAAACAATTCAAAAACAATACAATATTAAAACTTCGGAAAGGACAACAGGGACGGACCAAAGGCGGAAGTTAATCTACTAGGACATTTGAAGAAAGGTAAATAACATAAATAATGTGAGTGGAATCTTGAAATAACATTCATCTTAAACGTCTGCAACAAATTATTAATAAATCAATTTCCTATTGTAGCGGAACGGATTAGGGATATCGATAGTTAGTAAAGTTTAAATTTATCGCCGCTAGAGGTCGGTATTTTTGTGTGAGAATTTGAGGATCGTGTTTTCGCTTACTCTAAACGGGTCGAATGAATCGAAAAACCAACACTTCAGGTGCGAAGAAAAGGACTCTATTTTCTGAAGCACACCATTAGGCTCTGTTGTAGCGATCAGAGTTAACGCCGACTTGTGTAACTCCATAGACACAACTTCTGAAGCTGGTTCGAAGTGAGAGTTTATAGGCCAATTGCTTTCTGAGTCGAGTAAAAAAGATAGCCGAGCGAACTAGATGGATGTGCTCTTCAATGTCGGATCCTCGAGGCACTATATCCGCTGGGATCACTTTCGTATGGACGTGTCGCCAAATAGCTTTCTCCGACCACTCTTGGATTTCCGCTACTCGGTTTGAGACGAAAACGGCCGAAGATCTGCTAAAAGGTGTGCTACACACAGCTCAAGGCGAGGCCAAGTTTTCGTCTTTAGGAGAGCCACTTTTGATTTGGCTGTCAGTAATGACACTTTTAAACCTTCAGCAGGTTGAGTGCCAACGTAGATGCACGCTCCATGTGCTCGCTGGAAGCGTCAGCGAAACCGTGTATCTCAATCGGAACCTGCGGATCTGTGTGAACGAATCGCGGTACCATAACATTGGGCAGTTGAAGAAAAATTGCCTTAAAGGCTTCCCAAAGGCTTCCTTTTTGTCGCACGAAGATCCAGGAAAGAGTCATCCAACCGAAATTAAACTTAATCTTTTCTAGGTAACCAGACCACTCCAAAGGTTTTGGTTACGTCTGCAGAGATGCGGAGATCTCTGGGCGGTTTGAAATTCACTTTGCCAATTCAAAACCTGCCTCTTGCAAAACCAGAGAATCTTCATCACGAAGACTTTGCAGGTTCTCAACGAAGTTTCATATGTTACGGTATTCAACTTGAAAATCTTCAGAGACCCAGAAGGATCTCGCCTCCACACTATGAGCTGGAAATTTCGGTCAGCTTCCTCGACCATCAGCGTAGAATATAGCTCCTCTTGAATCGTGGGGCCTACCATCAGAATGTTATTCAACACAACCTGTGTCGATGTGCGGCTTGAGGCATCGAATACCACTCTCAACTTGGATGAAGTGCTTTGTGGCCGCTGCACGCATTGGTGCGGAGTGAAATAGTGTGGGCCATCTGGAATTTTATCATTGGAGAGGATATGTGGCCCAGTGATACATATTCTTCCATGAAATCCAGATACATATTCTTTAACGAAGGATCTTTTGACAATCTCCTTTCAAGCGACAAAAATCGACGTTTCGCAACTTCATACGACGAACCAAGAGTTATTGGGTCAGATTTGAGTTATGGACTTAAGCCTTAGGCGGCAAGTCCTCCACAGACAAAATTTCTGCAGGGTGGTGTCTATTGACTCTAGGGCTTTTTCCTGACAGCTGAGATGTACCGAATTTTCTGTCTTTATTTTGTTTTCCGAGGCACATCTCCCTGACACTATTCAGCCCGGAACAGTTTTTTGTAAAATGGGAAGTTCAGGCCCCTGCTTTATATGGCCAACTGACAGAATTTCACAAAACAAATCTACGCCGATAAGCATGTCAATTTTTTGGGGCTTGAAGAAGAATGGATCTGCCAATAGAGTATTTTCAGGTACCCTCCACCCGCTGGTGTTCACCGCTTGATCCGGATGATTACCAGAAATATTTCTTAAAACATAAAAACCAGACGACAACTGACTGCTTCCTATTCACGACTTCACTATTGCGTGTATTTTTTGTTGTTGCTTGAGCAATAGTTTCACCAATGCCCCGCAAACTCATACCCACGAACCTCTTTTAATTTGTCGTCTCTGAACGAGCTCATCGGTCACAAAATTTACTTGTGAACCAGAGTCATTTTTTGTATTAGCAGAGTATCTTTGCAACAATGTGTGGTGAGAAGATTTGCTGTTCTGTTCTTCCCACTTTCTCTTTGTTCCTGCATCGACTTTGCTCAATGGATGAGGATGGCATTTGTTATAAAGAGCTCTGACTGTGTCGATCAGGTTTCTCAAGGCTGTAGCTGATGGCTGGGACATTTTTGGCAGATTGAAAAGTGTCGATATATTGTCGAAGAAAATCAGACAATCATTATCGTACACTTGCTTCAGGCTAGCCAGGGCTGTGGGGTAATTAGCCGCAGTGACTTGGAACGTCCTGACTGTGCCTAAAGCGTCGCCAGCCAGACACGATATCAAATGATTAAATTTTTCAATATTGTGCAGAGTTTGTCGACAAATGTTTCGAAAAGGATTATAATATTTTTAAATTCGGAGTGCTTCCGCTGATGGTTGGAAGAGCAACGCTCGGCAAACGGCATTGGGAAGTGCGCTTCACCGGCGGAGCAGCATCATCGGCGCTCATCCGCCTAACTCTGCGTCTTTTGCTTCGATTTGATTCTGAATCAAAGAAGAATTTTCAATATGCGAATTTAAAATTTCTAATCGACATTCTAATTCGACAAGATTTAGAGATAGTCGACCCTCTTGTAAACACTGCTGTGTTCGGGATATACTCCGCATTATTCCATCTCGTTTATTCTCTTATTCTTATTGTCTAAGCTCTTCATTATCTTTGCTCGTCATGTTATTGCTTATTAAAATTGTTTAAGAATCGAAGAGTTTAAAAAAATTTATTTTAATTCGAAAGAGGTAACGAATAATATAAAAAATAAAAAATAAACGAGTGGTATATTCCGAACGTATGCAAGAAAGGGACTAGTAAAATTTCGAAAAAACAAAATAAAATTAATATTTTATTTGTTAATTTCTTCGGCACTAATACGCCGCACGCATAAATTTTAAAGGATATCACAAGCTTAGCCAGAATACCGAAAACGCTGCGAAAAACAACAACAACTCTTGTACTTGTCCAACGACAGAAACGAAAATGCAAAGAGAGAGAGTCGAAAGAACTGGCAGCGATATCAGTGCGAGAGTGTGTATGTGTGGTATTCGGCCGGTGGCTCTCTCCTTTATAATATATGTAACGACACTTAGCGGAAAAGGATGCACTGGCCGATAAATAAAAGACAACGAATAAATAAGTTAACTAAGTTAACCGGGCGACGGCAATGACCGATCGTCCGAAAGTTCACTCCGGCCAAATTGCTGACACAGCGTCTGGCCGGAAGCCCGTGCACAGCCGGCAAGCACTACCCATTGGAGTGGCCGCTATGAGTCTCTTTTTATGTTAGCTTTAAGTTCAGTTCAATTTTGATATTCACCGAATAAAAAGCACAAGCTCATTCAATATAACTCCGGCAACTGCCGTTAACATTTTATCATTTACAAACTGACTGAGTCTCTAGGCCAGCAGGTTAAGAAGGGCAGTCACCCTTCCATCCTAAACTCCGTAATTCACCATTAGAGAGAAATTACTAACCGGACTTCTATACCGAGACAGCGGCGAGGGAACCTCCACTGTAAACTTAAATACTTAGAGGGAAATAACAAACCGGACTTCTGCACGGAGACAGCAGCGAGGGAACCTCTACAATAAAAATAACTAATTTATAAGCGGGATGGAAGTCCCAAGAAAATAGCGTTGAGGCTTGGAAAATGGCGGACGCGCGGCAAATTTAGGAAATTTTTTTGGCAACAGGTTACAGAAAAAAAAAGAAACGAAAACAAAATAAATCAATTATTTTTCTGTCTTGAAATTGAACCCTAAATTGGTGCTCATTACGAGATGTTGAGGAATTAAAACACAATTTGGGTCCACGACGAAATTAAATTTAACACCCAAATATAAAAAATGTTGTTAGACCATGCGAAATTTTATTTCTGTTAAATTATGTGTTAAATGCTCACTATCTACCGATTTTTTACACGAATGCAAAAAGTTGAAAGATGGTTGAAAGATATTAAAACTAAGATTGATGGTGTGAAAATTGTGGTTTACTGATGAGTATCTGAAGGGTGAGAGTTTCCCGAATTATTCTGGGGAATTCTCACAGAATTATTTGTGTTACGGTTACTGTGGCCTCCATTCTAGTTGCCACGGCCTCTTGAGTTTCCTCTATATCGGCCTCGTCTATTACTGTTATAGTTGGAACTGTTGTAGTTGTTGTAATTATTATTACGACTACTATAGTTTCCTCTGAAGTTTACACGTCCACTGTTTCCCCCACGCTGTGAATAATTTTTGAAATAAAGGACAGTATTAGGTTGTCCAGTTGCTTCCATCAAAAACTGGTATCAGCTTGGATGCTGTATTTATGAAATCAATATTGGATTGCGCCATTGTGGTAAGGTTGCTTGTCTCGCTAGGAGTATCAGAATCTGTGTAACTATCTCTATAAGTATATACCGCTGGAATAGTAAAATTATTTAAATCTTCCTCTTCTATTTTGGGGTATACCTCTTATATTTTAATTCGTTTGTTTCAGCTGATTCTGGGTCAGGTGCAGTATCTACTGCTATGGGAGTGTTTAGAACATTCGGTATTACTATTTCTAAACTGAATTTTTGTTTAACCGATATTAAATTAGATCGTAGTCGTATCAGAAGTTTAGATACCTGAGACAATTGATCTTGATTCAATCTCTCCCCGTGACCATGTATTAGTATTCGCGCTTCGTTAAAGTTCTCTTTTAATATTTCAACATGTTTTCTGACTGTGTTCTTCTAGACTGGTCAAAATTTGCTTTGATATTGTTTATTTCTTTCAATCCATTATATCATGGTCATTGTAGTTAGTTTAGCCATTTTTTTAAAAATTATATCTGTATAAAATTATTTTTATTTTTTTTTATTTATTACATATATATTGAATGTTTAAGCAATGTTGCTTAGATTTTATCCAGGTCATTAGCCCGGCTCATATATCTTTTCTTTAAACATCTATTGTGCAGCTTATATATTTTATAAAAGAAATTTGCGCACATTATGACAACAATGATTATTAAAAGTACATGTACTCAATATAAATCAATATTATTGGATTCTACTTTGTTTATGACATTGGCAGTGGAATCCACTGTATTTATATCCAAAGTCACTTTTGGAGGTGGTACTATACCTTTATGTTATAATTTGGAATATAATTATTGTTGTTTTCTATTGAGTATTTAATTATTGCATTATCTTTTATCTATCTTTACAGGTTTCTACCTACTGTTTTGCATAGCCTTACGGGCTGCACGACTAATTGGGCAGAGATGGTTCCGCTCAATTTTACAATTTATATTATGTTATATAAAAAAAAATATGCATCGCAGTGCAATCAAAAAAAAATATGCAACGCAGTGCATGGGTTAATCCTGCGTCCTCTGCTGCGATGTTTCTTCTGATGCTCTTTCCGGTCCGCGTCATCTGGTCGTCGCCGGCTTTGCTATGCTGACGCTCCCTTGAAGACGCAGCTGGCGGTCGTGCCTCCCAAGCTTTGTATCTGCTGCTGTTGTCCTGGGCCTATGGGCTCCGGCGGTGCCGGTGCTGGCTTCGCACAGGCAGCTTCTCCCACAGAGGTGTAAGGGGCGGATGGCCTCTCACACTAGTTGTTTTTCCCTGTGCATGTGTATTTACAGTGCACACTGCTCAGTGGCCCTTGTCACGGTCGCCATGAAATGTTTAAATGGCAGGATCGCCATGAAATATGTAAAACAAACTTGTTGTACTTGGTTTATTCTTTATTTCAGGGAGCAGGAGAGGTGCCGCTCCAATTGCCACTCCAATTGCCGCTTGAATTGATTGTGTCTTTACAATATTCTTTTAAGTCTAATTAAGGCTAAGTCTCGTTGCTGCGCTGCTCGCAGGCGGCGACAGAGAGACGGCTATCTATGTACTTATGTATATAAACATATGCCCTCTTATGTGAGGAGCGCGAGGGGTATGCACATGCGGTCGGTTCATGCAATTATGCCGACGCTAGCACTTTCTGCGAGTGGCCTAAGCCATAGCAATCGGCTCATATTTCGGCCACTTGGGGTGTATGACCGGGACCATGAATTATGTAAACACTGCAACAAAGTGTTACAGTGCCTACCCTTTAAGAACTCGGTACAGTGGGTATTCAATATTAGTGCATACTACAGAGGTGACCGATGGATGAGGAGGGTGATGGTTGCGCCTGTGCGGCGGTTGGTGGATGCGTCTGTGAAGTGACCGATGGGTGCGCCTGTGAGGCGGCTTGTGGATGCGCCTATGATGCGGCTTGTGGATGCGTCTGTGAGGTGACCGGTGGGTGCGCCTGAGAGGCGGGTGATGGGTGCGTCTGTGCGGCGGGTGATGGATGCGTCTGTGCGGCGGCTGGTGGATGCGTCTGTGAGGTGAAAGATGGGCTTGTGGATGCGCCTCTGAGGCGCCTTGTGGATGGTGAGGTGACCGATGGATGCGCCTGTGAGGCGGGTGATGGATGCGTCTGTGAGGTGACCGATGGGTGCGCCTGTGAGGCGGCTTGTGGATGCGCCTGTGCGGTGGCTTGTGGATGCGCTTGGGAGGCGGTTTGCGGGTGCGCCTGTGAGGCGGCTGGTGGATGCGCCTGTGCGGTGGCTTGTAGATGCGCCCTTGGGGCGGCTGGTGGATGCGCCTGTGAGGCGGCTTGTGGATGCGCCTGTGAGGCGGCTTGTGGATGCGTCTGTGAGGTGACCGATGGATGCGCCTGTAAGGCGGGTGATGGATGCGCCTGTGCTGCGGCTGGTGGTTGCGTCTGTGAGGTGACCGATGGATGCGCCTGTGAGGCGGGTGATGGATGCGCCTGTGCGGCGGCTGGAGGATGAGTCTGTGAGGTGACCGATGGATGCGCCTGTGCGGCGGCCGACGCAGATCACTGGTTCGGAACCAATTCTCCGCCTGGCCAGTCAGGAGGACGATGATAGCGTGCGACAGATACTCACGGTCAATCCGGTGGGTATCCGCCCGTTCTTCGATGTGCTCTATGAAACTGAGGGGGTCCGAGGTGCCGTCGAGTGACAGTCCCCATTTGGACACTTTGTCAATCAACATCGAACAGATGCCGGCATCGTACTGGTGCGCACCGGTGCGTACTGTGCCCTCTGATTTTCCTCGCGTCTCTGGGGACGGGGAAGTGCTGCGTGGTATGGTCAGCGTGTGGCTACTGCTTAGTCCCTTTTCGTGGGAGGGCGGTAGCGGCGAAGGTGGCTTGGTGTCTCCGGATGGGGCGTTTCCATACTTGCGTTCCATCTCCCCGAGCCGGATCAGGGTATCTTCGGAGTGTTCCGTTTGCCTGGCGAACGCGTACAGTCGGGCCCGCTGCTTGTCGACCGTACCGTTTTGTTCGAGGCCGAGCTCGAGAAGAATAGCCTCGAGTTCGTGCTTTTTCCTGTAAGAAACCCAGGAGACACCCATATAGTTGTTGTGTGTCCCGGCTGGTGTGCACGAGCGGCGATGCGTTGGTTTCCTTGAAGGATGAGTATCCTTGATAGTCCTGGCTGGAGTGCAGGGGCGGCGATGCGTTGGTTCCCTGAAGGATGTGTATCCTTGATAGTCCTGGCTAGGGTGTAGGAGCGGCGATGCGTTGGTTTCCTTGAAGGATGTGTATCCCTGCTAGTCCTGGCTAGGGTGCAGGAGCGGCGATGTGTTGGTTTCCTTGAAGGATGTGTATCCTTGATAGTCCTGGCTAGGGTGCAGGAGCGGCGATGCGTTGGTTTTTCCTTGAAGAATGATAGTCCTGGTTAGGGTGCTGGAGCGGCGATGCGTTGGTTTTCCTTGAAGGATGTGTATCCTTGATAGTTCTGGCTATGGTGCAGGAGCGGCGATGCGTTGGTTTCCTTGAAGGATGTGTATCCCTGCTAGTCCTGGCTAGGGGTGCAGGAGCGGCGATGCGTTGGTTTGTCCTTGAAGGATGATAGTCCTGGTTAGGGTGCAGGAGCGGCGATGCGTTGGTTTTCCTTGAAGGATGTGTATCCTTGATAGTCCTGGCTATGGTGCAGGAGCGGCGATGCGATGGTTTCCTTGAAGGAGGTGTATCCCTGCTAGTCCTGGCCAGGAATCAGGAGCGGCGATGCGTTGGTTTCCTTGAAGGATGTGTATCCCTGCTAGTCCTGGCTAGTGTGCAGGAGGGCCCTTGTTGCTTGCGGTTGGTGGTCGATGTCGTCCCTCGGGACTCCGTTGGTTGACTGATCCCGATTATGTGTCGATGGCGACTTATATATCTCTGGTTCTGCCGGCGTCGGGCATCCTCCTCGGTAAGAAACGAGTTGTGCGAAAGGGATAGGGGAACTAGATATCTGATGGCGTGGATGCCGGCTGCGGCGACTACGTGGCTTAAGTTCTGCGGCTCTCTCTCTCCCTTTTTGTTCTGTGTTTATTTTCTTCCTCGCGTTCACGTGCTCGTGTCTAACTGCTCCTCCTCTCCGGGATTACGATTTCTCTCGTTCAACTCACAAAACCGACTCTCCGATCGGCGGGCGGCGGGAGCTGCTCGAGGCCCTTCTCTGCTGCCGACCGCGGCAGCGGCCCTTTCGCTGTCTTCGTGCGAACTGTCGTCGTTCTCTTCTCTCTAGCTTTACTGCGTCGTCGACACGTGGTGTGATCGTGCGCGTTTTTTGGCTCTGTCGATGTGATGTTGGCTCTGCCGGTGTAATGTTGGCTCTGCCGGTTGTGATTGCGCTGTGAGCGCGATGTGCCCAAGGCGTGGTGATGTTGCGGGCGGGCGTGGTGTTGCGGAGCGATTGTTGCGGGCGTGATGTTGCGGGTGCGATGTTGTCCGGCGGCGAAGGCTAACGGGCTTTCGCTAAGCCTTAGCTATGTATGTACAAGTGCACGTAAGTCTAATTGCCCTCCGTGGGTCTAAACTAACTTAAATCTGAGTGCCCTTCGTGGGCCTTAACTATTCCTTAAATTAACCTAAATTCTGGCTTAAGGACTACCCTTAACTGAATGTCTCTATTTCTAGGGGCGGCGGGGCCGCGTGAGGATTACCTCCCACACCACATATAATTGCTATAAGAAGGTGAGGATCAAGCATAGCTATTCTAGCCACCTTATCGCGCTATACGCGGAAAACTGTGACGTTCATAATATTAAAATTTATTTTTATTTTGACCTTGTAAAACATTTTTATTCGATATCTAATAATGTACCAAAAGTGTTTTAAATCTGAATTTTATTATGTAGGGTTTAAAGTTTTACATGTTCAGGGAGGAAACATCAGTTATTAAACATACTTATATAAGAGGTGGCGCTTTGACAATTTCGCTGGTAATTTTGAATTTAGATAAGACAGTTTACGGGTATCTTATAGTTGCGGGACTCGACCAACGCGTTACTGGTTGTTCTTTGCAAGAAGTCAGGCCCTACATATTTGTCACAGAGACAACTGAAGCTTTAAGGAAATTGTATTTAACAATAATATAAGTTTGCTAAGTTAACCGGACAATAAGTCTGCAACGGGATCTTTGCTGACCCAGCATTGGAGCATGTTAACATGCGAACAGACGACTGAAAGTTTTTTCACGATATCAATCCATAAATAATTAAATATATTAATAAGCGATCAATTAATGGTTCTTTCCCACTATAAAAAGAAAGCAATTTTTGACGAATCCAATACAAGTAAAAACCAAATAAAAACGTGTTGCTTGCATAAGATAAAATCGTTAAACACTGTACCAAACAAACAATTCAAAAACAATACAATATTAAAACTTCGGAAAGGACAACAGGGACGGACCAAAGGCGGAAGTTAATCTACTAGGACATTTGAGGAAAGGTAAATAACATAAATAATGTGAGTGGAATCTTGAAATAACATTCATCTTAAACGTCTGCAACAAATTATTAATAAATCAATTTCCTATTGTAGCGGAACGGATTAGGGATATCGTAGTTAGTAAAGTTTAAATTTAGCGCCGCTAGAGGTCGGTATTTTTGTGTGAGAATTTGAGGATCGTGTTTTCGCTTACTCTAAACGGGTCGAATGAATCGAAAAACCAACACTTCAGGTGCGAAGAAAAGGACTCTATTTTCTGAAGCACACCATTAGGCTCTGTTGTAGCGATCAGAGTTAACGCCGACTTGTGTAAGTCCATAGACACAACTTCTGAAGCTGGTTCGAAGTGAGAGTTTATAGGCCAATTGCTTTCTGAGTCGAGTAAAAAAGATAGCCGAGCGAACTAGATGGATGTGCTCTTCAATGTCGGATCCTCGAGGCACTATATCCGCTGGGATCACTTTCGTATGGACGTGTCGCCAAATAGCTTTCTCCGACCACTCTTGGATTTCCGCTACTCGGTTTGAGACGAAAACGGCCGAAGATCTGCTAAAAGGTGTGCTACACACAGCTCAAGGCGAGGCCAAGTTTTCGTCTTTAGGAGAGCCACTTTTGATTTGGCTGTCAGTAATGACACTTTTAAACCTTCAGCAGGTTGAGTGCCAACGTAGATGCACGCTCCATGTGCTCGCATGGAAGTGTCAGCGAAACCGTGTATCTCAATCGGAACCTGCGGATCTGTGTGAACGAATCGCGGTACCATAACATTGGGCAGTTGAAGAAAAATTGCCTTAAAGGCTTCCCAAAGGCTTACTTTTTGTCGCACGAAGATCCAGGAAAGAGTCATCCAACCGAAATTAAACTTAATCTTTTCTAGGTAACCAGACCACTCCAAAGGTTTTGGTTACGTCTGCAGAGATGCGGAGATCTCTGGGCGGTTTGAAATTCACTTTGCCAATTCAAAACCTGCCTCTTGCAAAACCAGAGAAACTTCATCACGAAGACTTTGCAGGTTCTCAACGAAGTTTCATATGTTACGGTATTCAACTTGAAGATCTTCAGAGACCCAGAAGGATCTCGCCTCCACACTATGAGCTGGAAATTTCGGTCAGCTTCCTCGACCATCAGCGTAGAATATAGCTCCTCTCGAATCGTGGGGCCTACCATCAGAATGTTATTCAACACAACCTGTGTCGATGTGCGGCTTGAGGCATCGAATACCACTCTCAACTTGGATGAAGTGCTTTGTGGCCGCTGCACGCATTGGTGCGGAGTGAAATAGTGTGGGCCATCTGGAATTTTATCATTGGAGAGGATATGTGGCCCAGTGATACATATTCTTCCATGAAATCCAGATACATATTCTTTAACGAAGGATCTTTTGACAATCTCCTTTCAAGCGACAAAAATCGACGTTTCGCAACTTCATACGACGAACCAAGAGTTATTGGGTCAGATTTGAGTTATGGACTTAAGCCTTAGGCGGCAAGTCCTCCACAGACCAAAATTTCTGCAGGGTGGTGTCTATTGACTCTAGGGCTTTTTCCTGACAGCTGAGATGTACCGAATTTTCTGTCTTTATTTTGTTTTCCGAGGCACATCTCCATGACACTATTCAGCCCGGAACAGTTTTTTGTAAAATGGGAAGTTCAGGCCCCTGCTTTATATGGCCAACTGACAGAATTTCACAGAACAAATCTACGCCGATAAGCATGTCAATTTTTTGGGGCTTGAAGAAGAATGGATCTGCCAATAGAGTATTTTCAGGTACCCTCCACCCGCTGGTGTTCACCGCTTGATCCGGATGATTACCAGAAATATTTCTTAAAACATAAAAATCAGACGACAACTGACTGCTTCCTATTCACGACTTCACTATTGCGTGTATTTTTTGTTGTTGCTTGAGCAATAGTTTCACCAATGCCCCGCAAACTCATACCCACGAACCTCTTTTAATTTGTCGTCTCTGAACGAGCTCATCGGTCACAAAATTTACTTGTGAACCAGAGTCATTTTTTGTATTAGCAGAGTATCTTTGCAACAATGTGTGGTGAGAAGATTTGCTGTTCTGTTCTTCCCACTTTCTCTTTGTTCCTGCATCGACTTTGCTCATTTTTAAATGGATGAGGATGGCATTTGTTATAAAGAGCTCTGACTGTGTCGATCAGGTTTCTCAAGGCTGTAGCTGATGGCTGGGACATTTTTGGCAGATTGAAAAGTGTCGATATATTGTCGAAGAAAATCAGACAATCATTATCGTACACTTGCTTCAGGCTAGCCAGGGCTGTGGGGTAATTAGCCGCAGTGACTTGGAACGCCCTGACTGTGCCTAAAGCGTCGCCAGCCAGACACGATATCAAATGATTAAATTTTTCAATATTGTGCAGAGTTTGTCGACAAATGTTTCGAAAAGGATTATAATATTTTTAAATTCGGAGTGCTTCCGCTGATGGTTGGAAGAGCAACGCTCGGCAAACGGCATTGGGAAGTGCGCTTCACCGGCGGAGCAGCATCATCGGCGCTCATCCGCCTAACTCTGCGTCTTTTGCTTCGATTTGATTCTGAATCAAAGAAGAATTTTCAATGTGCGAATTTAAAATTTCTAATCGACATTCTAATTCGACAAGATTTAGAGATAGTCGACCCTCTTGTAAACACTGCTGTGTTCGGGATATACTCCGCATTATTCCATCTCGTTTACTCTCTTATTCTTATTGTCTAAGCTCTTCATTATCTTTGCTCGCCATGTTATTGCTTATTAAAATTGTTTAAGAATCGAAGAGTTTAAAAAAATTTATTTTAATTCGAAAGAGGTAACGAATAATATAAAAAATAAAAAATAAACGAGTGGTATATTCCGAACGTATGCAAGAAAGGGACCAGTAAAATTTCGAAAAAACAAAATAAAATTAATATTTTATTTGTTAATTTCTTCGGCACTAATACGCCGCACGCATAAAATTTAAAGGATATCACAAGCTTAGCCAGAAAACCGAAAACGCTGCGAAAAACAACAACAACGCTTGTACTTGTCCAACGACAGAAACGAAAATGCAAAGAGAGAGAGTCGAAAGAACTGGCAGCGATATCAGTGCGAGAGTGTGTATGTGTGGTATTCGGCCGGTGGCTCTCTCCTTTATAATATATGTAACGACACTTAGCGGAAAAGGATGCACTGGCCGATAAATAAAAGACAACGAATAAATAAGTTAACTAAGTTAACCGGGCGACGGCAATGACCGATCGTCCGAAAGTTCACTCCGGCCAAATTGCTGACACAGCGTCTGGCCGGAAGCCCGTGCACAGCCGGCAAGCACTACCCATTGGAGTGGCCGCTATGAGTCTCTTTTTATGTTAGCTTTAAGTTCAGTTCAATTTTGATATTCACCGAATAAAAAGCACAAGCTCATTCAATATAACTCCGGCAACTGCCGTTAACATTTTATCATTTACAAACTGACTGAGTCTCTAGGCCAGCAGGTTAAGAAGGGCAGTCACCCTTCCATCCTAAACTCCGTAATTCACCATTAGAGAGAAATTACTAACCGGACTTCTATACCGAGACAGCGGCGAGGGAACCTCCACTGTAAACTTAAATACTTAGAGGGAAATAACAAACCGGACTTCTGCACGGAGACAGCAGCAAGGGAACCTCTACAATAAAAATAACTAATTTATAAGCGGGATGGAAGTCCCAAGAAAATAGCGTTGAGGCTTGGAAAATGGCGGACGCGCGGCAAATTTAGGAAATTTTTTTGGCAACAGGTTACAGAAAAAAAAGAAACGAAAACAAAATAAATCAATTATTTTTCTGTCTTGAAATTGAACCCTAAATTGGTGCTCATTACGAGATGTTGAGGAATTAAAACACAATTTGGGTCCACGACGAAATTAAATTTAACACCCAAATATAAAAAATGTTCTGTTAAATTATGTGTTAAATGCTCACTATCTACCGATTTTACACGAATGCAAAAAGTTGAAAGATGGTTGAAAGATATTAAAACTAAGATTGATGGTGTGAAAATTGTGGTTTACTGATGAGTATCTGAAGGGTGAGAGTTTCCCGAATTATTCTGGGGAATTCTCACAGAATTATTTGTGTTACGGTTACTGTGGCCTCCATTCTAGTTGCCACGGCCTCTTGAGTTTCCTCTATATCGGCCTCGTCTATTACTGTTATAGTTGGAACTGTTGTAGTTGTTGTAATTATTATTACGACTACTATAGTTTCCTCTGAAGTTTACACGTCCACTGTTTCCCCCACGCTGTGAATAATTTTTGAAATAAAGGACAGTATTAGGTTGTCCAGTTGCTTCCGTGCAACTGTTGACGAACTTGGATATAGCATCATTCATTGTGTTGAAGGTGCCAGCCTGCATGATAAGTTTATCAATTGCGCAGTTCTTAGTCATTGCCTTGCCGGCATGCCGAGTGGAATAATTTCTGGCCAATTCTAGTGATAGTCCGTCTGATATGTATGCTCCTTCTAAGGCTTTCGCCATCTGCTCAACCTCTTGTGTGTATTGGTTTGTAGTATTGTTGCGTTGCTGTAGGTTCATCAGTTTTGCTGACAATACTTCTACAGTTTCACCCTTGACGTTGCCTTTTAGTCTAGAAATCACCTCGGAAATCGTTGTTTCGTTTCCTATTAGATTTCTAGCGGCACCCTTTAGTTTTGTTTTTATTATGGAGACAGCGAGTTGTTCGTGCTCCCCCTTTATTGACTCTACTATTTCTAACGCATCCACAAAATTTGTAAGATGTTCCGCTTTACCATCAAAAACTGGTATCAGCTTGGATGCTGTATTTATGAAATCAATATTGGATTGCGCCATTGTGGTAAGGTTGCTTGTCTCGCTAGGAGTATCAGAATCTGTGTAACTATCTCTATAAGTATATACCGCTGGAATAGTAAAATTATTTAAATCTTCCTCTTCTATTTTGGGGTATTTTGGGGGTACCTCTTATATTTTAATTCGTTTGTTTCAGCTGATTCTGGGTCAGGTGCAGTATCTACTGCTATGGGAGTGTTTAGAACATTCGGTATTACTATTTCTAAACTGAATTTTTGTTTAACCGATATTAAATTAGATCGTAGTCGTATCAGAAGTTTAGATACCTGAGACAATTGATCTTGATTCAATCTCTCCCCGTGACCATGTATTAGTATTCGCGCTTCGTTAAAGTTCTCTTTTAATATTTCAACATGTTTTCTGACTGTGTTCTTCTAGACTGGTCAAAATTTGCTTTGATATTGTTTATTTCTTTCAATCCATTATATCATGGTCATTGTAGTTAGTTTAGCCATTTTTTTAAAAATTATATCTGTATAAAATTATTTTTATTTTTTTTTATTTATTACATATATATTGTATGTTTAAGCAATGTTGCTTAGATTTTATCCAGGTCATTAGCCCGGCTCATATATCTTTTCTTTAAACATCTTTGTGCAGCTTATATATTTTATAAAAGAAATTTGCGCACATTATGACAACAATGATTATTAAAAGTACATGTACTCAATATAAATCAATATTATTGGATTCTACTTTGTTTATGACATTGGCAGTGGAATCCACTGTATTTATATCCAAAGTCACTTTTGGAGGTGGTACTATACCTTTATGTTATACGAGGTGTGTTCAAAAAGTAAGGTGACTCTTCAAATTTCGCGAATTTCAAATTTTTCGATTATCGAAACCTTTTAGAAGTTATACGAGGTGTGTTCAAAAAGTAAGGTGACTTTTCAAATTTCAAATTTTTCAAATTTTTCGATTATCTTCAGTTTTGGGAACAAGAAAAAGTCACATGGGGCCAAATCCGGTGAATATGGTGGCTGAGGCATTATTGTGGTGTTGTTTTTGGCCAAAAAATCCAAATCCTTTGATCCATATTTTTCGATAGCAAAAAATCGCCGAGCTCGCAAAACAACTTGTAACTTTACGCCTCTCACAACCAAACAAAAGAGGATGTTCCATTGAAACTTGGTACAGATGTTAGGGAAGAGTGTACCAATATAACAAAACAAAAAAATCGATAATCGAAAAATTTGAAATTCGCGAAATTTGAAGAGTCACCTTACTTTTTGAACACACCTCGTAATTTGGAATATAATTATTGTTGTTTTCTATTGAGGATTTGCTTATTGCATTATCTTTTATCTATCTTTACAGGTTTCTACCTACTGTTTTGCATAGCCTTACGGGCTGCACGACTAATTGGGCAGAGATGGTTCCGCTCAATTTTACAATTTATATTATGTTATATAAAAAAAATATGCCTCGCAGTGCAATCAAAAAAAATATGCAACGCAGTGCATGGGTTAATCCTGCGTCCTCTGCTGCGATGTTTCTTTTGATGCTCTTTCCGGTCCGCGTCAGCTGGTCGTCGCCGGCTTGGCTATGCTGAAGCTCCCTCGAAGGCGCAGGTGGCGGTCGTGCCTCCCACGCTTTGTATCTGCTGCTGTTGTCCTGGGCCTATGGGCTCAGGCGGTGCCGGTGCTGGCTTCGCACAGGCAGCTTCTCCCACGGAGGTGTAAGGGGCGGATGGCCTCTCACACTAGTTGTTTTTCCCTGTGCATGTGTATTTACAGTGCACTCTGCTTAGTGGCCCTGGGCAGTCGGCGGGGCAGCGGTCCTTCCTCCTCGGTATTTCCTTAGGTGATGGAGGTTTAGTATTTTTCATTAATTTAGTAATTGGGTGAGTTGTGACTGCCGTCTTGGGCTTTTTTATACTTGACTTCAGAAGGTCAAGTTCACTTTGTAGCTTTACTGCTGTGGCCCATGGCGGGGGTCGCCATGAAATGTTTAAACGGCAGGATCGCCATGAAATATAAAACAAACTTGTTGTACTTGGTTTATTCTTTATTTCAGGGAGCAGGAGAGGTGCCGCTCCAATTGCCGCTTGAATTGATTGTGTCTTTACAATATTCTTTTAAGTCTAATTAAGGCTAAGTCTCGTTGCTGCGCTGCTCGCAGACGGCGACAGAGAGACGGCTATATATGTACTTATGTATATAAACATATGCCCTCTTATGTGAGGAGCGCGAGGGGTACGCACATGCGGTCCGTTCATGCAATTATACCGACGCTAGCACTTTCTGCGAGTGGCCTAAGCCATAGCATATGACGCCCGGGGCGCATAAAAGTTGAAATAAGGAATAATGTTAGGAAGTAAGAATAGCCGTAAGGGCAATCATGGAGTATATAGGATAGTTCGTTTTATAGTTATAAGTAGAAAAAACACTGAAGTACTCGTTTGTTAAGTTGATTAGTTAAGAAGAAATAAATTAGATTTGAATTTGAATGCGCGGACGCGCCTTAGTAAACCACGGTCGGTCACACTGCCGGGCCGAACGGGCACACCACATAAAGGGATTTTCGGGAACGGGCACACTGACTGCAGTCACGGAGTATATAAGGAGGACCGGTTTCTGGGAAGAATCACTTTTGCGGTGGATCTCACCCAGGTAAGATCAGCCCTCTTCCGGAATTGGGCACCCTCACCAGCACTCGTCACTTTTTGGTCGGATTTAGCCGAAGGCTAAATCTAATAAATTCGACCTCGGTCATACCGAGGGAGCACTGCCATCGGCACCGCCGATGCTTGCCCGCAGCAGATCCACTGGATCACTGCCGGCACGCTCGCAACAGCCTCACCAGGCTTTGCGTCTTTTACGCGTCGGGCCCCAAGGGCCTCGCGTCATCTCTCGCAAGAGCCCCACAGGGGCTTTGCATCGCTCACACGTCGGACCCAAAGGGCCTCGTGTTATCTCTCGCAAGAGACCCACTGGGTCTTTGCATCACTCACACGTCGGACCCAAAGGGCCTTGTGTTATCTCTCGCAAGAGACCCACAGGGGCTTTGCATCTCTTACGTGTCGGACCCCAAGGGCCTCGCGCCATCATCTCACCCGAGACCCACTGGGTTTCAATTCAATCTTTCTCATACCGAACCCCAGGGTTCTTTTCTTTTTACGGGCCGACACACGCTCCATCATTTCTATTTTTATCTCCCTTTCTTAGCTAGCGGATTACCAAGACGGCGTGGCCCTGCCCTCACGCGGCATCCCCCCGGCCCACAACGGAGCATCGAACCCGCGGATACCCCTCGTCGGAAGCTCTCTTCCCCAGGCCCGCAGACCATCCACGGCCACGACCAACCGATCCCCTGTGAATTAACTCTGTAACCATAGATAGGAAATAAATAACTAAGATCTGTTCTATTCTTAACTAAACAAGCCGGTGAACTGTCCCAGCCACCCCAAAGCAGGACCGTTACAAGCAATCGGTGCATATTTCGGCCACTTGGGGTGTATGACCGGGACCATGAATTATGTAAACACTGCAACAAAACGTTACAGTGCGTACCCTTTAAGAACTCGGTACAGTGGGTATTCAATTTTAGTGCATACTACAAAAGCAAGACATGTGAATAAAATAACTGTACTAATACACAAATACTCGGCTCCAGAATCATTTTCCCCAATCTCGGTCACTAGGAATCGGGCGGCAAGCGGTCTCCGGATGACGGAACCGCATTTTCCCCCATCTCTCCCATCCTTTCCCTCCTTCGTAGTTTGTGCACCGGCTCCCGGCTGACGAGGCCGGACAACCGATTCCCGACAGACGGGATCGGTCGCCTATATTCTCCCTCGTAGCTTGGGCATCGGCTCCTGGCTGACGGGGCCAGACAACCGATTCCCGGTAGACGGGATCAGTCGCCAAAGAAACTCCGACTCCCCCCTCGAAGACCACCTCGCATCCTTTTCCTGCCTGTCTCAGTACAAATATTTCTGTAGGGGACCCTGGGCTGACTGAAGCCTATATCCCGGCCCGTGATTAGTATCCTCACACACTAATATAAAAAACAGCATTGGACTGTTTACATGCGAACAGACGGCTGACTTATCATATTTGCGTAGCTACTGTGAGAAAAGATTTTTCACGATATCAATTTATAAGTATTAAATATATATTAATTAGCGATCAACTAATGGTTTTTTCCCACTGTTTGACCAAACCAATACAAGTAAAAACCTAATGAAAACGTCTTGCTTGCTAAAGAGAAAATAGTGAAATACAGTGACACACAAACAATTCAAAAAAGATACAAAATTAACACTTCGGAGAGGACAAAAAGGGAAGGAAAGAAGGTAAATGACATAAATAATGTGAGTGGGATCTTAAAATAACATTGATTCTAAACATCTGCAACAAATAATTAATAAATAAATTTCCTATTGTAACCGATAAGGGCTCTAATAATTATTGGGATTTCCTTCCTTTCATGTAAAATTATTCGGTCAACCCTCCATGACCTGCTCATGCAATACAGCTGAAGACACCCGAAACACTCAGGTCAGTTGCAGACACCCGAAACACTCGAATCATTTCAAGACACTCGAATCATTTCAAGACACTCGAATCATTTCAAGACACCCGACTCATTTCAAGACACCCGACTCACTTTTCCCTAAAACATGGGTGTCTCAGACACTCCCTTCATTTGCTTTGAGTGTGTCGGGTGTATGTGCATTAGAATCATATGCATAGAATTGAGTGGGTGACAAAAACGCAAACACTCAAAACACACAAAGCGATCTGTGTACTCCGGGTGTGTGATCTTTTCTTGCTGTACATGAGTGCGACAAACACTCGAAATGTATGAGTGTGATTCGGGTGCCAAAAAAAGACACCCTTGACGTTCTCTGAAAGCAATCTCCCCGACGGAGCCGCAGACTGCACATCTCAGGTGTTTCTGCAACTGCGATTAGTGTGGCTGGCGATTGGTAATGTGAAAAATCCGATAGAAAGCGGCAAGTAAACATCAGCCCAATGCGACGGGCAAAATACGTGTAAGTAGTGACGAAATCTTTGGATGAGCATTTGCTGGCTCAATTAAGTGGAAATTTGGCACCGACACTCGGCGTCCATTGTGCAAACGGGTAACGTGTCACACGCACATATACAACAACAACATTGAGCTATTCTCCGCCATTTTATGTTAACGCCACTGCGCAGCCTAAAATAGTTTATGTTCATTCGCCACGGTGCCTTCACACAATTTTGAGGTATCTACACCATCGCCCCAATCATATGGAATAGCGACGATGAGCATACCTTCTTGGGTCATCCAGAGGAGTTTACAATATTCCTATGCGCGTTCACGGAGAGAATGGCACCTTAGCAGTGCACAGAATTGGAGAATAACTAGAGGCAGTGAAAGCCGTGTAAGGCGAGGTCCGAGCAGCAGTGAAGTACGGTATGGACGTCCGGAGCTACTGATCCGTAGCTAACTGGAGACAGTGAGTTACCTTCTGAGGATTAGAGAGAAGAACTAGGAAATTAAGGAACATGCATATAATTTCAGTGTAAGTTAAAAATAAGGGAAATAATAAAGATGCAATAAAAAAATCGATAAAAATCGATAAGGAAAAATAAGGGCTTCCACAAAATATACTAAAACCAAAAACCTTAATATTTAGTTCAAAATAAAAAAATGAATATATTTTTGACGACAGTTTTCCTGTTTTCCTAATTTTAGTTATACTTTGAATGTTAAAATGGTGTTAAATTGAAAAAAACTTAAACAATCGAGTTTTTACTCTTTCATTAAGAGACACATGCATTTAGTCAGGTAGGACCTCGCAACGAATACTTTATTGACTAACTGTATGTACATACACAGTATGTACTTGACATTAAAATTTAACTATCCAAGTAGTAAGTAGAAATTGCTTCATTAATATGTATGTAAGTGCAGAAAGAAACAAAACCGTGCAGGGGGGTTAAAAAATATGCTTTTGAACTTTGCATAGGTTCCAAGTAATTTTTAAAAAGTTTTAGGAGTACGGACTATAATCTCCACTCTGACGTGTATTTATTAAAGCCATTATCGCCATATTTACAGGTAATAAAACTAGATTTTTATTTAAATATTGGTCATATATATAATTAAAGATTTCGGTTAAAAAATGTTATTTTATTTTTCCTTTCTCACAATATTAAACGGGTTCTTACTCAGTTGAAGTTCGCTTATCTTTCTGAACCCTCAAACTGAACTTAATTATTCTAAGAGTTTCTTGTATACATAATTAAATCTCGGTTAGGAGTTTTAGGTACTCTAAGACTTTCTAATAAAACTTTCCTAATTTAAGTTTATTTTCCCTGGTATACAATATTCTCTTTTCAAATGCCCGTAATAAGAAAATTTTTTCGTGGAAAATTTGGGATGGATTATTTTGCCTGAATTGAGTCTGTGGTTATGGGTCTGGAATGTAATGAGAATTTTGTTTTTCAGTCTGGTCGTGGAGAATTTGGGACTGACTAGTCTGAGCCTGTGTTGATGGGTGTGGTCTTATAGTTCTTGATCCGATTCTTTTCTAAATTTTTTCCAGCGAGCCTAACATTTTTTTTCAAAATTCCCTCGTTTTTGAGACGTATTTCTAGCAAGAAGTAGCTTATTTTTGAATCATATTTCTAACTAAAAATTATTTTTTTCGAGACATATATAATCAAAAATAATTGTAATATTTAAAAAGTTTTTATATGCTTTTAATTCGCATCTGGCCACCGTCCACTCAAAAGCCTACAAAGCTCGGAAAACTTAACATGCTAAGAATTTAAAACTGCGTATAAAAGCTAAAAGAAAGTTAGGATCAGACATAGCTATTCTAGCCACCTTATCGCGCCCACTAACCGCGGAAAACTGTGGCGTTCATAATATTAATTTTTTATTTTTTTTTTAACTTGTATATTATTTTTAGCCAATTTCTTACAATGTACCAAAAATGTTTTAGATCTGAACTTTATTATGTAGGTTATAAGGTTTCACATGTACAGGGACGTAACCATCAGCTGTTAAACATACTTATGTATATATATTTCTGCTGGTAATTTTGAATTTAGATAAGACAGTTACGGGTATCTTATAGTCGCGGAAATTGACTAATGCGTTACTGGTTTTTCTGTGCAAGAAGTCAGGCCCTACAAATTGTATTTAACAATAATATAAGTTAGCTTAGTTAACCGGACAATAAGTCTGCGACGGAATCTTTGCTGACCCAGCATTGGACTGTTTACATGCGAACAGACGGCTGACTGATCATATTTGCGTTGCTACTCTATAAGTAAATAAATATATTAATTAAATAATGTATTAATTATTAATGTAATATTAATTTTTTTCCACTATAAAAAAGAAAGCGGTTTTTGACGAAACCAATACAAGTGAAAACCAAATAAAAATGTGTTGCTGGCTAAAGAGAAAATCGACAAGCATTGTGACACACAAACAATTCAAAAACGATACAAAATGAAAACTTCGGAAAAGACAAAAGGGGCGGACCAAAGGCGGGAGTTAATCTACCAGGAAATCTGAAGGAAGGTAAATGATATAATATAAATAATGTGAGTGGAAACTTGAAATAACATTGATCTTAAACATGTGCAACAAATTTTCACAGTACAACTTCAACCTCCGGAGAGATGCCAAAACAGTGTACAGCCTAGCTTCTTGCAAGCCAAAAACGTTATCAGCAAATCATCTTGCACAAACAAATATCAACCACAAAGAGAAATTAAAATACCCAACAAAACCAAACACACGAAAATCTCTAATGCCGGCTCAAGCCCTTCATTAGCTATCATGACGGACCCAAAAGACATTTTCAAACGCTCATCATAATCATTCCCAATTAGGCGACACAAAATTTATCATAATTAAATGACTGAATATGAATATCACCATTCATATTTAAAAAATCCGTAGACTTTGTCAGTGGAGGAGAAGTCGACAGATGCAAAAAAATAAGAGACGGTACATTTTTAATAAAAACCAAAAATGAATTGCAAGCCAGAAAGCTTCTTAAACTTACAACAATCGCGGAAATCGAAGTTACAATAAGTGAACACAAAACATTGAGCTTCTCTAAGGGAGTTATTTATTGTAACGACCTTAGATATATTGACAAAGACACAATTCTACAAGAGCTAAAAGCACAAAAAGTGAGCGAAGTGAAAAAATAATGAATCGAGAAAACAACTATAACTCTGAGAAACAACACCACTTTGGTTGAAACAGGCTTGATCATAATAACATTTGATACATACAAATTCCCAGAATTATTGCGAATCGGTTACGAAACAGTTTCTGTACGTGGGTACATCCCTCTACCACTCCGATGCAGAAAATGCTCCTAATTGCTCAGAAATAAAATACACAAGCGACGGACAAACATGCAAAAATGAAAAAAAATGCCTAAACTGCAAAAACAACCCTGAACTTGACCATCAGCACAGCCTAATCGACCGTAAATGTAAACGTAAATTAACAGCTATTAAAACCACACAGAAAGTTGACCACAAAACGGCCCAACGTATTTATTGCGAAAGAGACGGATTTCAATTGAGGAACACCTATGCCAAAACACTTACAAACACAAAACTCTTCAAGACCATCAGCACTAAGATTACGACAAACTAGAAGACATGGATACTGATTGCATAACACATACCAGAAAACTAGCCACACCATACTCGTCACAACTCACAGAAAACCTATAAATAAAAATCTTCCCTGAAGATAAATTTAATAACCTGACAACGAATATTAAAGCATCTAAGACAAAGGCCAAAGCTCTAAACAAAAAAAAACACGTTAATAACAGCGACAGCGAATCCATATAGAAACTCAAACCCAAAATAAGACTCAAACATAAGCGTTAACATTACCAAAGAAGTTATGTTACAAGCTTTAGTTTTCACTTAAATGTCAATAATAATATACCAACCCCAATAAACTACAAACTATTAACAAACATAGCAACATAGCAAGATTTGGCGGCGTAGCACTTTTAGTTCATTAGTCAATTCAATACACTATCCCTAACATCACAGACGACCTAAAAGCAATGGTCATAAATTTAGAATCTAAACTAAAATTAAACATATTTTCAATATGCATATCTCCCACCAAAAACATTACTAACCACATTATTAAAACACATTTAACACACAACAAGCACCCTCACTAATTATGGGGATCACCAACAACAAACACACACACCTTATTCTACTGAACGACAAATCTCCCACACATTTTTCAACTCACAATACTTATACCCACATCGACCTCACACTCTGCTCTATAATTTTGGCCCCCACGCTTAGTAGGAAATACTGAATGACCTTCATGGTAGCGACCACTTATCACGACCCTATTTCCATCAACTAAAACACAAAAATTCAATAAACGAAAAATATTCAATTTCCCAAAACCTTAGCAAAGAAGCAGCCCAAATTAACAGAATTATCCTATATAGCGCAAACCTTTCCATTCCACAAACTTCACCAAATACTCATCCATACAGGGTTTCATGGTAAAACAAACACCTCCACCAACTACGACAACAAAAACAACTTGCTTGGAAAAAATTAAACCGAATAATTACAGTAGAAAATGTTATAGACTTTAGGCGCAAAAATGCAAAATTTAGGTTCGAACTAAATAAAGTAAAAAAGAAGCTTCCAACTCTTTCAACTCTACCATCCAACCCGCTACCCCCTCATCCAAAATTTGATCCAATATAAGTCGCTTCTGCTAACTCAACCCAGTTAAACAAATGCATGCGTTCACAAACCCACAAAACAATGAGACAACATTAGCCAGCAACGAAATTTCTAACATATTTGCACGACATTTCTCAGACCTCTCCTTCTCAGAGGAGTTCCGAAACCACAAATATAAAGGAAACTTTCAAAATTATACCCCCTCTGCAATAGCCCAAACCATAGAAAAAACATAACATTCTTAGAACTTACCTCAGCCCTACAAACATTAAAAGGATCTGCCCCTGGACTAAACAGAATATCATATCAAATGATCAAAAATAGCTCCACCATAACAAAAAACAGAATAACAAAACTTTTCAACGAAATATTTAACTATCACATACAACAAGCTTACAAAACAAGTCTAATCATTCCAATCATCAAGCCGAACACAGATAATTTTCGCTCAACTGCTGTATAGCCAAAACACTAGATAAAAGTATAGCCAAAAGACTCTAGTGGTTCGTGACATATGATAACCTACTGAACGAAAACCAATTCGGATTTAAAAAAGGCAATTCGACTTCTGACTGCCTACTTTATGTAGACTATCTTATAACGAAGTCAAAAATGCACACCTCCCTCGTAACTCTTGATTTATCAAGAGCCTTTAACCGAGTCGGTGTACGCTCAGTAATCGACTAACTCCAGAAATGGAAAATAGGTCCAAAAATAATCAACTACATAAAAAACTTCACGACTAACAGAAAAATAACTGTCCGAGTCGGGCCACATACATCGAACTCATTACCCTTATTCAATGGAATTCCCCAAGGTTCCATATCCGTAATACTATTCCTAATCGCCTTCAATAAACTATAAGACATCATATCCATTAATAAAGAAATCAAATTTAATGCATACGCGACTACTTCTTTCTTATAGTAAACTTTAATAAAAACAAAATCTTCAACCTAGACAACCTCTTTAACGATACTCGCTCCTACTCAGGGGCATCGCTATCCCCATCCAAATGCCAACACCTCCACATATGCAAAAAATACAATTGCACTAAAAATTCTAGGAATAACAATAATCAACAAATATAAATGGAACACACACATTAATACTCTTTTGCCTAAACTCCATAGTAAGCTAAACATAATAAAATGTTTAGTCTTAAATGTAACTGCAATACTTAAACACTATTCAATGTCGCGAAGGCAACACTCATAGCCAAATTAGACTACGGTCTGTTTCTATACGGACAGTCTCCCAAAAGTATTTTAAACAAAGTAAAAAAACCGTTTAACTCTGCAATCCGTCTAGCCCTTGGAGCCTATCGCTCTTCTCCAATAAATTACTTACTCTACGAAGCAAATATTCCTCTACTAAAAATGAGACGAGACCTTCAAACTGCCAAACTATCTCAAAACTTAATATTTTCAAAAAACACACCAATCCACAAGTTTATCAAACATAAAAAAACCAAAAGGAAAAAGTCACAAATAATAGACCAGACAATCAAACTAAGCCTAGCACTTATTCTACCTTACAAAACAATAAAACCTTATAAATACAAAAATAGACACATCATTCCGAACGTACAAGAAACACGAAACATCCTCAGAAACATACCGAAAACTGTTCGAACACTCAAAGAATAAACTTAAACCACATAATTTCATATTCATCGACGGTTCAAAAATGAATGACACCATAACGTATGCCATTACAACAGAAACAAACATTTTCAAATATGGCACTCTGCTTTATTATTCATCCGTCCTTACCTCAGAAACAATAGCCATCCTAGAAGCAATCGAAATTATTAAGAACCAAATTCATTATCTGTTCCGACTCCCCAGCAACAATAGACTCAATACAGAACGCAAATAACAACAACTTCTACCCAAACAGAATCAGATTACTTTTAACCCAATATGCCCCTAAAATTAAAGTAATGTAGATTCCTGGCCATGCAGAAATAAAAAGAAACGATCTAGCCGATCAAGCCGTAAAGTCAGCAAACAATATGCTACTTATCTTCACCCCAACCATAAATAACGTAGACATAAAAAGACATCTTAAATCTGATTTTGCGATAAAACAAAAGGAAACCATTATACATTGCAGTCAACGGTACCAATCAATTAATACGAATACCTCACACACCTGGGACTACTTAAAACAGTCCCACCAAAACTGGACCAGACTTTACCAAATAAAACAATACGACTTAGACTAGGACACACCAACACTAATTAGAACGAACTTCAACATCAATTTGTCGTGTCCATCAATCCTACAACCCAAACAAACCATATTTAGAAACACTAACCCCCTAAACCTCCTTAGCAACCCTGACCCAGACAACATACAAAAAATCCTACTTTTCCATAAAAAAACTGAATTATACTACAAAATTAAAAAAAAAAAGTTCCTAATAAACACAACAATCTACTAGCCAATTACGCAATATTAGATTAAGATACAATATACATGCAGCCAGTGCTATACTATCTAAGTTAGCTTAGTTTTGTAAACTACTCTATTTATTATAAATAAATAAAATTTGAAAGGGATGAATTAATAAAACAACCTTTTCCGTTGAGTTCTGTATTAAAACTGAATTTTATTTTCTAAGGCCCTGCTTAGGAAATTAACATGAAATTCTTATTCTGGTCTTATCTGTGGCCTACGCAGAGGCCGCGTCTGCCTGCGCGGGAGAGTTATCATTTGACCCCCGCACAGGAACCTTTGGTGCAGTGTGAGAAGCATCTCAAGTGATTATCTTCGGTTTGGCTTAAGTGGCCTGCACTTACAGATTACAAGTGCTAGCACCGCTCCCCTGTAGGGTCTATAATTACAGATCATAGTTTATGGCTCTGGATCGATTTACAACTGTCACATGACATGCACAGAGCTCATAAAGTATTATATTTTATTTTTATTAGTGTTCGTCTGAACATTCTGGCAAGGGCCGGCAAGATTAGGTGTCTGTGTTAATTACAATTTATTTTATTTATTCTCAAAAATATTGCAATACAAAATTAGTGGACTGTATTAATTCGATATATTTTATTTTGCATAATAAATTTGACACCCCTTCACGGCTTGTAATTATTGTGTTTTAACATTATAGTGAATTTATTTATTTTTTTTTAACATAAAATATTTTTATATCAATGATTTATTGTATCTACAAATTTATATATTAAGCATACCGCTGGGTAATGCTATGGCTTGTAACTGCCTTCGTATTTTTATTTTCCTTATAAAATGTACAATTAATATAATTATTATTACAATTGCTAAAATTAGGGATGCATGTCCAGTTAAATGGTGAAAGTTTAATTCCCTCAATTCTAGCTTGTGAGTTTTTAAGTATTAAATTTCCTTTGACAAACGATTGATTTCGTCCGTATGGTTGATTAATGGCATGTCGAGCGGGTTCCAAATAATCTTGGGTATCTCGTTAACTTCCCCAATGTAAGACAACGCTAATGTTCCCTGATCTTCTAACTGAATACTGTGTTGAGCAACTAATATTTTATCATCAGTTCGAGCAGTACAATCTGACCTCAAAGTCATTATTCCTTGTTCAGGTAAATCTATTATCTCTATTTTTTAATTGGTACACTGAATTCTAGCCTTAGAATTGTTTTGAACTTTAAAAAGCCAACTACTTTTCTTTTCCAACTCAACCCAATATGACTTACTCTCAACAATCGATTTATACCTGCAGTTCGATGCCTTATTTGGTTTGAGAGGTTTAATCTCACAACTATTGTCGTTAGCACTACTCCAAGGCCAACTTCCCTCGCAAACTCTTTTATTCGACTGCCACCTTTGACATTTATTAATAGTAGATTCATAAGATGATATGCATCGATCTCAAAATTATAAATTAAGTACTGAGAATCTACGTGCACTGTAATCATGCGGTCGTCCAGTTTTACCGGAACTGGGATAATTTTATAAAGTACTGAAGCATGTCTACCAAACAATGGTATTTTGGCATTAATTATTAATTTTTTATCCACAAATAAACCTCTAGCCGTCAATAATGTATAAATCTTCTTTAATTCTGTGCCTGTTCTTTTCCCTGGCAAGACTAAATTTTCAGACAAACTGCCTTTTATTCTGGAAATTTCACTTTTTAGCTGACTAGGTCATAATATGTTTGTATTAAGTCGGCAATGATTTATGTCTACTAAGAGGCTCATGATACTATATTGAATTTTCTCGCATTCATCTATAATGTTACTTGGTTATCATAAAAAAGTTGATAGACTCTTTGTACACATAATATGATTCTTGCAATACCGCCGTCATATTCTTAATTCTTTCGTTCATTCCTTTAAAATTTGAGTTAACTTCATCCGTCGTTTTTTTTAAATGTTAGTCGTAGAATCGACTAAGGAAGTTTGTTTCCTACTTAACTCGTTAAGGCTATGCTGATTGCTTAATAAGTTTTTCATATTATCCTCCATTTGTATCCTGTCGTCTTCATCCATTATTCCAAATAAAATGTGATAAAGCGATCCCATAAAACCAAATGTAGCACGTTCACTTCTTGATTTTCCCTGAGCCATAAAAAGGTTGTTATTTTCTTCTATGTCTGAGATCTGCCTTTCCGTGTTACTCAGAACTAAAAGGCATTGATCCTCAAAACTATGAAGTCGTTCGCAAATTACCCTCGTTTTTGGTATTAATTCTTTACCTTTTTTAAGCATTTCGAAGTAAACGTCCATATTATAAAATATTATTAAATTCCAAGAGGAGGCTACAATTTCAACATCCCCCATTGGGTCTAAATATATTGCCGAAGTCTTATTTATCTTCTCTATCGCATACCTTGGCTGATCAACCCTAGCTGATGCATTAGCAAATTGGCAGAATATAAATAATAACATGGCCATTACAAAACCAATTTTTGAAATCTTTGATGTACCTCTTGTTTGTCTTTTCGGTTTTGTCTCTTCGGGATCAGATTCCATTTTATTTACAGACTTTATTCCATCTAAGGGACAAACTTTGCTTATCGGTCTAGTGATAAATCCATCTTGTAATTTCACTTCTACCACTCTAACCTTTTCGTCTTTACCTTTATGGACTTTTTCTACCTTTCCCATTGGCCACCTGGCTGGATGACTGTTCTCATCCTTCAACAAAACAATTTGTCCGTTCTCTATATTTGGACTTTCCCTCTTCCATTTGTTTCTATGTTGTAAAGTATGCAAATACTCCTCTTTCCATTTAACCCAGAAGTCTCTTCTAATTTTTTGGATTAATTTCCACCTATCTAAATTACCAATTTTCTCGTTTTCAATTGGTTCAACAATCTCTAACGGTGGTCTACCAATCAAGAAATGACCTGGAGTTAATACTTCATGTTGATCCATTTCATTCTCAGAAGTATACAACGGTCTTGAATTCAGGCATGCTTCTATTTGACATAAAAGTGTTGACATCTCTTCATATGTCAGACTATTTTCCCCTATTACCCGTTTCAAATGGTGCTTCATGGATTTAACTCCAGATTCCCAAATACCTCCGAAGTGAGGTCCTACCGGGGGAATAAAATGCCAATCAATTCTATCTTTTTCAAGCTGCGCGGCAATCAATGTGTTTTCTTTGATTGCTTTAACGAACTCTTGATCCAACTTTCTTGAAGCTCCTACGAAATTTGTTCCGCTATCTGAATAGATATTGGCAACTTTTCCTCTTCTAGCGATAAATCTTCTTAGGGCTCCTAGAAATGCACCCGAGGTTAAATCACTTACCATTTCTAGATGAATGGCCTTGGTAGCCATACACACAAATACGGCAATGTATCCCTTATATGTTTTTAGCCCACGATTCTTGGAACATTTAACAAAATAAGGACCTGCGTAATCTATCCCAGTATTTAAGAATGGGTACGACATTGTAACTCTGTATTTAGGCAGATTTCCCATTATTTGTTGAGCAGTATTTTGTCTGTACCTAGCACACTTGACACATTCTCTCAAATACTTCTTTAAGAAATTCTTTAGCCCGAAAATCCAATATTTCCTTAGGATATAATTTCGCATTAAGTTTATCCCTCCATGCAAAGTTTCTTTATGAGCCTTTTGGATCAATAAATTTGTTTGGCACTTGTGTAAAATAATTGGATGCTTTACTTCAAATTCTGCATTGGAGTTCTGTAGTCTCCCTCCTACTCGAAGTATACCATCCTTATCTAAAAATGGATTCAACGACAATATCCTATTACTTGTCTTAATTTCTTATTTTGTTTCCAGGCATTTTATCTCTAGACTGAATTGATATTCTTGCTGTTTTTTAATAACGATCTTTTCAGCTCTATTCAGCTCCTTTA
Organism: Drosophila eugracilis; assembly: GCF_018153835.1. NCBI lineage: Eukaryota > Metazoa > Arthropoda > Insecta > Diptera > Drosophilidae > Drosophila > Drosophila eugracilis. The sequence continues at coordinate 153,207 of NW_024572310.1, forward strand.
CCGATAGAAAAGAAGGAAAAGATTCTTTCTTAATTTTTGATCGAATGAATCTATTTAAATATGCTATTATTCGTATTATATTTTCAATGCTGGAAAACTTCTCCAATAATTTGTAAATGGGGTCATCGGTTTTGTTATTTAGAATAGAATTTACCAAAACCACATCTTCTTTGGATTGCTGTCGAGGCCAATGCTCCTTTGGCTCAGATAGCCATTTCGGACCTTTCCACCATAAGTCACAGGTGGTCAGTTGGCTAGAAATAATTCCTCTTGATGATAAATCTGCAGGATTTTCTTCAGACTTCACATGGTTCCATTCGGTATTACTTAGTTTTCGAATGTCATCCGTTCTTCGTCTAATGAACTTGACCTTACTATCACCATTTTTAATCCATGCTAAAGTTATAGTGAAATCACTCCAAGCATAGATTTCTACTTTGGTATCAATGGATTCAATTATTCGTTTGATCAATTCACTAAGCAAGTAAGCTGCACATAACTCTAGCTTGGGAATAGTTTTTCTATTTTTAATTGGATTAATTCTACTTTTGCTGGCTACTATGTTTACACAATTCCCTACTTTAGCATATACCACTGCTGCATATGCCTTTTCGGAAGCGTCAGCAAATCCACGAAGCTGTATTATTGAACTATTTTTTGAACTAATCCATCTTGGGATTCGAATCTCTTCTAAAAGCAATCAATTTTCCTTAAAATTTACCCAATAATCTTTATCTTCCTTGGATAATTCTTGATCCCATTCACTCTTATTTATCCATAGTTTTTGAATAAAAAGTTTTTCTAAAATAGTTACAGGAGCCAGCCATCCCAAAGGGTCATATATTTTTGAAAATGTTGATAGCACTATTCTTTTGTTGATGTTTTTCGAGTCCCCGCAATTTACTTTGAATTTAAATAAATCTTTCTGCGGTTCCCATTGAAGCACCAGGGTTTTTACGCTTTCATTTTCCACAAGAGTGAGAACCTTGTTATCTCCTGTATCATCTACAGTTTCCATTATTTTTGAACTGTTCGATATCCATTTTCTTAAATTCATTCCCACATTTTGTAATTCTTGGGATATCAATTTAATTAAATTATTGGCCTTTTCTATAGAGTCAGCCCCAGTCATTAGGTCATCCATATAAAAATCATTCCTAATTATCTCACTTACATCTTTGTTTTTGCATTTATCAGCAATATCTACTAGAACTCTAGTAGCTAAATATGGTGCAGATGCTGTACCATATGTGACTGTTGTCAATTTATAATTTTTAATTTTTTCATTTGGAAAATCTCTCCATAAAATATATTGATACTGTTGATCATTATCATTAATATTTATCTGACGATACATTTTTTCAACGTCCGCAGATACTACATATTCCCATTTTCGCCATTTAATGATAATGTCAAAAATATCTTTTTGAACTCGTGGACCAACCCACATTATGTCGTTCAAACTTTTATTATTAGTTGTTTTAGCTGAAGCGTCAAAAACAACTCTTAATTTGGTCGTCAGGCTTGAATCTCTAATTACTGCCTGGTGAGGTAAAAAGTATTTTCCTTCTCCCTGCACTTCGACCATGTGACCTAAATCCATATATTCATGCATGAATTTAGCATAGTCTAACCTTAGTTTTTCATTTCTTTTTCATTTTTTCTCAAGATTCATGAAACGAGCCATTGCTTGTTTCTTCGAGTCTCCTAAGGGGACATCATCTTTAAATGGAATTGACACAATGTATCGACCATCTGAACCTTTTTTTGTAGTTTTTATGAAATAATTCTCACATATTTCAGATTCGATATCATTTTTGTCCTCTTCCTCAATTTCCGATCCATATCTTTTAATTCGATGGTGGTTGCTACAATTGTCTTCTTACCTTTGGATTTTTTGCATCCAGAGACAATCCACCAGAAATCGGTTTTTTGACCGAGGAGGCCATTCATTTTGACCACTCCATTCTGCAGAATGTGAGTGTATAGATCTTATTTAAGTCTGGGTCAGCCAAATTGTACTTCTCCCACTTTGTTTTGTCAACATTAACTGTGTTGACTGGGAGAGCCCTCATAAGTTTTGGAAGTATAAGTGCTTCAACTCTTATCGTTTTTTGGGAATTATTTCGTTTAATTGAAAGATTTACCTTGTGCTTCGAGATGCACTTTCCCGTGGACGATACTGACTCCACTGATCTCTGTTTGAGACCGAATTTTGGGCAATTTCAGAATCTGCGCAGATTCTTCTGAAATTATTGTGCTTTGAGAATTACTGTCGATCAAAGCTCTAAAATTTTCGAAACCTCCCTCAGAGGTTTGAATTTGAATGCGTGCTGTAGCTAGCAATGCTTGTTCCGATGTCATACACGAGTTTACTTTATTTTCATTCGTTTTTTCAACTTTTTGGTCTGTTTTAGACTTGACGTAAATGTGTAGCATACTATGGTGATTTTTCTTACAAATCGAACATGAAATGTCACTTTGACATTTCTTACTATATGAATGTTTAAGGCATTTAAAACACAAATGTGCCTTTTTTACTTTTTCCATCCGTTAAGATGGATTCAAAGCCTTAAATTTTTGACACTGTAGTATCAAATGTCCCGTACTTTTGCACATCGGACAACTGTTAGTAGACAACAACACTTTTTACCAGGTTTTTCATCCTGAACTGAGCTAATCGAACTGAGTCGTTCCTCTAAAAATTCAATGACATCGGACAATGCTTGAATTTCTTTAGTTTTTTTAACATGGATCTCATATAGTTGTAGAGCTTCTTTGTTAAATTTTCTTATTATTATGTGTGCAAAAACTATATCAACCTCGTCAGAAATTTGTGCCTTTAATTTTATCATGTGAATTGACTCATTAATTGTGTCAATAAACATTCTTAATTGCCGCACTGATTCCACATTTAGATTTTGGAAATCAAGAAGGCGATTAATCTGATCGGAAAAAATTTTCCTTTTATTTTCATACCGCTTGGTTAACAATTCCCATGCGGCCTCATAGTTTTCACCTGATCCCAACAATAAGTGAGAAACCACATTCCTGGCTTCTCCCTTTAGTGAGATTTTAAGGTAATTAAATTTTAAGGAAGGACTGAGCTCCTCCCTTAAATATATGAGTTCATTAAATAACTCATAAAATAGTTCCCAATCTTTGGAATCTCCATAAAATGTGGGTACCTGAATTTTAGGTAACGTTGGCAAATCATCAATTTTATGATTTCCAACTTCTACCTTACTAGGCACAATTTCCTCGAGTTTTTTTCTCATATCTTTGGTCACCATGGAAATATCGAATGCTAATTCTTCAAATATATCATCATACCTTTTAATCGTGACGTCCGTAGTGTTTCCCTGCTTTAAAAGAACTAGCTTATCCCAATAAAAATTTATCTTCCCAATCCTAATTTCAAAAGTTTTAATTTTATCGTTTTGAATGTCCTCAAATGTGTCTTTTAAATACCTTTCTAACTGCTCAATCATTTGATTCTATTTTCTGCTCGTTTGCCATTAATTTTCCCTCGGACTTATCAGAATCAGCTAACACTTTATCTATTCTTACTTTAATTCTATTAAAAATCGAGAGCATTTCTTCAAAATGACTCTTTACAAAGTAGTCATGGTCGACTACTCCAATATGTACCAGAGCTTTATGGTTTTGGATGCACTTGGCTTTCAGCTCATCAAATTTCTTCAAATATTCAAATGATAAGCTTGGGAGAACTTCCAGCGACGTAAGGCCGTTGGTAATCTCCACCTGCCTTTTTATAAGTGCGATAGTTTGATCGGACAACATTTTTGCTATATACTTTTTATACTCCAAAAAATTATATTAACCGACTTAAATTACCGACAACTTATATAATATTATTATAATATATATTACTTATCTGATCCTATTTATATTTTATGGTTGCCGCTGCTGTCGTCGCTGCTGACTCTATGATGTTCGTTGTTTTTGCCGCTGTCGATTAAAGTTGACTTTGGTAGATTCTGTCCTCGATATTGTAGTTGTAGTTGTAGTCGTAGACGTGCTGAAGTCCTTAAAGTCCTGGCGTCCTTGTATGCAGGTTAGGTGTTCTATAGATGATTTATGATATTTTTTTTTGTTGTTGTTTCTCTTTCGTTTTTATATTGGGAGTCACTTATTTTTGGGATCACTTTGGGGTCACTTTGATATTATTATACTCGTTATTTTTCCAATAAATTTGGGAGTTACTTTTTTATTATTATACCCGTTATTTTTTCAATGAATTTGGGAGTCACTTTTTCGATGTCGGCCTCGAATACGCCTGATTTTATTAAATCACTTTTTCGATGTTTGAAGGCCTTGAAAACGCCAAAAATAATAATTGCTCGATGGCAAAATTATTTTTATTTTGTAATTTGTCGATTTCTCGACCACTTTCACAACAAACTTGGACTTTTTGTTGCAATACTATAGTTGAATTAATTTTTTATTATATCAGAAAAGATTCTTTTATATCTTTTTGATTTTTATAAATTTTTTACTCTGTTTCTTACCACTGGTGGGGGATAACCAGAGTCAACTATTCATTAACACCTTAAACAAAAACTGCAAGTGTTACAGATTTTATTTTTTAGGTGCTGGCCTAAGTTCTGAGTCTCTTACCACTGGTGGGGAAAACTGCAGAGTTGTCGAAGGACCAAAATGAAAGGGATGAATTAATAAAGCAACCTATTCCGTTGAGTTCTGTATTAAAACTGCATTTTATTTTCTAAGTCCCTGCTTAGGAAACTAACATGAAATTCTTATTCTGCTCTTATCTGTGGAGAGTTATCATTTGACCCCACAGGAACCTTTGGCGCAGTGTGAGAAGCATCTCAAGTGATTATCTTCGGTTTGGCTCAAGTAGCCTGCACTTACATATTACAAGTGCTAGCACCGCTCCCCTGTAGGGTCTACAATTACAGATCATAGTTTATGGCTCTGGATCGATTTACAACTGTCACATGACATGCACAGAGCTCATAAAGTATTATATTTTTTTTTTATTAGTGTTCGTCTAAACATCCTCCAAAAAATATGTTGCGGGCCCTTTCGACGAGTCCCCTGGCACTCTGAGGAACCACACCTTGAATAAGAAAAGTTTTTATACTGGTGACACTAACTGACTTTATCAAAGTCTATGTCGAGAGCGCGGTTTCACGTGGGATCGGCCAGATCCGCAAAATGGCACCTACTGACTATTGGCTTGGTCTACAAAAAAGGTCGCCACCCGTTCTGCCTGCCTAACCTATCGAGGACCCCCATCTACTTACAGCCGGTTCCAACTTGAAATGCAACAATTTTTTTTTTTAGGTAAGCAAATTTGTCAAGGCATCGATTCCCTTAACTTACAAGACGTATAGCATCAATTCCACTAAATTTCGGTACGCTTTTCGTCATTCTCCAAATAATACCTTTTTGAGAATTTTTTCCACGATATCGAACTTTTTAGGAATTTGAGCTTATTTTATTTTTGATTTTTATGCTCAAAAGGATTTGTTGCTCCACAAAATAATTGTTTTTTAGTTTATTTTGGTCTATCGAGTTGTTTATTTTTTAGAATTTTGTTTTTTTACTATTTTAGATACTTAAATCTGAAAATTCAAATATTGTTATGGTCCTATTAAAAAGTGTTTGTTTTATAATTAATATGACGTTATCTTATTGAAATACGAAAGACGCTGGATTCTGTCCAAGTTTAAGGGCACTTCGAATTAAATTTTGGCCTAAAATGTCTTTATAAATAAATTTTTAATTTTATCTTCCATAAAGACCATTCGACCCATTCCACCTGCAGCTATACACCCCTAAACCATCACATTCTTGCCAACGTGAGTAACAGAAATTTTTGACTTTAAAATGACCGCCGTGTCCAAAATTTTTAATTTTTAATTGGTCAACAAGTATACATATTTTTTGTGTTACATTTCCTGCCGTTCCTGTCGATAGGCTAAGGACGTAACGTAGTCACTCCTGCATTAATTAACAGCATTTTTTTTTTTTTTTTTTGGGATTTAAAAAATACTGTATATAAGTAAATTAAGATCTTATACTTATATTATTTATATTATATATGCATGTATGTAAGTAGGTGTAGCATTACTTTAGGTGTGAGATACTCACTGAAACCGGTAAAAAAAAAACGGTACAACTACAAACGGACTTTATGCAGACTGCACTTTACCAAAGCGTTATTATAATCTTCAGCTACAAAATTTATTTAAATTATCAAGATATCGCAAATTTTGGTTTTTGGCAGAAAAAATGTACATACAATATTTCAAAAAAGTTTGTATATTATATTTAAAACACACTGGTCACACTGAATATTTTATTTATTCGTGAAAACTAAAACTGTGGCTTGTGATGACCATGTCTAGGTTCAGTGGAGCCTTACAACTCGCCGATATGGACGACTTTATTACACCATCGCAGGTTTAATTCAACAAAGAACTGAGCTATATACACAAATTAATATTGTTTTAATTTCATTTAGATATGTACTAAACCTATTTCTATAGATAAGGCAAAAACGAAAACTGGGTCAAAAATTACCATAAACGGAGACATATGTTTTGAAGAATTTGAAGTGGGTATCTTCCGAAGTATCACGAATTTATATTTAAAGTCGATAATATTATTACAGAATAAAAAGCAAAATCTTAAGAAGGTTGAGATCTCTCTTCAAGACTGCTTAGCCTGCTCCGGTTGTATCACATCCTCCGAAGGCGTTCTGATTACACAGCAGAGCCAGGACGAGCTGCTTAAGGTTCTTCGTGAAAACTCAAAAATAAAAGCTTCAGGAGACTGCGATAATGTTCGCACGATTGTGTTCACAGTGGCTACCCAACCGCTGTTGAGCTTATCCCATCGCTATCAAATAAGTGCGGAGAAGACTGCGCGCCACCTAGCCGGATACTTTCGCAGTTTGGGAGCCGATTATATTTTATGCACCAAAGTAGCTGATGATCTAGCACTTCTCGAATGCCGGCAGGAATTTATGGAACGATACCATGAAAATAAAAACTTAACCATGCTCAGCTCTTCTTGCCCGGGATGGGTTTGTTACGCAGAGAAGACGCATGGGAACTTCATATTACCTTACGTATCAACCACCCGATCACCTCAGCAAATAATGGGAGTGCTAGTGAAACAATTTCTGGCCAAAAAATTAAATATTCCTGGGTCGCGAATCTATCACGTCACCGTGATGCCTTGCTTTGACAAAAAGCTGGAGGCTTCTCGAGAGGATTTCTTTAGCAAAACCAATAACTCACGCGACGTGGATTGTGTTATTACATCAGGTTATTTGGGTCAAGACCAGTGTGTTTATTAAAATAATAATGCTATGTTTTATAGTTGAGGTGGAGCAGATGCTTACTGAGGACGAACGTACATTGACGCAGTACGACCCCGAAGATCTGGACTGGCCTTGGTCTGATACAAGGCCAAATTATATGGTGTGGGCTCACGAGGCAACACTATCTGGCGGTTATGCAGAGCATATTTTCAAGTTCGCCGCTAAAGAGCTTTTCAACGAATTCACTCCAAAAGAGCTGGAATTTAAACAACTTAAAAACCGCGATTTTCGGGAAATTATACTTGAGAAGAATGGCAAGGCCGTCTTGAAATTTGCTATAGCTAACGGGTTCAGAAACATACAAAATCTTGTGCAAAAACTTAAGCGGGGAAAATTGGTTAAGTACCACTTTGTAGAGGTCATGGCGTGTCCTTCAGGGTGTATAAACGGAGGTGCACAGGTACGCCCAACCACCGGGCAGCATGTCCGTGAACTGACGCAGCAACTGGAAGAGTTGTACCAAAAGCTTCCACTCTCCCAGCCCGAAAACTCAACAACAAAACACATATACTGCGATTTCCTAGATGGCTTTCAAACGGAAAAGTCTTATGAGCTTCTTCACACAAGTTACCACGCAGTAGAAAATCAATTCGGTGCGTCTTTAAACATTAAGTGGTGAAAGAAATTTACGAAATTATATTTGTTAGATTTTTGATTCGTAACGAAGAATTAGTTTGATGAAACAACAAGTAATGTAAAATATAAATAGAACCTAATAAATTCATATCCAAAAAAGTTCTGATTCTGGCGGCTCTAGAAAGTTTTCAGGCTTATCTATTTACAGGAACGGATAGTTAAATAACATCCATCTATGTATACCTAAAATGGTATCGGTTGTCATTGAAAAGAATTTTTTCTATGTTGGTGGTGGAAGTGTGCCACCTTTTGTCAAAAAAAAATGTTTAGTAACTGATGGTGACTTCACTGTTCATGTGGGGTTTTATAACCTTCATTCCTTCATAAATAGAGATGTTCCCATTTCAAAAACCTTTGGTAAATCGATAGATATTGACAAAAAAGTTTATACAAGTTTTTCTGCGGTTTGTGGGCGTGTAAGGAGAGTGGTTGCAGTGGCAACTATAGAATATGTGTGCCTAATTCGAACTTTTTTACTCTTATTTTGAAAACAGATGAAAACTCGCGACGACGACTCGTGAGGTGCAGTGCAATCTCTTAAATACGTATTCTTAATCTCAACTTTCTAGCTCTTATAGTTCCCGAGATATGAGTTTTTCAACAAAACGCAAAAACAGTCTTTCGGGCTCGTTGGGAATAAGAGTGGAGAGTATAAGACAAGCCGAAATAAGCGCTCGCCATTCGCCGATCGCTCGGCTCACCCCTTAACATTCCTTCTTTATCGCTGTAGAAACGCAGTCGCAGCGCTGCTCAAATAAAACATTTCGTCCAATTATAAATAAAAAAAATATCTATAAACAGGTGGCATAAATTACTCACTTTGTTTTTTATTTCATGGGATGGATGGAGGTGGGGGTAATATAAATATTAGATGCTGAAGTTTCCAGTAAACAGTATAGATTAAGTAACTGAAGAGAGATAACAGAAAGATTATATATTTTTAAAATATACTTTATCTAAATTTATACAGGTTACATTAATTAATGTGTTAGCACAGTTAACAAAAGCGAGATCTGTATTGAAAAAAAAGTGTGATGACCTCAAAACAAAAGCTAGATCTGTATTGAAAAAAAAGTGTGATGACCTCAAAACAAAAGCGAGATCTGTATTGAAAAAAAAGTGTGATGACCTCAAACAAATTAAAAATCAAAGCGTTATAGAGTTGGAAAATAAAAAGCAGACATTTTTAAAAACATATAAGGGAGCCACGGTTACACGTGAATTATACCAAATATATCAATAACGATAATTGGAGCTTTCATTTTAAATTCCGATGGTGTTAAAAATGGTTGCGACTCACGACATATTTTAACGGGACAGAAAAGTTAATTAATTATTAATTATTCTTGGTTCTTTCACGTTTTTCTTTGAACCCATTGTAGATTGAACTGATTGCACTAAAAATGTTCGAAGGCTTTTGTTTTTAAATGTTCTAGTAGTATCGTACATATAGGTCGACGGATTCGTTATCTTTACTTTTTTTCCTCATCATCTTCCCTTTACATTTCATTTTTGTTTTAATAGTCCCATTCCAAATTTTTTCTTTGCTTTATAATGTTGGTTACAAAATATGCTGTTGCTTTTTCACCAAGAGTGATGTCTGGTGCTTTTACACGTGACCAAGCTTTATCAATTAATATAGAATCTGCAATTTGACGGTCAACTAAATCATTTTTATGGGAATATGCTATATCGTGCTTTTTACAAGCCTCATCCAGTTTATTTATTGCTTGATCTTCTCGTTTCAAACGTTTTTCTTGCTTTGTACCCGGCCCACAAAATTTATATCCCGGTATATGGGCTTCAAACGGTAATAATTAAGTTGTTGACAAGACCACCACCTCGATTACAATTAAAAAGAATAATAAGTTGATTATAAAAACGTTTCCCCATTATATTGATGTTTGAATCATCAAAGAATTCTCATCGAATAAGGTACATTAGCTTAGAGAATGCGTTAAATACGATGAAAATTATAAAAATTAACCTTTTGGAGTCTTGTCAAAATATACACGTAATGCAACCCCCAAGACCAGCCCAGAGTAGAATCCGCCAAGCGGCTTATCATGCAAGTGGATCAAATCAGTCTTCTCGCGACTGTATATATTGTCAAGGATGTCGTAAATCGCCGCACCTTTGCCAGGGATACTAAGCCTTGTTTTAATTGCCTAAGTCGATCTCATCAAGTCAATAATTGTAATTCTTCGAACACTTGGCGTCAGTGCAACGCTAAGCATCACACGCTAGACCACCCGGAAGAGTCTAGATCGATTCCGTTGGCCTCCGCCCATATGTCTGCGGCTGAGGTTAATATATTTCCTTCGATTGATCCTGATGCTGGTATGAATAGTGCTGCTGTCAGACATCATACAATCAAGCCCTACTGCCAACTATTCTAGCCAATGTAATTGACACATGTGGCAACAAGACCTCATGTAGGATATTGCTCGATACTGGATCAACAATAACCATGGTAGCTGAGTCGTTTATCCAACGGATTGGAATTCCACGCACGCATGCTCGCATCCCAGTTGTTGGATTAGGTGCTAACCCGGCTGGAGCTAGCCGAGGTCGCGCTAGCTTCACTTTGCTTTCAAGGACCACGACTGCCTCATTGGAGGTCTCTGGCCTAATTATGAGTTCTCTGACTTCATTGATTCCCGCTCAGCAGGTCAAATCCACCGCTTCTGTCTGGACCAAGATTCGCAACTTACCTTATCACCGGGAAAAATCGACGTTATTTTAGGCGCTGATCAACTGTGGAACATCTTACTGGACATCGCCGAGAGTTTGGTATTGAATACCCCATTGCACTACCACACAGTGTTTAAACCGGATAGCACCACTACCCATTGCCGAGTTGTATTTGACGGCTCAGGAAAGGACTCCAAGGGTCATTTGCTTAACTAACGACTGCACATAGGCCCACCTATTCAAAGAGATTTGAGTATGCCTTCGCTTCCGTCAGCATCTTTATGTATTTTACGCTGACATTGAAAAGATGCTTAGAGGCATTTTGGGGTCAGACGAACACACGCAGTATCAACGCATAGTTTGGAGAAAGGAGGACAACGCAACGATAGATCATTATCGACTGCTGACCGTAACCTACGGTTTACGGCCCACTGGATGCGACCAAGTTCAGGGTCTTATTGCCCTCAAAGATGAGTTAATTTCTCTTCTAAGCAAAGCTCAATTCAACCTTCGAAAGTGGAGCTCAAATTGTTACGCTCAATTGAAGTCGTTGCCCAAGGAGATTTGTGAGTATCCGCTAGAAGCTTTAGAGAAGGACAGTTAATTTCGATTTGTTAAAGTGCTAGGACTGGCTTGGGATCCAAAAGCTGACTGTATTTTCTTCAAGCTAGAAATCACTGGAATTACAACCGCTCTTACCAAACGCATTCTGCTTTCGGAACTAGCCAAGTTCTACGATCCGCTGGGCTTGCTTGCACCCACAACTGTGTGTCTAAAGATTCTCTTTCAAGATAGCTGGCTGAGTTCTGTACTACCTGCCCAATTATGTACACGGTGGCAACAGTTCGTATCGCAAATGCATTTATTGGAGTACCTCGATACATATCAGCACCGCTTCAAACAATGGCACTGCACGGATTTGCAGATGCATCATCCCAGGCATATGCTGACGTCATCTACAGTCGCGTCGAAGTCAATAATGGATATGCTGTTAATTTGATAATGGCAAAAACTCGCGTGGCGCCTATTAAGCCTGTTTCCATTCCGCGGCTGGAGCTAAACGCAGCCCATTTGCTCTCTAAGTTGATTTTCCTGGTCAAGCAATCATTAACTGTTCCTATTTCCAGAATAAATTGTTGGTCAGACTCTGAAATAGTACTGCATTGGCTATCATCTCCTCCCCGGACCTGGAAAACTTATGTTTGCAACCGCACTGCAGAAATCTTAGAGTCGTGCCCACGTAGCTGCTGGCAACATATTCGAAGTGGCGATAACCCTGCAGACTGCGCATCCCGAGGAATACTTCCAAAGGACCTTTTAGATCGTCCAATCTGGTGGAAAGGACCAGCTTGGCTATCTCAGTCTCGCTCAATTTGGCCACCCGTTAAGGCTAAGTTTGTTCTGTCGACAGAAGAAGAGGCATACCTGGAGGTAAAAGCCGATCCTAAGGTTAATCTACACATTTCCGACGACGGAAACTCACTAACTTTTATGATTAACAAAACCTCTTCATGGTCTCGTTTGTTGAGGATACTCAACTACTGCTTTCGTTTCGTTCATCGTCTTCGTGGGAGGAATCAACTTTGGCCATTTCTGTCGGCGTGGGAGCTAAAGTATGCCCGGTCTAGGATATTCACCCATGTTCAAAAGGAATCCTTCAAAGTGGAATACAAGCAGTTAAGCACCGGACAGCCACTAAAAAGAACTCGAAGTTGATCCGTTACACTCCTTTCTAAGACGAGCAGAGTGTACTACGTGTTGGTGGTCGCATCGATAGTTCTATGGCTAATTATGATGCAAAACACCCCATAATCCTGCCTAAGGAATCCCCAAACGCTGATTTATTAGTTCAACATCAAAATGCTACATCGCTACATGCTGGTGTCGAATACACTTTTCATAGTCTACGACAAAGGTATTGGATTCGAGGAGCTCGAAACATTGTACGCAAAACCGTATTTAATTGCAGAACTTGCTTCTTGCAATGACGACATACGAGTTCTCAACTTATGGCTGACCTACCCGCGTTTCGAGTTCAACCCGCCCGCTGCTTTCTTCACAGAGGATTGGATTATGCTGGACCTGAGACGATCAAAGCCTCTACAGGTCGGACACAAAGATTTGGCAAAGCTTGGTTTGCCATCTTCGTTTGTCTCTCAACAAAATCGATACACATTGAATTGGTCAGCGATTTAACAACATCCGCCTTTATAGCCGCTTTCAAACGCTTTTGGTGTCGACGAGGGCCCATATCGGACATATATTCGGACAATGGCACAACTTTTCATGGAGCCAAACGAGACTTAGCTGAATTGCAACGGATTGCAATTGCCCAAGCTCATAGCGAAGAGATCTTCGAACTTCTTGTCGAGTCACGAAATCAATTGGCATTTAATCCCGCCCTATGCCCCCCATTTTGTAGGTATTTGGGAGACTGGGGTGCGATCTATAAAGCTGCATCTAAAACGAGTTATAGGCAGCAGTGCATTAACATTCAAGGAATATTCGACATTGTTCATTCAGATTGAAGGACTTCTGAATTCTCGACCTTGTGCGCACCCAGCGATCTCAGCCTTAACCCGCTAACCCCTTCTCATTTCCTAACAGGTCAGGTTTCTAGATGTACGAGGTGTGTTCAAAAAGTAAGGTGACTTTTCAAATTTCGCGGGCAACATATTTTCGATTATCGTTTTTTTTGTTTTGTTATATTGGTACACTCTTCCCTAACATCTGTACCAAGTTTCAATGGAACATCCTCTTTTGTTTGGTTGTGAGAGGCGTAAAGTTACAAGTTATTTTGGAGCTCGGCGTTTTTTTTTCGGTCTTGGCTCGTCTGGGCTCTTCCATTGGGACGATTGGGCTTTGGTTTCGATATCATAACCAAATACCATGATTCGTCACCAGTTATGACGCTTTTGAGTAAATCTGGGTCGTCGTTGACGTCATTCAACAGCTGGACTTGAGCGATGCTCATGCGACGGTTCTTTTGCTCAAAATTCAGCAATTTCGGAACAAACTTCGCTGACACACGACTCATACCCAAAACGTTTGAAAATTTCATGGCACGAGCCAAGCGATATACCGACATCTTCAGCAACTTCGCTGATGGTGATTCGACGATTTTCCAAAACAATTTTCGTCACTGGCTTGAACGTTTTCATCAGTTGTTGGTCCGTGTGGTCACAGTTAGAAGCTGGTCATTGGCATCTATAGCGCCCCATCTTGGAAGAGTTTGTACACTTGTACATTTTTTTACTCAGAACTTTGACACCGTCAACATTTCAAGTGTTTCAGGGCACTTAATTTTATTTTTTAAAAAAAATTGGTGCAAATCCTTTGATCCATTTTTGTATTATTGTCAAAAAATCGCCGAGCTCGCAAAACAACTAGTTAAATGCCTCTACAATCAATTGATTTTGTTCGTTGTAACTTCGTCAGATGTTAGTTAAATGCACATCATTAACAAAATACGTTTTAATCGTTTTAAAGCTTGTAGTCAACTCACACGCATAGTCAAAATTGCAGTAAATTTGTATTAGTATTGCACTATCACGCGTTTTTCTGCATTATCTTTTTTGCACGTTTTTTCGGCAGTTATATATAGTTTTGTACTCGCTCGCAACCGTTCGCAACCTGACCCGCTTAACATATTGTAAACCCGCTTATAATTAAGAAATAAACTCGAATCCTAGAAAAAAGAAATACAGTCCACTTAATTCGCAAACAATTATTTTAATTGAGCAATCTGTCAGTAATAATGTTGGTGACATTATTGCCCATACGAGGCGAAATTAACTTGCTGCCCTAATAAACATAAACTGCGGTGGCATCTTATATGCCTAATCCCTTTTAAAGATACCTAATTGTAACGTTTGTAGTTTAAAACAAGAAGAAACGCTATAGTCGAGTGTGGCGACTATAAGATACCCGTTACTGTCTTACACAATTTAAATACATAATATTAATTTTGCTAGTGGAAATTCACAAGGCGCCACCCATTGTCGGAGAAAGCATGTTGAGTAACTGATAGTGACGTCAATAATATTCCGATTTAAAAAATCTTTGGTAAATCGATAGATATTGACAGACTAAGTTATACACGGTCAGACGAAGGCATTCATAATAATATTATGGACGCCACAGTTTTCCGAAGTTTGTGGGCGTTAGAGTGGACGTGGCCGGATGAAAACTCGTGGCGAAATGCAGTGGAATCTCTTAAATACGTATTCTTAAGCCTAACTTTCTAGCTCTTATAGGTCCCGAAATTTTTTCATTTTTTTGTTTTCCAGGATTTGTGCGCATTAGGGTAGGCCAGATGTGAAAAAACAATTTGCATTTGGGGCATCATAAAAACCTACATGCTTAGTCCGAACTTTCTATCCCTTATAGTTACTGAGATATCAGCTTTTCTACAAAATGCAAAAACCGTCTTTCGAGCTTGGTGGGCGTAATGGTCGGTGTGGCCGGATAATGGTATTACCATAGGATGCGCTGGCATCCCAAGATTATACATACTGAATTTCAACTTTCTTACTTTTCTTACCATTGCGCTGCGTATGGTCCTCAAGAATCTTCATGCTTAATGTCAATTTCCTTTCTTTTATAGTTCCTGAGATCTCAGCGTTCATACGGACAGACGGAAAGAGTTACCGACTAACAGATGGACAGACGGACAGACGGTAATGGCTCAATCGTCTTTGCTTTTGATCCTGATCAAGAATATATATACTTTATAGAGTCGACAACGCTTCCTTGTAGCTGTTACATACTTTTCAACGAAGCTAGTATACCCTTTTACTCTACGAGTAACGGTTGTAAATATATCAAAAGATTCGGAAATTCGTAAATAAAGCTTGCCTTTCTTCGTGGGTTTCCTCCCTGTTAAAACCTTCCCAGTAACCTTGGGAAGATAGAGTGAAGAGAGATGAAAAACAATAAAAAGGAATTTGCTGCTTATGCTGAGATTAACGGCTATGCTTTGCAAAAACGGCAACAGGGGTTATTAAAATCAAACTCAGACCTAATCAGCAGACATTTACATAGACCCATCAGCCGTGGGTAGCTCAGAGCTTGCGGACAAGTACATCCTACTCAACTGATCTTGAAATTAAAATGAGACGGAGAAAGAGAGTAACTTAGAAGTCATCCGGCTTTATATCCTATTCAACTGATCTTGTAATCGATACCGAGAAAGAAAAGATAAAAAGAGTATTTAGACACTAATGAAACCGGTTTTGGCCGCATTGTGGGGCTCCAGATTAATTATGAAAATTATAATAATTATTACTGTAACGAATTACGAGGTCCTGATGGATGTGGGAGGTGTTTACGACGCACGCGCGAATGTCCAGCTGCTCTTCGTCAAACAGACTTCTACACACCAACCTTCCTTAAAACCCTCTGGTGACATTGAGGTAAAAGATGGTTTATTTGGTCGGCCCCTTCAGTTTGCTACATTGTTTTCACAGACGGATTTTTCTAGCTACAGGCAAACTTAAGCTAATTACGACCTTATAAACATTTTATATATATTTCTAATATTGTGTACAAAATTTAGAGCGTCTCGATTGGACGTTTCGCCGCAGTCTCATCCTTAGTTTTCCGGAATTTTTGCAAACTGAGGCGCCACTTCTCCACTAAGCGCACCGCGAGTTTCAGCAGTTTCCTAACCAGCTAAAATTTATCTTGGGTTTAAGCGCCAAACCCTGGCGGATCTAGTGCTGCTTCCAATTTTCCTTCTCAAATTGCTCTTGAAACCTTTCTGTTTCCGCTCTCTTGCCAAATCCGACTTCCGTCCCCGCTGGCTGACAGATGGCTCTATTGCCTCTTTCTTTCCGAAAGCTGCTCCCTGTTAGTTCCGGTCCTGACAGACAGCTGGCGTGCGTAGCCTCACTCACACTACACAATCCACTCTCATTTTAAAATAGTGACACTTCCGAACTATTCGTCGACAAAATTAGGAAAGAACTATGTTGCCAGACTATGTAAATGTATTTCCATGCACGAAACTAAGACCTACAGTCCTACTGCTCATGAGCGCTGCCAACCCCTCTTACCTATCGCACCCTCGTTCGGGGTTGCCACGTAGATCGATCGACACTGCAGCCGTTATAAAAGGTCGAGGCCAAAAGTCGTAAAAGGGTATTTGGAAGGCGGGGGTAAAATCTGTGAAATATCACCTTAAAAAGATAAAAGGGGATAATAATTAAACTTATGAGGAGATGTCTACTCTTTTATGCCAAATTGAAGCTATATTAAATCAACATCGACCATATGACGAGTTAGCTGCGCAGTTGCTTGAATCGGGCATTTAGAACGGCTAAGAATAGCTGTGTCATCCTCAAACGTAGATGTTGTTAGACGTGTGCTTGTCGGAATGTCTGCTGTGTAGAGGACATATAGTGTTGGCCCTAGCACGCTACCTTGAGGAACTCCAGCTCCAACAGTGTAATCATCAGATATAGCAGTGTTGCAATTAACAAGCGAAGGTAAGACTCTAAAATCTTGTGGGTGCTGTAGGGGAGCATTGTCTTGATCTTGTACATTAGACCTTCTAGCCAGACTCTATCAAATGCTTGAGAGGCATCTAAAAATATGGCAGTACAGTACTCTCGTTTTTCGAAAGCGTTTCGAATTTCTGATGTTATCCGGTTGACCTGCTCAATTGTTCCATGCTTTTCACGAAACCCAAATTGGTGTGACGGGATTCCTTCCTGGATTCTCAGGTATGTGTTTATCCGAGTCATTAGACATTTTTCAAAGAGTTTAGATAGGCAAGGCATATAGGCCTATATATATCTAATAGGCATCACGGTTTCTTTCGGTGAGCTCGGAGTTGGGTGAGCTCTCCATAGTAAGTGTTTTGTACTATTGGTTGACAATTGCTCAATGTAGCGGCGGTGGACATATGTTTCTTCTTGCTGTAGAGCTTAAGCAAGTTGACATGAGGCACGTTTTAAGCTTTGCTTAGCAGATGGCGATCTGTGAAATTGGCATGCTCGACGTAAGCGTCGCTTTTCGAGGACGAGCTGTTCGATTTGTAGATTTGACTTCTTTTGATTGCATTGTGTGTTTATAGTATGAGGTGTTGAAACTCGAGCTGCAGAGACGAGTACAGATTCCAGTGAATTGACAAAACTGTCTACGTTGGCTTCATCGCTGAGGTGAGGACTTAGCTCAATGTGTGAGCTGATATACTTCCCGTACTTAACCCAATTGGTTTTATGTGAGGTCAGTTTTAATGGTTGATCCAATGTTCCTGGATGTCGGAGTATAGTAAAAAGGACAGGCGAGTGATCAGATGAAAGATCCGAAAGGCATTCGGCGCTTATCATGTTTTTAGGAATGTTTTTGGTAATCGCAAAGTCTATTAAATCGGGAAGTTTCTTTGGGTCTGCCGCCCAGTATGTTGGTGTGCCAGAAGAAACCTAGTCGAGCTTGTTCTTGGCTTTGATAATTGCATTATAGAGCTGCTTTCCTTTTGGAGTCACGAGACGAGATCCCCAGTGTGTGTGCATGGCACTGTAGTTTCCTGCTGCTATGAAGTGGTCTTCGAGTGAGTTGAAAAATTGCATAAACTCATTTTCGGCTATTGTGAAGCGAGGGGGGCAGTATACGGCGGCTAGCATTGAATGCTTGCCAGTATTTAGGTGTATATTTATGGATGTGTAGGTAGTTTTTAGCAAATTTCGTATGATAATGGTGCTTAACACGGCTCCTGATTAAAATTCCAGTCCCGCCGTGTGCTTTAGCATCTGGATGGTTTGTTCCATAGAATGAATATCCTCGTAGTTGAAATTTGATTGTCTAGTAGGAATTGCGCTAGCTCGAGTTTTTGCTGCGAAACGCCGTTATCGTTCCACTCAGATATTCGTAGGGAAGTCATTATTTGGATTGTTGTGAAACCAGCATTTTATTATTATTATTATTATTATTATTATTAATAGATTTTGGTTTCGCATCAGATCTTGCATTGTTGTACGCATAAACGACATAAACTCCGTAAGGCTTTGTTGTAGACTGCATATCATAGCTTCAAAGTTACTTTTTGGCTGCTCTGGCGGTTGATGCTGCTGAGCCGTGTTCGGTTCTTGGTATGCTGATTGCGGCAATGAGCTTTTTGAGGCTGGGGTAGACAGTCTTGATTTTAAAGCACTTGCGTATGTAATATTTTTGGCAGAGCTTATGAGTCCTAGTGAGGATCTGGCTGCAGTTGAGAAGAGGACTTCAGGGTTTGACCTGGGGGCTATCAACTGTTTATTTTGGGTGCGGGCAGTAATTCCCCTCTGGTGGATTCGACTTTTCAGTTCCTTATAAACTGGGAAACCTCTATAGGTAGCAGTGTGATTTCCACCGCAGTTGCCGCACTTTTTTGAGTTGTGGTCATCTTTGCTCGTTGGGCAGTGCGCGGATTCATGAAGCTCACCACAAACTACACACACCGGTCGCAGTTTACAGTAAGACCTTGTATGGCCAAATTCTTGCTAGTTCGCACATTGTACCGGGTCATTGCGTTTGTGCGGCTCCTCAACCGTAATTCTGCGGTGCAGCAGGAACTGAAGATTGTATATAGGGTGTACTTCGTATTTCTTTAGGGGCTTAATTTCTGGTTCGAGCTCAACTTTAATGAGTGGCAGCCACCACAGCCACTTTCTATCCCTTTTAAGGATATTGAAGACTGTCTTAGCGCTAAATCCCTTCTCTTGTAGCGCCTTTGTTATCTCTGCAGGCGATACTTCGGACTCTATGCCCTTAAGTACGACTTGCAGGGCCTTGCTGCTTTTTAGCTGATACGTATAAAAGTTATTTTTTTTTCGGTGAGATATTTTGATAATACTCTGTTATTATCTTCAGACTTTGTTTGAACTTTTGTTTCCTGGATGTTGCCCTTTACGAGTGGTATTATGTGAAAATTGTCCTTGCCAATGAGCTCTATAATTTTGTTGACAAGAACGTTGGAACTTTTTCTCGTATGTAAATTGGCGGGGGCTTAGTCTTCCTTTTTTCGACTTCAGTAGATTCGGCATCATCCTCATAGTCTGCCAAGATTTTAAAACGGTGGCAGAAGTATTAATGTTTGCGCTGCTAGCTGATGACGTCGTTAATCGCGCTGACGTTACAGTTGCGGTTGTTGTTGTGGTTACGGTTGACGTTGTCAAAGAAATTGCGGTGCTACTTGCTGCGCTCTTTGGCTGCAGAAACATCGATGGTAGCGATTGGGAGCAAGAACGCGCTCTCTCGCTCTCTACGTTTAAGAATTCGGTCAAGTTTGGGGTAATTGACCGTGTTTAGGAAGAACTTGCATTACTTTCGGTTGCTTTAAAAGAGAAATAAGCGTTGTTTCTTTGTACTGAGAGCCGTCTCTCTGTTACTGTCTTGCATCGTATGGAGTTGCCTTTAATAACTACCCCACACGCGTAGGTCCGTAGAGAGGAGTAACTTCAAGGGCGTATGGCCGTGGCTGTAGTGAGTGCGTTATACTCTGGGAATAATTAAAGTTAGCCTCACACATTTCAAACTAACCTCATCTTACCGCAGTGTGCCCTCCTACAATTCACCAGACAATGTAAAGCACATTTTTGGCGGCATCCACAGTACCGTTACTAGTAGCCCCGCACTTCAAGGGCCAAGAAATCCATACGAGATTAGATAACTTAACAAATACTAGATTTTCCTTACAATACGTATTTTACCTATTGTAAACAATGTTCTTCCGCACCGTATAGCAGACGGTGATGCAACCTGAGGCATCCTTTGATCTGGCACTCACCATGCACATCGCAGGATCTGGTCGTATGTCCACTCCGTAAGCATGTGAAGCAGAGCTCATGTCTGTACACCATGCTCAACCTGCCCGGGGGCGAAGCTCCAATGAACTCCCTGCAGCTCGTCGCACCTCCACAGATTGGACAACCTTCCCGCCGATCATTTTGTTGATCGTATCGGTTCTGGTCGATGCTCGCATGCAGAACTCGACGCCTTTGCTCTCTTCCCTCGACGTCCAAAATCGTAGTTGGAGCCTCACCGTTAGATGTGGCTAATGGCGGTCCGCTCCAAGATGGCGGCAGCCACAAAGCTGTACTGTTGGCGCCATCTGCGCTAGGGCCAACTGCGATTGCCGGTATTTGCTCTGTTCAGGGTTTCAACGTACTTGAGCTCCTCTTCCAACGCCGCAATCCTCTTCAAAAGGTAGAATGTGAGGGGCTGGCTCATCTGAAGCTCTGAACTTACAGATGTGACAGCAGTGCTTCTGGGTTGGGACGCTACTGTAGTCACCGTAATGGCTGGGCTAGAAATGGCCACCGCCGTGGCCAGGTAAAAATATGGCGCTGCCTCAGCGCCCTCCACAATGGCGATACCCATGCCTTCTGGCCGCTGGCTGCGGCGCCAAAGCTTGGCGCTTCTTTCGCCTCCTGACCGTTAGCTATGGTCTCCTTAACTGACGCTGGCTGCGTCTTCCTGCCGCTGGCTGCGATTCCGTCCGTAGCCAGTGTTGGGCTGAGTGTACTTTGCCCAGTGCAGACTTGTTTTCTTCAGCGCTCTCACAGTGTGTTCGTAAGCGTAGTAACAAACGGTAAAAAAATATTAAAATAAAAGCGAAAGGACGCTGGCAGCAATGCCAAATAACAAGGGTTTTGATTCCCTGCAAGCTTAACATCTAAACCACAAAAAACAAATATTAAGAAAAACTGAACAAATGCCAGCAACCAAGCCAATAACTAGTGCATCCGGAAAACAAAGGACTCAAAGCCGCGAAAGACAACAACAGCAACAAGACGAGCGCCGACTCTCTGTTGCTCGAAACAACGCGTACTTTTCGTATGTCTCTCCGGAGCCAAAAAGTAGTGCAATGTCGTTGACCGCAACCGAAGACGTCCGCTCTCTGTCGCCCCGACTCCTAACCCCAAGCAGCGTTGCCGTTACTCAGTCTTGGAGGTCACAATGCCCTTCCCCCCTCTCCCTGATCGATGCACTGCCGGCAGTTTGGGCAATCTCTTCTACGGTGTCATCGGTAACTACCGTTTCTGCAAATACAACAACAACTGCGTCTACGATGTCGTCGGCTCTCCAGCCAATTCTCTTATCGAAAGCTGAACCAACAACAACCACAGCTACTGCCTTTACTTCAGTTACAAAGGCAACAAAAACTACAACTAACCAAGACCAAAACAAAACTCAGCAAGCGGGTTCAGCCATACAGACCGGACTTGATCGGTACATTCATATCAAGCGTAAGCTCAGTCCGCAGAATAACGCCGTATGTAACAAGTCAAAAATAAACCGTGTCCAAACTGAAAATAAAATACCTGGGAATTCGAACAGCAATAGATTTGCGCTCCTAGCAGTAAATTAACCAGAACGGGCTCAGGAGACCCAACCGAAACCTAAGCCCCCACCAATTTACATTAGGGAGAAAATTACGAACGCCTTGGTAAACAAAATTGTTGCGCTGACTGGGGACGGAAACTTTCATGTTGTTCCGGTCACAAAAGAGATATCCATGAAACCAAGCTTCAGACCAAATCTGAAGAACAGTACCGAGCTGTTCAAATACCTGGAGGAAGCTAGGAAAAGCTACTACACGTACCAACTTAAAAGCAGCAAGGGCTTGCAAGTGGTAATAAAAGATATAGAGCCAGACGTAACCGCCAAGGAAGTTATCGATGCTCTTAAGGATAAAGGGTTCTCTGCAAAAAACGTTAGTAATATCGTAAACAGAAAAAAAGAGCCGCAACCACTCTTCAGGGTCGAGCTCGAGCCAGAAAGCCAAAGTCATGAAGAAAAATGAATTGCATCCCATCTATAATCTGAAATACTTATTGCACTGAAGAATTACCGTGGAAGAGCCACAAAAAAGAAACGGCCAAGTGCAATGCACAAATTGTCAGGAGTATGGACACACCAGGGCCTACTGTTCACTTCGAACAGTCTGTGTAGCTTGTGGAGACTTCCACAACTCGGCCAACTGCCCTGCCAACAAAGAAGACCCCAAAATGAAAAAATGCGTCAACTGCCAAGGTAACCACACGGCAAACTACAGAGGCTGCCCGATCTACAAGGAGATAAAGGACCGAATGCGTAAAGTGACAGCAACGCGTCATCAGAATACCCTAAATGTGTACAATTACCCGCGTACGACTCCGGAAGTTTTCTTCGACACGGCTGCTAGATCCTCACTGGGTCAACTAAATACCCAGAAGGGCTGCTCATACGCCGATGCCCTTCGATCAGGGACGGAAAACCCACTTCAGCCTAATCTAGAAAACGCTCAACAGAACCAATTTCAGTCGCAAGGCACTCTGGAATCTATGATGATCACCATGCAACAAAGTATGATGGAATTCATGTCATTCATGAAAACGACCATGCAAACACTGGTTAATAACCAGAACATGGTGCTACAGCTACTTGTAGCTAAGCAGTCCAAATAACAGATGGCAAATCTACGAATAACGATGTGGAACGCCAATGGCGTTTCACGGCACAACCATGAAGTAACACAGTTTCTGAATGATAATCATATCGACATTATGCTACTGGCAGAGACGCACCTCACAAACAAATACAACTTCCAAGTAAGAGGATACACTCTCTACCGCACAGATCATCCAGATGGTAAAGCCCACGGCGGAGCCGGCATCTTTATCAGGGAAAGCATCAGGCACCACTTTCACTCAAGTTTTGCAACTAATTATTTGCAAGCCACGTCTATTCAAGTGCAGTCAGGCAACGGACACCTCACCATAGCCGCTGTCTACTGCCCTCCTCGCTTTACAATTTCTGAAGGACTTCTATAACCTGCTTGGGGATCGTTTTATAGCCGCAGGGGACTATAATGCCAAACACACGCACTGGGGATCACGCCTTGTGACTCCCAAAGGAAGGCAATTATACAATGCAATCATAAAACCAAACAACAAATTAGACTACGTTTCCCCCGGCAGCCCCACATACTGGCCAACAGACCCCTGGAAAGTCCCAGACCTAATAGACTTTGCGGTGACAAAAAATATTCCCCGAAATTTAATAAGCGCCAGAACACTTTCGGACCTGTCGTCAGACCATTCTCCAGTGCAAATAACTCTCCTTCAAGGCACAAAAATTACAGATGACCCCCACAGGTTGACGTTGCACAGAACCAACTGGTTAAAATACAAAAAGTATGTAAGCTCACACATCAAACTAAACCCTCAATTTAACCTCGCAGCTGACATCGATGGCTCCACCGATGCTCTTGAAAAAGTATTCGTGAAGGCAGCCACTATCGCAACACCACAATGCAGGGAGATGGAAACCAACCACCTTAAAACTAATCTGCAAATTGAACGGCTGGTCCTAGAAAAGAGGGGGCCTGGCAAACAAACAGATCGCCATCATCAAAACAACGTCTTATTAAAGCCACTCGCTTACTAAATCGAGCTCTAAAGCAAGAAGCAGAAAAGGCACAACTGCGGTATATTAAAAAACTCTCGCCAACGAGTACAAAATATCCTCTGTGGAGGGCTCATCAAAATCTGAGCTCCCCTGTCGAAACAGTCACGCCGATAAGAAATTCATCTGGCACCTGGGTACGCAGCGACGCGGATAGAGCCGAAACTCTTGCTTTACATCTCAGAAACGTCTTCCAGCCTAACCCTGCCACTGGTTCATTTGTACTACCACAAATAGAATCTGAATCTATTTCCTTGCCACCATTGTTTCAGCCGAAGGAGATCGCGAAAGTCATTGGGGAACTGAAACAGAAAAAGGCCCCTGGCGGTGACCAAATAACCCCAAAAATGATAACCGAATTTCCAAACTCTGCCGTTGAGGTTATTTGTAAGCTCTTCAATGGGATCATGACACTCGGCTACTACCCAAAAAAATGGAAAAAATCTATTGTCATTATGATACCGAAGCCCGGAAAAGACCGTACAGTTTCGTCATCCTACATACCAATCAGTCTATTATCGTGTTTGTCTAAGTTGTTCGAAAAATGTCTTCTAACCCGCATAATACCATATCTAGAAGCACACAATGTTATCCCTGCCCATCAATTTGGCTTCCGTCAAATCCATGGAACAATCGAACAAGTAAACAGAATAACATCAGAAATTCGCACAGCCTTTCAGCATCGGGAATACTGCAGCGCAATATTCCTCGACGTATGTCAAGCCTTTGATAGAGTATGGCTAGATGGTCTCATGCACAAAATTAAAACACACTTGCCTGGATACACTCATAAGCTTCTTGAGTCGTATTTATACAACAGAACCTTCGCAGTAAGGTGCAACACAGCAACATCCGGAGACTACATTATCAAAGCTGGAGTCCCGCAAGGAAGCGCGATAGGGCCTACTCTGTTCCTCCTATACCCATCGGATATTCCCACAAATGAGCAGCTAACAACATCTACGTTCGCTGACGACACCGCAATTCTATGTCGCTCGGGGTGCCCAGGCAGAGCCACCACACAACTAGCAAATCACCTGCTCGTAGTAGAGAGATGGCTATCTGATTGGCGGATTAAAATAAATGAACAAAAATGTAAACACATAACGTTTACCCTCAACAGACAAACTTGCCCTCCACTATCATTAAATAACACGCAGATTCCCCAAGTTAACGATGTAACGTACCTCGGCGTCCACCTTGACAGACGACTAACCTGGAGAAGACACATCGAATGCAAAAAAGAACACCTAAAACTGAAAGCCAACAGCCTCCACTGGATTCTTAATGCCTGTTCACCCCTGCGTCTGGAATACAAGGTCTTGCTCTACAACTCTACCCTCAAGCCCATCTGGACATATGGCTCCCAGCTATGGGGGAACGCCAGCAGAACGAATATAGACATTATACAGCGCGTCCAGTCAAAAACCCTCCGAATTATCACTGGGGCACCATGGTACATTCGCAATCTAAACATCCACAGGGACCTAGACAATCTTACCGTAAAAGATGAAATAGACAAACAAAAAGCGTCCTACAATGAAAAACTCTCTATGCACCCCAATCTCCTCGCAAGAAGCCTGGTTCCCAGCCGATTCCGGCTACAAAGCAACGACCTGCACAGCCAGCAATAACTTTCGGGCCCCCTAAAGCATAATATCAGTCATATGACAGTTAGTTAGAGTAATTAGGTTTAAGATTTGATACACTTATTGTTAGTCTCCATAGGAAGAAGATTCAATAAAATAAATAGCAAAAAAAAAAAAAAAAAAAAAAAGTGTTGGGCGCTGGCTGCGTCCCTCTATGTCGCTGCGACTCCTCTACTGGTACGGTACGTGCTCCTGGTAACTCTCTAGCTGGTCGTCAAGCCGTCCTCCAGCGCAAGTTACCCTTGCGTCTCCCTACCAAACTTCAAGGGCCTATGGCCATGGCTGTAGTGAGTTTACAAAAAATTCACATTTTATTTAAAAATGGTAAGGAAAACACCAAATTTACAGTTGCAAACAAAAGTAAAATTCTTTAAAAAATTTGTTTGAGATCAATGTTTCTGTTTATTTATTTCAGGGGTGCTCAACGCCTATGCTCTGAGTGCTCATTTGTTTTTGTAAATGCTCGGAGCATAGGGACTTGCTCGCCCATAAGCTTAGAGCGCGTGCGGCGATTTTACACTAACAATTTTCCATTTTCGTTTTCCTCTTTTCGTCTCATTCCGCGTTATGGAGTTTGTTTCGCAGTGGACCATCGACGTGAGTGTGGAAATGAGAGATGAATTGGTTAGAAAAAAGAAGGTGTTTTTCTTTTGCTTAGTGCACAGCTGCAAAACCAACACAAAAGCCCCACTAAATATGTGTACGCTTTCTTGTATTTGTGTTAGTAAATGTCCTGCCATAAGACGATATTGAGCACCCCTGATTTTTTAAAACCCAGGGCTTTTAATTGTGAGTACAAACTTGTCTACGTTTTTGGATTTCAAGGACGTCCTGCGGTCGGTGACTGCATCCAGCTCGAACAACAATCTACATTATATACATATTTGGAAAACGAACATAATTATCCATCTCTCATTTTTTTCCTCAACACTAACACACACTGATTTTGGAAGTGATAAATTCTTATTAGGTTACTTGAGGTATATACTTTAAAATATTTTTTTCGCTTACTTAAATTTTTTTCGATTAAATCGATTTAAAAATCTAATTGTTTACAGCTCTACAGCCCAGTCATAAAATTTAAATGTCATCAAAAATTTATTGGAAATATTGGATATCACTGTAAGGAAGAGGAAGATTTCAAACAAAAAATGAGCGGGAAACGTTTTTATGAAAGTGTTAAAATTTTCAGTGGTATCCACAAAGAAGTTAGTTTTCTCAATGGGAAAACGTATTAAAGCTGACCTGGAATAGAAAAGTCATACAAAATATTAGCTGTTAAATTACAATTAATAAGTTAAGTAGAATCTGCTGCACGAAATAAGCTGAGGCATGGAAATAGCCTGTGCATTTTGTTTTTATTTAACAATTCTTGTTTTTATATTAAGAAAATCGGTTTCGTTCAATAAACATGTTAATATTTCCGATTAAAATACTACGTTTACATTTGTCTGTTAGCTTTTCTAATTTAGCAGGAATAACAACTAGAACTAGGTCTTTTTTTAGGTAACTGCACGAAATAAGCTGCAAGCCACTGAAGACCAAGAATGCCCCCAAAATTGTTTTGGATTTCTAGAATTAAATCTTTAAAATAATAACACAACCAAAATTAACCAAAAATACAACTAATAGACAAAAACAAGAAGAAACGCTATAGTCGAGTCCCGCGTCTATAAGATACCCGTTATTACTTTACACAATTTTAAAATCTTCATTTTGCTAGTGAAAATTCCCAAAGCGCCACCTATTGTCGAAGAAAGTGTGTTGCCCATGTAAGGCCTTATAACCTTTTCTTCATAAATAGCAAAATAATGTACCAGTTTGAAAAATCTTTGGTACATCGATAGATATTCAGAAATAAGTTATACACGGTCAGACGAAGGCATTCATAATTTTATGGACGCGACAGTTTTCCGAAGTTTGTCGGCGTGGTCGGATGAAAACTCGTGGCAAGTTGCAGTGGCATCTCTTAAATATTCTTAAGTATTCTTAAGCCAAACTTTCTAGCTCTTGTAGATCCCGAGATTTTTGCATTTTTGGATTGGACCTCAAGAATCTTCATGCTTAATCTCAACTCCTTATCTCTTATAGCTCCTGAGATTTTAGCGTTCATACGGACGGACAGACGGACATGGCTCAATCGTCTCAGCTATTGATCCTGAACAAGAATATATATTTTTTATAGGGTAGCAAACGCTTCCTTCTATCTGTTACATACTTTCAACGAATCTAGTATACCCTTTTACTCCACGAGTAACGGGTATAAAAAGAGCGGGAAACGTTTTTATGGAAGTGTCAAAAATTTTCAGTGGTATCCACAAAAAAGTTAGTTTTCTCAATGGGAAAACGTATTAAAGCTGACCTGGAATAGAAAAGTCATACAAAATATTAGCTGTTAAATTGCAATTAATAAGTTAAGTAGAATCTGCTGCACGAAATAAGCTGAGGCATGAAAATAGCCTGTGCATATTGTTTTTATTTAACAATTCTCGTTTTTATATTAAGAAAATCGCCTTCGTTTAATAAACATGTTAATATTTCCTATTTCCTATTTCCTAAAATACTACGTTTAAATTTGTCGTTAGCTTTTATAATTTAGCAGGAATAACGACTAGAACTAGGTATTTTTTTAGGGAACTGCACGAAATAAGCTGCAAGCCACTGAAGACCAAGAATCCCCCCAAAATTGTTTTGGATTTCTAGAATTAAATCTTTAAAATAATAACACAACCAAAATTAACCAAAAATACAACTGATAGAGAAAAACAAGAAGAAACGCTATAGTCGAGTGCCGCGTCTATAAGATACCCGTTACTACTTAACACAATTTCAAAATCTTCATTTTGCTAGTGAAAATTCCCAAAGCGCCACCTTTTGCCGAAGAAAGTGTGTTGAGTAACTGATAGTGACGTCAATAATATTCCGATTTAAAAAATCTTTGGTAAATCGATAGATATTGACAGACCTAGTTATACACGGTCAGACGAAGGCATTCATAATAATATTATGGACGCCACAGTTTTCCGAAGTTTGTGGGCGTACGTATATACGTATTCTTAAGCCTAACTTTCTAGCTCTTATAGGTCCCGAAATTTTTTCATTTTTTTGTTTTCCAGGATTTGTGCGCATTAGGGTAGGCCAGATGGGGAAAAACAATTCGCATTTCGGGCATCATAAAAACCTACATGCTTAATCCGAACTTTCTATCCCTTATAGTTACTAAGATATCAGCTTTTCTACAAAATGCAAAAACCGTCTTTCGAGCTTGGTGGGCGTAATGGTCGGTGTGGCCGGATAATGGTATTACCATAGGATGCGCTGGCATCCCAAGATTATACATACTGAATTTCAACTTTCTTTCTCTTCTTACCATTGCGCTACGTATGGTCTTCAAGAATCTTCATGCTTAATCTCAATTTCCTTTCTTTTATAGTTCCTTAGATCTCAGCATTCATACGGACAGACGGACAGAGGTATCGACTGACAGATGGACAGACGGACATGGCTCAATCAAAATAAAACTCAGACTTAATCAGCAGACATTTACATAGACCCATCAGCCGTGGGTAGCTCAGAGCTTGCGGACAAGTACATCCTACTCATCTGATCTTGAAATTAAAATGAGACGGAGAAGGAGAGTAACTTAGAAGTCATCCGGCTATATATCCTACTCATCTGATCTTGTAATTAAAACGAGACCGAGAAAGAAATGATAAAAAGAGTATTTAGACACCAATGAAACCGGTTTTGGCCGCATTGTGGAGCTCCAGATTAATTATGAAAATTATAATAATTATTACTGTAACGAATTACGAGGCCATGATGGATGTGGGAGGTGTTTACGACGCACGCGCGAATGTCCAGCTGCTCTTCGTTAGCTATGTTGGGTGGTGGTCTTGTCCTTTTACCCCTACCTCTTTTCATTTTCTATCTTAAACAAAAGATTTCGACTGCTGCGGCAAATAAATTACTAAGGCTAAACTGGTTCTACACAATACAGAAAACGGACAGACTTCCAGACACACCAACCTTCCTAAAAAAAAAAATATGATTTATTTGGTCGCCCCTTCAGTTTGTTACATTGTTTTCACAGACGGATTTTTCTAGCTACTGGCAAATTCAGGCTAATAACGACCTTATCAACATTTTATATGTATTTCTAATATTGTGTAAAAAATTTATAGCGTCTCGATTGGACGTTTCGCCGCAGTCTCATTCATAGTTTTCCGGAATTTTTAAAAACTGATTTTATTTTTCTAAGTCTTCGCTTACGCAGCTAACATGAAATTCTTATAATATACTTATCTATGGTCTACGCAGAAACCACATCTGTTTGCCTGAGCGGTCCTGATCAACGGTCCCCCGCAAGGCGACCCTTTGTACAGCGTGAGAACTATATTTATTGTCAGGCTCAAGTGGCCTGTACTTAAGATTACAACTGTTCGGCGATGCACCCTTGTAGGTTTTATGTTACAGATCATTACTAGATAGATTTACATATTGACATGAACAGAGCTCGTAAAATCTTAAATTTATGACAATTAGTGTCCTTTTTGAACAGAGGAGTAACTTCAAGGGTGTATGGCCGTGGCTGTAGTGAGTGCGTTTTACTCTGGGAATAATTAAAGTTAGCCTCACACATTTCAAACTAACCTCATCTTACCGCAGTGTGCCCTCCTACAATTCACAAGACAATGTAAAGCACATTTTTGGCGGCATCCACAGTACCGTTACTAGTAGCCCCGCACTTCAAGGGCCAAGAAATCCTTACGAGATCAGATAACTTAACAAATACTAGATTTTCCTTACAATACGTATTTTACCTATTGTTTACAATGTTTGACCGTCGACATCCCCGACCCCGTAAAGAACCGCTTCACTCAAATCCAAAACTGCAAGTTTGGAGCAAAATTGTCCGAGATAGACCATTGTTGTTCACGCGCACAGTGGCGCGTTTGACGACTCCATCAGCTCCGGTGTAGACCTCCCCCACGATGGCATTGCGCCACTCTCGTCTAGGCAAAGCATGGGCTCCGTTCCCCGGCACCACCTCTCGGGGCGTATAAGCGTAGGCAGGTACTTCAGGATCCACCTCCTCCAGAAACGGTCAGGCAGCATGCAAGCAATGCGAGAAGCTCTCCATCCAATCCAGGTGTATCTGGAACCCGGTCGGTTCCCTCCTCAGGCGCCGAAAATGCGGGTTAGTCAACGTGATTCCGGGATAAGGTCTGCCTTATTCTACGACCGCGGCGCATCATTCGCTGCGATGACAGCTGTAGGTACCCAATGCCACAGGCATAATTCGAATCCAGCCTCCGTATGTATCTCCTTCACTCGGGTAGATACACTGTCCAAGATCGGTTGCGATCGCATACGGTCCCTCTCTGGAAAACCGCCTCGTCTTAAGTAACAACTTCATGGCGAAGACCTCCTGTCCGGGCTGCGCCTGGAAACTGCTGACTGCTGGTTTTCTCCGCCGGCCATCTTCGCTCTTCTTCCGCACCATATAGCAGACGGTGATGCAACCTGAGGTATCCGTTGATCTGGCACTCACCATGCACATCGCAGGATCTGGTCGTATATTGTTGATCGTATCGGCTCTGGTCGATGCTCGCATGCAGAACTCGACGCCTTTGCTCTCTTCCCTCGACGTCCAAAATCGTAGTCGGAGCCTCACCGTTAGATGTGGCTAATGGCGGTCCGCGCCAAGACAGCGGTAGCCCAAAAGCTGTACTGTTGGCGCCATCTGCGCTAGGGCCAACTGCGATTGGCGGTACTCGCTCTGTTCAGGGTTTCAACCTACATGAGCTCCTCCTCCAACGCCGCAATCCTCTTCAAAAGGTACGATGTGAGGGGCTGGCTCATCTGAAGGTCTGAACTTACAGCTGTGACAGCAGTGCTTCTGGGTTGGGACGCTACTGTAGTCACCGTAGTGGCTGGGCTAGAAATGGCCACCGCCGTGGCCAGGTCAAAATATGGCGCTGCCTCAGCGCCCTCCAAAATGGCGATACCCATGCCTTCTGGCCGCTGGCTGCGGCGCCAAAGCTGGCGCTTCTTTCGCCTCCTGACCGCTAGCTATGGTCTCCTTAACTGACGCTGGCTGCGTCTTCCTGCCGCTGGCTGCGATTCCGTCCGTAGCCAGTGTTGGGCGCTGGCTGCGTCCCTCTGTGTCGCAGGCTGCGACTCCTTTACTGGTACGGCACATGCTCCTGGTAACTCTCTAGCTGGTCGACAAGCCGTCCTCCAGCGCAAGTTACCCTTGCGTCTCCCTATTAAACTTCAAGGGCCTATGGCCATGGCTGTAGTGAGTTTACAAAAAAGGCACATTTTGTTTAAAAATGGTAAGGAAAACACCAAATTTACAGTTGCAAACAAAAGTAAAATTCTTCTTTAATTAAAAAATCAATGTTTCTGTTTATTTATTTCAGGGGCGCTCAACGCCTATGCTCTTAGTGCTCATTTGTTTTTGTAAATGCTCGGAGCATAGGGACTTGCTCGCCCATAAGCTTCGAGCGCGTGCGGCGATTTTACACTAACAATTTTCCGTTTTCGTTTTCCTCTTTTCGTCTCGTTCCGCGGCTAACTCCAATATATGTTGTTCTCTTTTTTTTTGAGAACATCTGCGAGCACCTGCACTGGAATTCATTCTTTGTGTATACACAATTCTGTATACACTTTGGAATTTTTTTTCGCAGTGGACCATCGACGTGAGTGTGGAAATGAGAGATGAATTGGTTAGAAAAACTGAATCCAGCGCGGATAGTAATCTACATTAAATACATATTTGGAAAAGGAACATAGTTATCCATCTCTCATATTTTTCCTCAACACTAACGCACACTGATTTTGGAAGTGATACATTTTTATTAGGTTACTTGAGGTATATTAATTTAAAATAATTTTTTCGCTTACTTAAATTTTTTTTTGGTGTCCAAACTTGTCGATGCATCGCTTCCCAAAATAAAGAATCGATTTTTTCGCTCATCCAAAAAGATCGATTAAATCGATTTAAAAATCGAATTGTTTACAGCTCTACAGCACAGTCATAAGATTTAAATTTGATCAAAAATGAATGGGAAATATTGGACATCACTGTAAGGAAGAGGAAGATTTCAAACAAAACAAGAGGAAACGCTATAGTCGAATGCCGCGACTATAAGATACCCGTTACTGTTTTACAAAATTTTAAAATATTATTTTGCTGGTGGAAATTCACAAAGCGCCACCTATTGTCAGAGGAAGTATGTTGAGTATGCTTATAGTGACGTCACTGCCCATGTGAGGCCTTATAACCTTAATTTCTTTATAAATAGCGAAATAATGTTCCGATTTGAAAAATCTTTGTTAAATCGATAGATATTAACAGAAATAAGTAATACAAGGTCAAACGAAGGCATTCATAATAATAGTTTTCCGCGGCTTGTGGACGTTAGAGTAGGCGTGGCCGGATGCTACTTCGTGGCAAGTTGCAGAGGCATTTCATAAATACGTTTTTCTAAGCAAAATTTTGTAGCTCATATAGTTTTCGAGATTTTTAAATTTTTGGTTTTTCGGGTTTTGTGGGCGTTAGAGTGGGCGTGGCTTGAAAAAACAATTCGCATTGGGAGCATCATAAAAACCTACATGGTTAATCCGAACTTTCTATCTCTTATAGTTACGGAGATATCAGCTTTTCTAGAAAATCCGAATACCGTCTTTTGAGCCTTGTGGGCGTATGGATGCGCTGCCATCTAAAGATTATACTTTCTGAATTTCAACTTTCTAGCTCCAATAGTTCCTGAGATTTCAGCAATTTTAGTTTTTTTGCGATTTGTGGGCGTTAGAATGGGCGTGGCAGGATGCTGTAATAAACTTGCGCTGTCCCGGGACCTCAAGAATCTTCATGGTTAATCTCAACTTTGTATCTGTTATAGTTCCTGAGATCTCAGCGTTTATACGGACGGACGGACAGACGGATATGGCTCAATCGACTTCGCTATTGATCCTGATCATGAATATATATACTTTATAGGGTCGCAAACTCTTCCTTCTATCTGTTACATACTTTTCAACGAATGTAGTATACCCTTTTATTCTACGAGTAACGGGTATAAAAAGAGCGGGAAACGTTTTTATGGAAGTGTCAAAAATTTTCAGGGGTATCCACGTAACGTATTAAAGCTGACCTGGAATAGAAAAGTCATACAAAATATTAGCTGTTAAATTGCAATTAATAAGTTAAGTAGAATCTGCTGCACGAAATAAGCTGAGGCATGGAAATCGCCAGTGCATTTTGTTTTTATTTAACAATTCTTGTTTTTATATTAAGAAAATCGGTTTCGTTCAATAAACATGTTAATATTTCCTATTAAAATACTACGTTTACATTTGTCTGTTAGCTTTTATAATTTAGCAGGAATAACGACTGGAACTAGGTCTTTTTTTAGGTAACTGCACGAAATAAGCTGCAAGCCACTGAAGACCAAGAATCCCCGCAAAATTGTTTTGGATTTCTAGAATTAAATCTTTAAAATAATAACACAACCAAAATTAGCCAAAATTACAACTAATAGACAAAAACAAGAAGAAACGCTATAGTCGAGTCCCGCGTCTATAAGATACCCGTTACTACATTACACAATTTCAAAATCTTCCTTTTGCTAGTGAAAATTCCCAAAGCGCCACCTATTGCCGAAGAAAGTGTGTTGAGTAACTGATAGTGACGTCAATAATATTCCGATTTAAAAAAATCTTTGGTAAATCGATAGATATTGACAGAATAAGTTATACACGGTCAGACGAAGGCATTCATAATAATATTATGGACGCCACAGTTTTCCGAAGTTTGTGGGCGTACGTATATACGTATTCTTAAGCCTAACTTTCTAGCCCTTATAGGTCCCGAAATTTTTTCATTCTTTTGTTTTCCAGGATTTGTGCGCATTAGGGTAGGCCAGATGGGAAAAAACAATTCGCATTTCGGGCATCATTAAAACCTACATGCTTAATCCGAACTTTCTATCCCTTATAGTTACTGAGATATCAGCTTTTCTACAAAATGCAAAAACCGTCTTTCGAGCTTGGTGGGCGTAATGGTCGGTGTGGCCGGATAATGGTATTACCATAGGATGCGCTGGCATCCCAAGATTATACATACTGAATTTCAACTTTCTTACTCTTCTTACCATTGCGCTGCGTATATTCCTCAAGAATCTTCATGCTTAATCTCAATTTCCTTTCTTTTATAGTTCCTGAGATCTCAGCGTTCATACGGACAGACGGACAGGGGTACCGACTGACAGATGGACAGACGGACATGGCTCAATCGTCTTCGCTATTGATCCTGATCAAGAATATATATACTTTATAGAGTCGACAACGCTTCCTTGTAGCATACATACATTTCAACGAAGCTAGCATACCCTTTTACTCTACGAGTAACGGTTATAAATATATCAAAAGATGCCGGAATTCGTAAATAATGCTTGCCTTTTTTCGTGGGTTTCCTCTTTGTTATAACCTTCCCAGCAACCTTGCAAAGATAGAGTGAAGAGAGATGAAAAACAATAAAAAGGAATTTGCTGCTTATGCTGAGATAATCGGCAATGCTTTGCAAAAACGGCAACAGGGGTTATTAAAATCAAACTCAGACCTAATCAGCAGACATTTACATAGACCCATCAGCCGTGGGTAGATCAGAGCTTGCGGACAAGTACATCCTACTCATCTGATCTTGAAATTAAAATGAGACGGAGAAAGAGAGTAACTTAGAAGTCATCCGGCTATATATCCTATTCAACTGATCTTGTAATCGATATCGAGAAAGAAAAGATAAAAAGAGTATTTAGACACCATGAAACCGGTTTTGACTGCATTGTGGGGCTCCAGATTAATTATGAAAATTATAATAATTATTACTGTAACGAACTACGAGGCCATGATGGATGTGGGAGGTGTTTACGACGCACGCGCGAATGTCCAGCTGCTCTTCGTTAGCTATGTTGTGTGGTGGTCTTGTCCTTTTACCCCTGCCTCTTTTCATTTTCTATCTTAAACAAAAGATTTCGAGTGCTGCAGCAAATAAATTACTAAGGCTAAACTGGTTCTACACAATACAGAAAACGGACTGACTTCTACACACCAACCTTCCTTAAAACCCTCTGGTGACATTGAGGTAAAAGATGATTTATTTATAAAGTTCAGGCTTAAGAACAAATACTTAAAAACTATAACTCCGCTTAGTTACTCTCAATACTTAATTGTTCGGTCAAATTTTACCGTGCTTAACGCTCAGTGTTATAAACATTATTTAGCTCGTTGTAGGACCCAATTTACACAGGATCTGAAGCAGTTTTATAATTTCGTTAAGACTAAGCGTAGACCTAAAACGTTTCCTTCACCACTAACGTTTGAAAACTCCACAGCGAGAACTGATCAGGCAATAGCCGATATGTTCGCCAAGTTTTTTTAAACCAACAACCGCTAGGCAGCCTTATGTCTACGGTGTTCCGCAGTCGAACCTCGTCACGCGACCTTTTCTATATAAGAGTGGTATTCTTAAGGATCTTCAGAGTATTAAGCCGACCTAATCTCCGGGCCCCGACGGCGTTCCCGGCTGTCTGCTCAGGTACTGCGCGTCTTCCATTTGCAATCCTCTTCTCAAACTGTTTAACCTCTCGCTTGAAACGACTACGTTTCCCCCTATTTGGAAAGAATCTTTCATCATTCCTTTACACAAGAAAGGGAAAACTTCGGATGCTGGTAATTATAGAGGTATCTCTAAATTATCAGCAATTCCTAAACTCTTTGAGAAAATTATTGTGCCCCATTTGCAACACCAGTGTAGATCAGTAATATCTCCATATCAACATGGTTTTATGACTCGACGGTCTACAACTACAAACTTACTTGAATTTACCTCTTATGTCATCACTGGGTTCCGAAAAAGTCTTCAGACAGATGTCATCTACACTGACTTTAGTAAAGCATTTGACTCTATAAATCACTCACTCTTAGTTCACAAACTTGACTTAATCGGATTCCCATGCGATCTTCTTAGGTGGGTTGAAAGTTATCTGACCAGTAGAACGCAACGTGTTTTATTTAAAGATGTTTTGTCTGGTCCGATTTATGCTTCATCCGGTGTCCCTTAGGTAAGCCATTTAGGTCCGCTATTTTTCACATTATTCATAAATGACCTTCCAATCGATTTAACAAATTCTTTTATTTTAACGTACGCAGATGATGTGAAACTTTGGAAACTATTGGATGCCAAACTTACATTTTCCGACCACATTTTTTCCATGGTTAACAAAGCCAGAGGTGTGTTAGGTTTTATAAAAAGATGGTCGAAAGAATTTAATGACCCTTACGTAACCAAATCTTTATTTGTCTCTCTCGTTCGTCCGATCTTAGAGTATGGATCTAGCGTCTGGAACCCCCCAGTACGCGGTCCACCAATACCGTATAGAATCAATTCAAAAAAGCTTTCTCTTATTTGCTCTTCGTGGCCAAAATTGGGATGCAAACTTACATCTTCCCTCCTATAAAAGCAGACTATTACTAATAAACTTACCTACCCTTGCTAACCGTAGGACAATGCTTGGCGTTGTTTTTATTAACAATCTTATTAGTGGGGACATTGATAGCCAAGCCCTAATAGGTCGCTTAAACATCAATGTGCCCGCTAGACCCACTAGAAACTATATTCCCTTATCTTTGAGACATTGCGGCTCGAACTTTGCCCTTCATGAACCATTTAGGATATTATGTTCGAGTTACAATACCCTCTACAACATTATATCCAATACTTCTCCTACTAACATAAAAATCGTCTTACTAAACTACTTAGCTCATATTTAATTTATTTATTTATTTAATTTTCCACTCGGTACTATCCCCGTGTTCCGAGCAGTACGATAGACGGCAGCGCCCCTCGGTCGGTTGGGCGGGAGGTGGGTTGCACGTTAAGCAACGGGAGTCGAGAAAAAAAAAATGGTTTTCCGGAATTTTTGCCATCTGAGGCGCCACTTTTCCACTAAGCGCACCGCGAGTTTCAGGAGTTTCCTAACCAGCTAAAATTTATCTTGGGTTTAAGCGCCAAACCCTGGCGGATATAGTGCTGCTTCCAATTTTCCTTCTCAAATTGCTCTTGAAACCTTTCTGTTTCCGCTCTCCTTGCCAAATCCGACTTCCGTCCCCGCTGGCTGACAGATGCCTCTGTTGCCTCTTTCTTTCCGAAAGCTGCTCCCTGTTAGTTCCGGTCCTGACAGACAGCTGGCGTGCGTAGCCTCACTCACACTACACAATCCACTCTCATTTTAAAATAGTGACACTTCCGAACTATTCGTCGACAAAATTAGGAAAAAACTATGTTGCCAGACTATGTAAATGTATTTCCATGCACGAAACGAAGACCTACAGTCCGACTGCTCATGAGCGCTGCCAACCCCTCTTACCTATCGCACCCTCGTTCGCGGTTGCCACGTAGATCGATCGACACTGCAGCAGTTATAAAAGTCGTAAAAGGGTATATAGGCGGGGGTAAATTCTGTGAAATATCACCTTATAAAGATAAAAGGGGATAATAATTAATCTTATGAGGAGATGTCTACTCTATTAAGCCAAATTGAAGCTGTATTAAATTCAAGACCTTTATATACACCCAGTACGGACCTCAATAATTTAGGAAATAATAATCCCAGGACACTTCCTGTTGGAAGGCCAACTATAGGACCTATTGAAATAAATTCCGAGGAAAAGCTTAAAAATTTAGATAGATGGAAAATATTTCCGAAAATGGAAAGGGAATTTTGGCTTAAACGAAAGAATGATTATTTTAAAACTCTTCAAGAAAGAAACAAAGGGAAAATAGGAAATCAAAATATGTATTAACAAGGGCCAATTATTTTTATTACAAAATGAGAATTTTTACCCCGCTAGATGAAGAAGAACATAAAGGAAAAAGACGACCAAGTCGGAGTAAAGCTTCAAAAAAATTTAATTTTGAGACCAACTAACTATTTGTATATAATAATAATTATTTGCCCTCCCAATGGAATTGAGGCTGAAGAAAGCGAAAATCCTATTCCTCCGAGACCTCGACTACTCGATCCTGCCCTAGAATCGACCGATTTGGAGTAATGACAATTATGCTCTTCTTGATGCCAGTGTGTCAAGTGTGGGCGAATAAATATTGGACAACACTGCATTCATTTATTTAGATCCAATGGGAGCCGTCGAAATCATAGCGCCATCTTGTATTATAACATAGATCCTTGTTTTGACATGATTAAAAGATATAAGATTCCAAATGGCAACTTCATGGATTTGCAGATCAATGTAATACAGTTCTTTAAAACACTCAACGACAGATATCCGATTTAGAAGAAAGTATGAAACTCTTTATGACTCAGGATAGGAAAAGAAATAGGCCAGCTCTTTTTGAGTTTATGGGTTCTCTCTATGACATAGTGTTTGGGATAATGCACGCTAAATACAAGGAAAACTTAGAAGGTAACATGAAAAATCTGTTAGACAATCAGCGCAATACTAAAGAGTCAGGACTAAAGTCAACACTAAATATCACTAAACTACCAACGGAGAAAGTAAATTAAAATTTTAAATGTATGAATATTACTCAGGTATTGAAAAAAAGAGTCGATCACTTTCTTTATGGTATCTTACATCGTATGGAGTTGCCTTTAATAACTACCCCACACGCGTAGGTCCGAAGAGAGGTGAAAGGAATCCTATAACCAGGAAAAGAACTTTCACCGTTGAGTTCTGTATAAAAACTGATTTTATTTTTCTAAGCGAAGGCTTACGCAGCTAACATGAAATTCTTATAATATACTTATCTATGGTCTACGCAGAGACCACATCTGTTTGCCTGAGCGGGAGCCTTATCAACGGTCCCCCGCAAGGCGACCCTTTGTACAGCGTGAGAACTATATTTATTGTCAGGCTCAAGTGGCCTGTACTTAAGATTACAACTGTTCGGCGCTGCACCCTTGTAGGTTTTATGTTACAGATCATTATTTACGGCTCTAGATAGATTTACATATTGACATGAACAGAGCTCGTAAAATCTTAAATTTATGACAATAAGTGTTCTTTTTGAACATTTTGCCAAGGACCGGCAAGGTGAGGTGTACAGGATATTAAGTTGTAAACTCTTTACGTTAACAATGCAAACATAAAATTAGTGGACTGTTTTTTCTTTTATTCGATATATTTATTTATTTGCTTTAACTTATTATACGACGCCGTGCAATGGTCCGGCGAAAGTAATAGCTTGCAATCTTTGCCTTGTAGCACATTTTCTTATGGCATATATGAC
Source organism: Drosophila eugracilis (assembly GCF_018153835.1). Taxonomy (NCBI): domain Eukaryota; kingdom Metazoa; phylum Arthropoda; class Insecta; order Diptera; family Drosophilidae; genus Drosophila; species Drosophila eugracilis. The sequence continues at coordinate 193,315 of NW_024572310.1, forward strand.
CATGATTATTATTATTATTAATCCGAGTCCTAAAGAAGCATGTCCAGAAATGTGATGAAAATGCAAATCTTTTAATTTAATATGATTTTCTATTAAATATTTGATTTCCTTATCTAGGCGTACAATCTCAACAGTATGATTAATAGAGTTCAATTTCAATGATCCCCTAGCAGTCAATAGCGTATAGATCTCCTTAAGCTCAGTACCTGTCCTTTTCCCTAGGAGAACTAATGTTTCGGAAATACTACTTTAAATTTTGAATATCTCATTTTGTAATTGATTTGGCTTAAGGATGTTTGTGTTTAATCTACCATGATTAATGTCAATTAACAAACTTATGATCGCTGCATGCACCCTTTCACTTTCTTCAATCAATGAGTTTATTGTTTTGTTATCATAAAGAAATTAATCGACTCCTTATAAACATAGTAACTTTCTTTTAGGACTTCTGTCATATTTTCTATTCTTGTATGCATAGACCTAAAATTATCGTTAATATCTTCAGTCGTTTTCTTTAACAAATTTGTAGTGGAATCTACCACTGAAGTTTGTTTTTGGACTAATTCCTGTAAATTGTGCTGATTGTCTAATAGATTTCTCATGTTTTCTTCTAGCTGCTTCCTATCCTCTTCATCCATTATCCAATATAAAATGTGATATAATGAACCCATGAATTCGAAAGGAGCTCGTTGCTTCTTGATCTCTTTTGCATCATAAATAGATTATTATTTTCTTTTAGTTCTATTATCTGATTTTCCATATTATCCAACACGATATTGCATTGATCCTCGAAACTATGAAGCTTACCGCAAACAATTCTCATTTTCTGTATCAGCACATTACTTTTTCTAATTACGTGAAAATAGGCATCCATATTTTAGTAAATCACTAGATTCCATGATGCGCTTATAATTTCTACATCTCCTAGTGGATCTAAATAAATGGCAGCCGTCTTATTTATATTTTGAATGCTAAATGATTTATTCTCGCCTTTCATTGTTGCTGCTTGTGAGACTTGACAGAACAATGTAAGCAATAGCATTACCAATACGGTACTTAGTTTCGAAAATCTGGCTGAAACTCTCTTTTTGTTTTCAACTGCCTTTTCTATAAAATTCTCTACTTGTTTTACACCAATTAGAGGACAAATTTTTGTTATAGGTCTAGTAAATGAAGCCTCTTGGGTCTTAACTTTTACAACTCGAACTTTATCATCTTTGCTCTTGTGAACCTCCTCTACTTTTCCCATTGGCCATCTGGCTGGGTGACAATTTTCATCTTTTAAGAGCACAACCTGCCCTTTTTCTATATTTGGAACTCACTTTTTCCATTTATATCTCTGCTGCAGTGTGTAAAGATTTCGCCCTTCCACTTCATCCAAAAATCTCTCTTCATTTTTTGAATCAGTTTCCACCTATCGAGGTTACCAATCTTCTCATTCTCTTTAATTGACTCAACCACATCTAATGGCGGTCTACCTACTAAAAAGTGGCCTGGTGTTAGAACTTCATTATTTTCAATATCATCCCCCGTAGTATACAACGGTCTTGAATTCAGCACCGCTTCTATTTTACATAACAGAGTTGCCATATCTTCATATGTCAAAATAGTATCCCCAATTACCCGTTTTAAATGATATTTAACGGATTTAACACCTGCTTCCCAAATACCTCCGAAGTGAGATCCTGCCGGCGGGATAAAATGCCAATTAATTTTGTCATTTTTAATTTCTGAAGCTACTCTACTATTATGTTTAATGGCTTCTAGAAATTCTTCATCCAACTTCCGAGCAGCACCTACGAAATTAGTACCATTATCTGAATAAATGTTAGTACATTTTCCTCTTCTAGATATAAATCTTTTTAATGCATCGGACGTTAAGTCACTAACAGCTTCTAAGTGAATGGCTTTAGTAGCCATACACACAAAAACTGAAATATAACCTTTAAATGTCTTTTGCCCGCGATTTTGGAGCATTTTAGGTGATGTGGTCCCGCATAGTCTATTCCTGTATTAAGGAAGGGATATGAAGCATTTAACCTGTAATTTGGTAAATTACCCATTAATTGTTTACCTGTACATTGTCGATACCTCGCACAAGTAACACATTCTCGTAAAATTTTCTTGAGGGAGTCTCTTAACCTAAATATCTAATATACCCTTTGTATTTGATTTCTCATTAGGTTAATTCCGCCATGTAAGGTCTCAGCATGAGCCTTTTTAATTATCAAATAAGATAGGTGGCATTTATCTAATATTATTGGGTGCTTGACATCAAATCGCATATTGCTATTTTGCAGCCTTCCACCCACTCTAAGAACTCCATCTGTGTCTAAGAATGTGTGCAACCCTAATATTTTACTCTTGGATTCGATTTCTTTACCGTCTCTCAAGCAAATTATTTCTGACATAAATTGAAGCCCTGTTGTTTTTTAACAATCAGTATTCTAGCGCTTCTTAATTCATCAACTGTCAGAAAAGCTGGATATGAAGCCTTTTTAACTTTAACACTAATAAATCTTAGCACCAAAGCTACAACTCGAATTTTTCAAAACTTGAGTATCTTTCCAGTAACTTAAATATGTTGTTTTCTGTACTCGTGATTACGGTACTAACAACTATTTCTTCTTTCTGATCCAATTGAAACTTTGGTCAATGGTCTTTAGACATCGAAAGCCAATTTGGCCCATTCCACCAAATTGAGCACTCTTTTAATTTGGTGGCGCAAATACCTCTGGAGGCAATGTCAGCAGGGTTATCTTCCCACTTCACATGACTCCATTCTGTATCCATTAGTTTTTTTATATCATCTAATAAATTTATCCTTTCTGCTATGTTAGAAATTGATTCCTTTGATTCCTTTCCCAGCATTAACTTACTTAAAAGATGGGCTGCGCAAAGCTTTAACTTAGGAATAGTCTTTCTGTTTTTCTTAGGATTTACTTTACTTTTACTAGCTATTAACGTGACCGAATCTTCTACCTTTGCATATACAACCGCCGCGTACGCTTTTTCAGAAGCATCTGCAAAACCGTGAAGCTGAACCGGAAAATTTATATGTGTCTTTATCCATCTCGAAGTCCTAATGTCTTCCAAAAATTTTAAATTTTCTTCGCACACCTTCCACTCTTTTAAATCATTCACATCTAGTTCTTGATACCAATTTATTTCCTGTAACCACAGTCTTTGCATAAATAGTTTCCCAACAATAGTAACTGGTGATAGCCATCCTAATGGATCGTATATTTTTGCTAGGTTCGACAATATACGCAAAACTTAAATTCATCATTAAAAGGTTCCCACTGCAGCCCTAAAGCCTTCACGGGACTCATTCTCTTCAATGCTTAATGTTTTTTTTCTCCAGCATTCTCTACATTTTCAATAATTTCTTGATGATTCGAAATCCATTTCCTCAAATTCATCCCTACTTTTTCTAGCTCCAATGAGACCTGTTTAACAATTTCTTTTGATTATTTAATGCTGTCTGATCCTGTCATCAAATCATCCATATAGAAATCATTTTTTATAATTCCACTTATTAGTGGATCTTTACATTTATCTCCTATATCCGCTAGCACTCTTTTAGCTAAATACGGAGCCGAAGCAGTACCATAGGTAACTGTAGTTAATTTATAGTTTTTAATTTTATTTTTTGGAGAATCCCTCCACAAGACATGCAAAAATTCTTGATCGCATTCTGCTATATTTATTTGACGGTACATTTTTTCAATGTCCGCTGAAACTACATACTGCCATCTGCGCCACTTTAAAATGATGTCGAAAATATCTTTTTGAACTGTAGGTCCAATATATATAATATCATTTAGACATTTACTATTAGTTGTTTTTGCCGACGCATCAAAAACAACCCTTAATTTTGTTGTTAAGCTCGCATCTCTAATTACGGCTTGATGGGGTAAATAATATTTACCTTCTGAGTTTGCCTCAACCATATGCCCTAAAGACATGTATTCTGTCAGTATTGTTCTTTTAGGTTTTGATTTTTTATTAGTTTTTTCTCTAAATTTAAAAATCTTGCCATGGCTTGGCCTTTAGATTCCCCTAAGGTTTGTTCTTCCTTAAAGGGCATCTTCACAACATATCGTCCTGAAGAGTCTATGTGTGTTGTTTTCGTGAAATTTTCTTCACATAACTCGGATTCTAAATCCTCTTTACTTTCTTCCTCCAATTCCCAAATGTTGTTTTCGTGAAATTTTCTTCACATAACTCGGATTCTAAATCCTCTTTACTTTCTTCCTCCAATTCCCAAAATCTTTCTAAATCCTTGCACTCTATCGTGGTCGCAACTACCGTGTTACTTCCTTTTGATTTGGTGCATCCAGAAACTATCCAACCAAAGTCTGTGTTTTGATCAAGAAGACCGTTTATCTTCATTACTCCTTTTTGAAGAATTCTAGCATATAAATCGGCTCCTATAAGTCCACTCGACCTGGCTTGTTAAATTCGGGATCGGCTAACGGGTAGTTTTGCCACCTCGTTTTATCAATATTTAATGTTTAGTTTTATTTTATGCTTTGAGTTTTTCAAAGCCTCTACTAGCTGATTTCACATGAATCAATGCTGTGACCAATAGGGCTTGTTCCGTCGTCCTACACGTATTCACTTTTTCTTTATTATTATAAATGTGAAGAAGCGTGTGGTGCGGTTTCTTGCAATTCAAGCAAAGAATTTCATTCGTGCACTTTTTATTGCTTGAATGCTTCAGACACTTAAAACAAATGTGCCTTTTTCTAACCCAGTCATTTCTTTCTGCTGGTTCCATACGTTTAAATTTATAACATTGTGTTATATTATGGGTTGGTAAATTACAACAAGCGCAATTTTCTTTTCTGCTTTTGTTTTGAAACTCTTTTCTAAAAGGTTTATTCTCCTGTGGAAAAGAGGAAATGAAGCTGAGTCTTTGCTCTAAGAACTCCATGACATCAGAAAGTGCCTGAATTTCTTTTGTCTTTTTTACATGGCTCTCATATAAATTTAAAGAATCCTTGTTAAATTTTCGAAGTATTATGTGGGCAAATACTGCATCCATATCTTCGGATAATTGTGCCTTTGATTTTATAATATATATTGACTCATTAATTGTGTCAATAAATGTTTTAATTTGCTTATTTGATTCCAAATTTAAATTGGGTAAATCCATAAGCCTATTCATATGATCAGAGAAAATTTTTCTTCTGTTCTCATACCGCTTGGTTAGCAACTCCCAAGCGGCTTCATAGTTATCCCCAGTGCCTAGCAGTAAATGTGAAACCACGTTTTTGGCTTCTCCTTTTAACGCTGATTTGAGATAACTAAATTTAACGGCAGTTTTTAGGTCCTCTCTTGTATGAATGAGTTCCAAAAACAGCTCATTAAATAGATCCCATTCTTTAGTATCACCGAAGAATGTGGGTATCTGTATTTTTGGTAGCTTAGGTAATTCCTCTGCCTTTACAGTTATAGATTCCTTAACAATATCTTGTTCCTTGCTAAGTCTTTTATCTATAGCGTCTATAATGTTTCCGACATCGAATTCTAATTCGCTAACTATCATTTCAAATTCCTTGCTTTTAAAACAACTTCTTACTTCCTCAATTAAACCAAAAATCTTAGTTTTCCAAAATTGAATTTTATTTTTTCTCACCCCCAGGGAAAAGAGATAGGACGTTAGATAATTAATGGATTCATTTAAATAATTCCTTAAACACCCAGCATTTATGTTAAATTCTTCCTTCAACATATCAGCTCTCGATGCGTGCCTAATTTCGCATATTTCTGCAACTTTTTGATCACCGCTTCCTGCTGCCTTACCCGAGTCTTTCTCAAACTGAATCTAGAGTTTTTCAAGTACCATCATCATTGCATCATAATGTTTTAATGTAAAATACTCGTGCTCAACTGGTCCTACCTTTAGTAAAGCACTATGATTGTAAACAAACACCTTTTGTATGTCCAAAGTTTTTTAAAATTCCGGAAGCGTTAAGTGCACTTTTGCCTCTAAAATTCTTATTTGCTGTGTTAGCTCGGACTGCTTCTTTAAGAGCTCAATGGTCTTTTCGGACGACATTTTTTTAATTTATTTATAATTTTTTTTTTTAAGTTAAGTTATTTAAATTTAGGAATAAATTTGTATTTCTTATCTAAATTTTTTCTGTTATGCCGCCGTAGACGTCGATGGTAGGAGCGATGCTTGATGTTGAAGATGTTGGTTGCTTGTTGCTTGATCCTGGTGATGCTTGGTGATGCTTGGTGCTGAAGTCGTCCTGCTGGGTCTTTTCTTCTTTTTTTTAGAGTTGATTTCGTTGTTGTTTTAATTTATTTTTTGTTTGTTTTTGTGTTGTAATTTTTCAATTTTGTTTTCGAGTTGTAATTTTTGTTTTTGTTGGCTTTGGATTTCTAACGTTTTAATGCTTTTTTAGCATTGTAGGCACTTTATTTTGCTTAGCTCTTGGCTTTTAGCATTTGTGGGCACTTTATTTGCTTAGCTCCTTGGCTTTTAGCATTTGTAGGCACTTTTTCTATTTAAATCCAACTTTTTGGATTTTTTAGAATTTTATTGGTTCACTTGTCTATTTTTATTTTCACAAGTGTTAATTTGCTATTCATTTTTCACAAATTATAATTTTTTTTTATTTTGTCTGATGTTGGCCTCAAACACGCCTTACCACCAAAAAAAATGTATTTTTATTTTTGGTTTAAAAAACACACACTTTTTATGTTTTATTTTTCCGATGTTATGGCCGCGGAAACGCTCAATGGTTAGCGACCTTTAGCTGTTTTAAAAAAAAAAAAAAACAGAATCTTTAATGTGCTTTAAAAAACAAAAAAAGACCCTTTGCTTGTCCTTTTGCTTTTATTTAGTTCAACACTTTTGTCTCTTACCTTTGGTAGGGGAAAACAATCGAGTGAATCCATTTGCTACCTTTAGCTGCAAGCGTCTAGCACTTAGCAGAATCTTTAAGGTGCAGAAAATCTCTGAGAAAACTGCAGAGAGGTCTGTCCAATTGTTCCGCAAGGAATCAAAAAGGCTCGATTGACCAAAATGAAAGGAATCCTATAACCAGGAAAAGAACTTTCACCGTTGAGTTCTGTATAAAAACTGATTTTATTTTTCTAAGTCTTCGCTTACGTAGCTAACATAATATTTTTATAATATACTTATCTATGGTCTACGCAGAGACCACATCTGTTTGCCTGAGCGGGAGCCTTATCAACGGTCCCCCGCAAGGCGACCCTTTGTACAGCGTGAGAACTATATTTATTGTCAGGCTCAAGTGGCCTGTACTTAAGATTACAACTGTTCGGCGCTGCACCCTTGTAGGTTTTATGTTACAGATCATTATTTACGGCTCTAGATAGATTTACATATTGACATGAACAGAGCTCGTAAAATCTTAAATTTATGACAATTAGTGTCCTTTTTGAACAGAGGAGTAACTTCAAGGGTGTATGGCCGTGGCTGTAGTGAGTGCGTTTTACTCTGGGAATAATTAAAGTTAGCCTCACACATTTCAAACTAACCTCATCTTACCGCAGTGTGCCCTCCTACAATTCACAAGACAATGTAAAGCACATTTTTGGCGGCATCCACAGTACCGTTACTAGTAGCCCCAAGAAATCCATACGAGATCAGATAACTTAACAAATACTAGATTTTCCTTACAATACGTATTTTACCTATTGTTTACAATGTTTGACCGTCGACATCCGACCCCGTAAAGAACCGCTTCACTCAAATCCAAAACTGCAAGTTTGGAGCAAAATTGTCCGAGATAGACCATTGTTGTTCACGCGCACAGTGGCGCGTTTGACGACTCCATCAGCTCCGGTGTAGACCTCCCCCACGATGGCCTTGCGCCACTCTCGTCTAGGCATCCCGCGGCGTATAAGCGTAGGCAGGTACTTCAGGATTCACCTCCTCCAGAAACGGTCAGGCAGAATGCAAGCAATGCGAGAAGCTCCCCATCCAATCCAGGTGTATCAGGAACCTGGTCGGTTCCCTCCTCAGGCGCCGACAAGCCGCTCGGTGGCTGCCTCGAAAATGCGGGCCCGCTTAGTCAACGTGATTCCGAGATAAAGTCTGCCTTATTCTACGACCGCGGCGCATCATCCGCTGCGATGTCAGCTGTAGGTACCCAATGCCACAGGCATAATTCGAATCCAGCCTCCATATGTATCTCCTTCACTCGTGTAGATACACTGTCCAAGATCGGTTGCGATCGCATTCGGTCCCTCTCTGGAAAACCGCCTCGTCTTAAGTAACAACTTCGTGGCGAAGACCTCCTGTCCGGGCTGCGCCTGGAAACTGCTGACTGCTGGTTTTCTTCGCCGGCCATCTTCGCTCTTCTTCCGCACCATATAGCAGACGGTGATGCAACCTGAGGCATCCGTTGATCTGGCACTCACCATGCACATCGCAGGATCTGGTCGTATGTCCACTCCGTAAGCATGTGAAGCAGAGCTCATGTCTGTTCACCATGCTCAACCTGCCCGGGGGCGAAGCTCCAATGAACTCCCTGCAGCTCGTCGCACCTCCATAGATTGGACAACCTCCCCGCCGATCATTTTGTTGGTCGTATCGGTTCTGGTCGATGCTCGCATGCAGAACTCGACGCCTTTGCTCCTTTCCCTCGACGTCCAAAATCGTAGTTCGAGCCTCACCGTTAGATGTGGCTAATGGCGGTCCGCTCCAAAATGGCGGTAGCCCCAAAGCTGTACTGTTGGCGCCATCTGCGCTAGGGCCAACTGCGATTGGCGGTACTCGCTCTGTTCAGGGTTTCAACCTACTTGATCTCCTCCTCCAACGCCGCAATCTTCTTCAAAAGGTAGGATGTGAGGGGCTGGCTCATCTGAAGGTCTGAACTTACAGCTGTGACAGCAGTGCTTCTCGGTTGGGACGCTACTGTAGTCACCGTAGTGGCTGGGCTAGAAATGGCCACCGCCGTGGCCAGGTCAAAATATGGCGCTGTCTCAGCGCCCTCCAAAATGGCGATACCCATGCCTTCTGGCCGCTGGCTGCGGCGCCAAAGCTGGCGCTTCTTTCGCCTCCTGACCGTTAGCTATGGTCTCCTTAACTGACGCTGGCTGCGTCTTCCGGCCGCTTGCTGCGATTCCGTCCGTAGCCAGTGTTGGGCGCTGTCTGCGTCCCTCTATGTCGCTGGCTGCGACTCCTCTACTGGTACGGCACATGCTCCTGGTAACTCTCTAGCTGGTCAACAAGCCGTCCTCCAGCGCAAGTTACCCTTGCGTCTCCCTATTAAACTTCAAGGGCCTATGGCCATGGCTGTAGTGAGTTTACAAAAAAGGCACATTTTGTTTAAAAATGGTAAGGAAAACACCAAATTTACAGTTGCAAACAAAAGTAAAATTCTTCTTTAATTAAAAAATCAATGTTTCTGTTTATTTATTTCAGGGGTGCTCAACGCCTATGCTCTGAGTGCTCATTTGTTTTTGTAAATGCTCGGAGCATAGGGACTTGCTCGCCCATAAGCTTAGAGCGCGTGCGGCGATTTTACACTAACAATTTTCCATTTTCGTTTTCCTCTTTTCGTCTCATTCCGCGTTATGGAGTTTGTTTCGCAGTGGACCATCGACGTGAGTGTGGAAATGAGAGATGAATTGGTTAGAAAAAAGAAGGTGTTTTTCTTTTGCTTAGTGCACAGCTGCAAAACCAACACAAAAGCCCCACTAAATATGTGTACGCTTTCTTGTATTTGTGTTAGTAAATGTCCTGCCATAAGACGATATTGAGCACCCCTGATTTTTTAAAACCCAGGGCTTTTAATTGTGAGTACAAACTTGTCTACGTTTTTGGATTTCAAGGACGTCCTGCGGTCGGTGACTGCATCCAGCTCGAACAACAATCTACATTATATACATATTTGGAAAACGAACATAATTATCCATCTCTCATTTTTTTCCTCAACACTAACACACACTGATTTTGGAAGTGATAAATTCTTATTAGGTTACTTGAGGTATATACTTTAAAATATTTTTTTCGCTTACTTAAATTTTTTTCGATTAAATCGATTTAAAAATCTAATTGTTTACAGCTCTACAGCCCAGTCATAAAATTTAAATGTCATCAAAAATTTATTGGAAATATTGGACATCACTGTAAGGAAGAGGAAGATTTCAAACAAAAAATGAGCGGGAAACGTTTTTATCAAAGTGTTAAAATTTTCAGTGGTATCCACAAAGAAATTAGTTTTCTCAATGGGAAAACGTATTAAAGCTGACCTGGAATAGAAAAGTCATACAAAATATTAGCTGTTAAATTACAATTAATAAGTTAAGTAGAATCTGCTGCACGAAATAAGCTGAGGCATGGAAATAGCCTGTGCATTTTGTTTTTATTTAACAATTCTTGTTTTTATATTAAGAAAATCGGTTTCGTTCAATAAACATGTTAATATTTCCGATTAAAATACTACGTTTACATTTGTCTGTTAGCTTTTCTAATTTAGCAGGAATAACAACTAGAACTAGGTCTTTTTTTAGGTAACTGCACGAAATAAGCTGCAAGCCACTGAAGACCAAGAATGCCCCCAAAATTGTTTTGGATTTCTAGAATTAAATCTTTAAAATAATAACACAACCAAAATTAACCAAAAATACAACTAATAGACAAAAACAAGAAGAAACGCTATAGTCGAGTCCCGCGTCTATAAGATACCCGTTATTACTTTTGCTAGTGAAAATTCCCAAAGCGCCACCTATTGTCGAAGAAAGTGTGTTGCCCATGTAAGGCCTTATAACCTTTTCTTCATAAATAGCAAAATAATGTACCAGTTTGAAAAATCTTTGGTACATCGATAGATATTCAGAAATAAGTTATACACGGTCAGACGAAGGCATTCATAATTTTCTGGACGCGACAGTTTTCCGAAGTTTGTCGGCGTGGTCGGATGAAAACTCGTGGCAAGTTGCAGTGGCATCTCTTAAATATTCTTAAGCCAAACTTTCTAGCTCTTGTAGATCCCGAGATTTTTGCATTTTTGGATTGGACCTCAAGAATCTTCATGCTTAATCTCAACTCCTTATCTCTTATAGTTCCTGAGATCTTAGCGTTCATACGGACGGACATGGCTCAATCGTGTCAGCTGTTGATCCTGATCAAGAATATATATATATACCCTTTTACTCTACGAGTAACGGGTATAAACAAACTAAAAAACCAATTATAAAATTATAATACTTTTTGGAGCTGTTTTACATTTCTGTCGATAACATTCTTTAGAAAACTTTTCGTTGGTTTTAGAATACATTTTAGTAGACAAAATATGTATCTTTCGAGACGCATACAGATTTTACCCATTTTGAAATTTAAAACCATTTAAAAACAGCAATTTTTTTCTGGAACCCTCGCAACGAATACGTTTTTGACTAACTGTATTAACACAGTCGGCGCTTATGTCATTACAACTCTTTATTTATGTTTATACCAATTTAAACTGCAACGCTGGAAAAGCACTGTTACGCTTCGGTCTCCGACTGAAGCTTTGACACGTAAGCGGCTTTGTGAGCCGCAATCTTGGCTTTGCGTTGCTCGTTTGTGAGTTTCTTAGCATTCCACCTCTTCGTAACTCCAGAAGCCTTCTTGTCGGTGACCTTATGGGAGGGGTCGTTACGAATGGCTTGGTGGGCTTTTTTATAGATATCTTCAAGCTGCAAACAGAAATATATCGACATTTAAGCAATGAAAAAATTTAAAATATTGATGGAATGTGTAACCATAACAGGAAGTTGGGTTAATTGAATGCCGAACATCGAACATCGAACAGGTTACTTTAATGTGGCCCACTTTTGGCACAGCCAGCGTTGTTGGTTCAAAACGCAGCAGTAATTTTAAAAGTGGACGATGAATGAAAGCAGACCTATACTCACATCTTCAGCGCGAATACCCAACTTTATGTATCGGCTAAACTGGCGTTTAAAGCTCTCTTCGTCCTCCTCCTCCAGAGTGCGCATGTAGTCAGCAACATGCTGTCCAAAGATATGAGCGCGATGCACATCGGCATTAAAGCTCTTCGTCTCTGCCGAGTATCCGGGAAATCGTTTCACTGAGTGGGGGATGTTCAAACCACCATCAACAGCACCCTTCATTGCACCGAACACACGAGCTCCAGTTGTTGTGCGAGCCAGGCCAACATCTAAGAAGCAACGGAAAGCGCCTGGGCCGTCATCAACTGGCTCCACGTTGAACTCTTCACCTGTTACTTCTGTGCAACCGGCATAGAGACTGTCCAGACCCAACTTGTTAAGAACACGGCGGGCGACCAGTAATCCCGTGCAATAAGCAGCAGCATAATTTGTCAAACCAACCTAGGAATAAATTTGAACGCTGCATATTTAGGTTTTTAGAAAATTAAACAATGCTGTAACACACCTGGATTCCATACTTAGGAAGTTCATGAGAATACGCGGCGCAAACTACTCGATCACCCTCGATTCGAGCGTAGGCGATCTGCACAGTAATATCCTTATTGGACAGACGCACGATTAAACGGTACTTTGGAGTATTATACTTATTTTTGTCTTGAAACGTTAAGCGTTTCCGGGCGTAGTAATCAGTCTTGCCTTCCCGGCGCCTACGGAACTTCACCTGGTACCTCTTGAAGTACTGCTTGTTCTTAACTACCTTAACGAAACCCTGCAAAAATATAAGTGGTAAAATATATAAATAATAAAAATTAACCAACCGAAATACAGTGAATAGCATTGCTATTCTGTTTTTCACCTCTTAAACCGCAAAGAAAATGTAAACAAGTAACTACATTTGTACTTCATTTAAGATTAAAAGAGAAATCAAAGTAAGACAAAACTATAGATTTGCGTTACATTAATACTCGGGTTTTCCTTACGTAACTATACATAATATCTAGTTTATCTTTTTTTTTTTTCGTTTTTGTGTTATACAGTGGCTTGCAGCTTATTTCGTGCAGTCAACTTAAAAAAAAAAGTTTGAGTCGTTATTCCTGCTAAACTGAAAAATATAACAAAAAAGTTTAAACGCAGTTTTTTAACTGGGAATAGTAACATGTTTATTAAACTAAAAATAGGCATAAATGAACTCCACAAAATACAGTGGCTCCAAGCTTACTTCGCGCAAGAATAAATAAAAGTTTAAATTTGACACCGCTACCAAACTAGCAGAGATGTCAAAAAACTGTACTGTACAAGGGCTTTAGGCAACCATTTCCTGAGTTTTCCCATCCTTAGAATGGATTAATTCGCATTGCTCAATAGTTGTTCGTGGCGCCATAGTTGAAAATCCCCGTTTAAACCGTAATTTTTAGGTGCCCCAGCTTATAATTATGCTTTTGTTAATATATTTATACAAATATTAAGAAAAAAAAAATTGATTTAAAAGTCGTGGTTTAGAGTTATTTACCATTAAAGTGCTTGCACGAAACAAGCTTGTGCGTCAAAATTGCCTTATTTTTTAGTTTTTGTATGAAAAATTCGATTGTTTTTAAAATTAGTAAAAGCTTGTTATTATTTTAATAATATGCGATATTCTTCACATTACTGCGTATAAATTTGAGTTATCTTTTTTTTTTAAGAATGCAACTGTGAAACACTGTACACATATGGAAAGGTAACAATTTAAGCTTTTCTGTACTATTTCTAAATTTGCTTCCTATGGTACTAATTTACGAACAATTTCTTTGCGTTTCAAGTTAAAATATTTATGTTGTAAACCGTAACTGAAATTCTGATTGCGGAATTTGCACGTGGTGAAGCGTTATGCAATTTATTAAAACATTTTGGAAAGTTAAATAAAATGTAATATTATTGAGACCCACCATTATATCTTCTCGATTTAAATTATGTATAAACACTGAAAAGGTAAAACATTTTTAAAATTAATTCGCAGAGCACACGTTTTTCACACACACCTCGCCGGAAATAGCTAGCAAAAAGGAAGAAAAAATGTGGCTATTTGCCAGTCTTAAAAAATACCAAAAAAATACCTCTCTGGTTATAATGTGAGGGACATCACCAACAGTTGGTTAAATATTATAATGAAACGGTTAAATAAGAAACATTGACTTGTTTTAACATAAACAATTGTTCTTAAATAGATTTGTTTTAAAAACATATATCTGTCAGGGTATTCTTAACTTTTAATCTAGTTGATTTACCTTCTGATGATAAATCCTTCTGCTAAATATATAATTAAATTTGCATTATGTTTTTCGGCATATATTGGAGTGTCATATTGAAAAATTAAGTTTCTTATATAATAGAACTGTATAATAAACAAAGATAATTAAATTCGCTTAATGTTTTTCGGCAAAAATTGGAGTTTAATATTGAAAAATTAGGTTGCTTATCTCATAGAACTGGATATGTGAATTATCTAGGAGGGTGGACAATTGTGAACTCCTAAATTCGAAGTTGTCTGTGGGAATAGCTTATTACTAACTTTGATATGTTTGGGGATTTTCTAAATGGTGCTTTAGGCAAAAACGGCATCAAAGAGATCATTTCAAACGTAAATGTCAAAATGTATCAAAATGTCAAATGTCAAAAAATGTGCAGTTTTTTTTAATGTATTTGAACTTTATTTTAATTTGTAATGTTTAAAAACTATAAGTAAAATTTTCAACAAAAAATATCCAATTTATTAATCACTTATTAAATAAAAACGAAAAGAAAAACAAATTAAAATAAAACTGTTCATGATATTCATGTTGTACTTCTTTGGTATATTGTCATATTCTTAGTTTGTAAATAATAACAAAAAAAAAACAAATTTTATATCAATGTTTCAATATATACATGGTCCAAAGAAAATAATAGTTTTTTTGGATATTGTGATATTCCTACTATACTTACTATTCCGAACTCTACTATATATGTATCAGAGAACGGCAAGGGTACACCCAGACAATGAGTGCACTCGAATCATGTGTGCCTTTTCTGCACTCAGAGTGTGATGGGCACCCTAAAATAAGGGTGTGTGCCTTGCACAAGCTCATTTCGAATGTGCACTTGCGCACCCAGTACTCTTTTCAACAGACACCCGACACACTCATAGCAAATGAAGCGAGTGTCTGAGACACCCATGTTTTTGGGAAAAGTGAGTCGGGTGTCTTGAAAATGAGTCGAGTGTCTTGAAATGAGTCGGGTGTCTTGAAATGATTCGAGTGTCTTGAAATGAGTCGGGTGTTTCGGGTGTCTTCGACTGATCTGAGTGTTTCGGGTGTCTTCAGCTGTATTGCATGAGCAGGTCATTGAGGGTTGACCGAATAATTTTACATGAAAGGAAGGAAATCCCATTAATGGCCCCTTAAAAAAGGCCAAATATTTTAGGATTTTCCATGTCAGGCCATCTACCTGCTATTCGCAGTGCAATTGACTTATGATCTGTATTTTTATACGCATCTGCAAAAAACGGGAATACATTTGCAGGTGGATTGTTTGATGACTACACGGAAAATCCTAAAATATTGATGCAATGAACGTTTTTTTTTTTTTTTTTAAGACTTTGTCATTGAATACTTGTAATGATTATAAACTCTTATTTTTTAATATTAGTTACTGAAGACGACAATAATTTGTATTATTAGAAATATACTTTTCTAAGATTATATTATTGGGATTTCCATCCTTCCTTTCATGTAAAATTATTCGGTCAACCCTCAATGACCTGCTCATGCAATACAGCTGAAGACACCCGAAACACTCAGATCAGTCGAAGACACCCGAAACACCCGACTCATTTCAAGACACTCGAATCATTTCAAGACACCCGACTCATTTCAAGACACTCGACTCATTTTCAAGACACCCGACTCACTTTTCCCAAAAACATGGGTGTCTCAGACACTCGCTTCATTTGCTATGAGTGTGTCGGGTGTCTGTGCATTAGGATCATGTGCATAGAATTGAGCGGGTGTCAAAAACGCAAACACCCAAAACGCACAAAGCGATCTGTGCACTCCGGGTGTGTGCTCTTTTCTTGCTGTTCATGAGTGCGACAAACACTCGAAATGTATGAGTGTGATTCGGGTGCCGAAAAAAGACACCCTTGACGTTCTCTGATATGTATATTTGCATATTACTTACATGTTTGTTTTTGTTTAAAAAGAGGAGCTTATCGACAACGGTCGATGATAGCCGCGTGCGACGTTCACTTATAAGTTGTCCAGCTTTACTGAGATTCGCACGAAGATGCCGGATTGCAGAAGTATTATTAAGCTAACGTTTTAAAAGCGTCGCCATTAAATTAAGTTATATAAGTTAACTAAGTCAACCGGGCGACGGCAATGACCGATTGTCCGAGAGTTCGCTCCGGCCAAATTGCTGACACAGCGTCTGGCCGGAAGCCCGTGCATAGCCGGCAAGCACTACCCATTGGAGTGGACGCTATGATTCTCTTTTTATGTTAGCTTTAAGTTCAGTTCATTTTCAAATCTCAATAAAGACAGAGCCATCGCTCTTGAATTTGAATTCCGGCACCGCCGTCATACAGAAAATTACTTTTGTTATTATTGGTTGTTGTGCCTTAAGGGCCAACGATAACGGAGGTAGTTCCTCCCTACATAACTCTCAACAAGTGAAAGAAGACCGCTAGGCGTACCTGCCTGGTGCGCTACACAACCCCTAACGAAGGAAGGAAGAACACTAGGTCTACCGGCCTGGCACACCCCCTCCCGCTGACGACACAACGAAAGCTGCCAGGGGACTCATTCTAATTGGCGCCCACGTTAAAATTACCCATCTAAGTCGGGGAAATCATGTAAGTGAGCACTTCTGTTCCAAAAATTTTCCGGCATCTGCATTAGTAAAATATTTCAATACGCTATATTTTCTGCAGCTCTATATTAGAGTTTCGTGCTAACACTTTTATAAATAAACGTACTCACTAATTGTTTGACAATTTTATTGGTGTAATCACAAGTGATATTATTTATGTTTTTCATTGTTTGCATTTTTTAAATCTTTCAATAAATATCTTGGTGCCGAATATTAGCGCCAATATAACTACCAGACCACATATTTAATACCCAGCCTAGACGCAAAGGCGCCGCTGGAATATAAATTTATTAATTGTACATTTAATTTATCCCTTATATGTCGTCGTCTTTTTGCTTACGCCTAAATTCTTTGTGTTAGCTTCGCAACAATCTTGGGTTTGTTTTCGTTTCCATCGCTTACCCACCCCACTACGACACTCGAACTCGACACCGCGACGTTTGTATTCCGATTTTGTTAACTTCGCTTTTTTTGTCTTTCGGAACGGCAACTTAGCCACCACGATTCTTTGCTGTGACAATTTCTGTTGTTTATATTTCTGTGTGCCATAGCGGAGACCCAGTCCCCGCAACCCCCTTCCCCTTGTCATTGCTTGGCAACAACAGTTCAATTTTTCAACGAGCTCTCGGCCATCGTTACCAAGCGACATCTCAGCCCCCGCGGACCCCCCGCCATGCCCATGGACAAGTCCGCTTGAGCATGCATTAAATCGCTGGGCCGAGTTAGCTTGCTCAGCTCCATATGAGCAACCCATTCCAACAATACAGGAACAACAGGCAGGTCCCCAGCGACTCTGAATCTGAAACCGAAGGGCCGGCAAGAACTTCTACACCGAAAAGTGTAAACGTCGGCACTCCCTCAGCCAGAAACATGGCATTTAACCCAGATCAAATAAAAGCGGTAGTGGAGGCTGCCGTCAATCATGCCCTACAAGAAGCGGCCATTGACAGCCAGCGCAGAGAAAATGAGTTGCGCCAGACTATTCAACAGCTGGCCAACCAAGTGGCGGCAATACAGGTCGCACCCGCCCCAACAGTAGCTCCTCAAATTAAGGTTTATACACCCATAGATATTAATAACACCGTCATTTGTAATGAACCACTAGACGCCGTCAAATGCCTGCCCGAATTTTCGGGTGCCCAGGAAACATACGTCTCCTGGCGACAGGCGGCAGTAGGCGCATACTATATTTTTAAGAATTTTGTAGGTAGTTCACGCCACTATCAGGCAGTTATTATAATTAGGAGCAAAATAAGGGGCCCGGCCGATGCAGTACTATCCTAATTTGGCACAGCGCTTAATTTCGACGCGATCATAAATCGACTCGACTTTACTTATAGTGATAAGCGGACAATGCATGTCATAGAGCAGGAGATGGGCACCCTCAGACAGGGAAATCTCTCGCTTCTACAGTATTATGACGAGGTTGAAAGGAAACTCACCCTCCTCACCAACAAGGCGACCATGTCATATGAAGCCTCGGCTGCGCAGGTTTTGTGCGAAAAATTCCGGGATGATGCCCTTCGCGTATTTATCTCTGGATTAAAACGCAACCTCACTGACGTCCTCTTCGCGGCGAAGCCCAAGGACATGCCATCGGCACTTGCCTTGGCTCAAGAGGTGGAGGCGAACCATGATAGGTATACCTTTGCATCATCATTTGCAAGAAGCCAGGAAGATAGGGAGAAAAAACAATTTCCCAAGGCGCAAGAGCGTCAGCAGGCTGCCCCTCAGGCTAATTCCCAACATAGTGGCACAAGTGCACCTTGCTCCACGCAGCGATAGGCACCGGGGACACACTCCAGAACCCATGGAAAGGGTAAACCACATTGCCCAGAGCGCTGACAGAGCTGGTGATACGTACACCACAGTGGCCTCTAGCGCGGCACAAGAAATCGACGACGACGCCATAAACGAGTATGACTCGGATGCCATAAATTTTTTAGGGGAAGATCCCTGCTACCCGTCATCAGACGAAGAGTAGCGGGGATTGACATGAAATTTCTAGTTGATACGGGCGCGGCCAAAAATTTCATCCGACCATACGAAGGATTGAAAGGCGTCCGCCCGGTAGAATCTCCATTCAAGGTTCATTCGATCCATGGAGTCACCAACATCACGAAGAAATGTTTCGTGTCAATTTTCAACTTGAAGGCCTCATTCTTCATTTTACCAGATTTGTCCTCTTTTGATGGAATCATCGGACTTGACCTTTTAAAACAGGCAGGGGTGTCACTTTGTCTGGCCTCCGGTCAGCTCAAATGGGGCACGGAAGTAGAGAGCATCGACTTTCATACATGTCCTGATGTAAATTTTACTGAGGTGGACTGCTCTGATGCACCACCTTTGGCCAGAAAAGCATTTTTTTTGCTCAGCGACAGGAAAAAAACCTTCGCAGACCCCAATGAGGCCTTGTCCTACAATACGTCGGTGGTTGCCACCATCAGAACCATTGATGAGACTCCCATTTATGCCAGACTTTACCCATATCCAATGGGGGCAGCTGATTTTGTAAATAGCGAAATCCAAGATCTGCTAAAAAATGGCATCATCCAAAAGTCGAAATCCCCCTACAATAACCCAATATGGGTCGTAGACAAAAAGGGCACCGACGAAACTGGCAGGCGGAAAATGCGTTTGGTATTGGATTTTAGCAAACTAAACGAGAAAACAATTCCCGATCGATACCCCATGCCGAACATCTCGATGATATTAGGAAACTTAGGCAAGGCCAAGTACTTCACAACCCTGGACTTGAAGTCCGGTTATCATCAGATCACGCTGGCAGAATGCGACCGTGAAAAGACTTCCTTTTCCGTTAACGGGGGAAAGTACGAGTTTAGCAGAATGCCATTTGGATTAAAAAATGCGGCCAGCATTTTCCAAGGAACAATTGACGACATACTGCGAGAGCAGATTGGCAAATTTTGCTATGTCTATGTTGATGATGTTATCGTCTTTTCAGAGGACGAAAACTCCCACATCCGGCACGTAGATTGGGTCCTCAAGAGCCTACACGATGCAAATATGAGGGTATCAACAGAAAAGTCAAGATTTTTCAAGAAAAGCGTTAGCTTTTTAGGGTTTATAGTCACCAATAACGGGGCTACCACAGACCCAGAAAAAATAAAGGCCATTCAGGAATTCCCAGAGCCTAAGAACATATTCGAGGTCAGATCATTCCTTGGCTTGGCCAGCTATTATAGATGCTTCATAAAAGATTTTGCGTCCATAGCTCGGCCCATCACTGATCTTTTGAAAGGGGAACTTGGAAGTGTCAGTAGACACAGATCCAGGAACATCCAGGTGCAGTTCAACGAGCCCCAACGGCTGGCTTTCCAAAAACTGCGTAACATTCTGGCTTCTGAGGATGTCATCCTCAGATACCCCGACTACCAGAAGGCATTTGATCTAACGACAGATGCCTCAGCGTACGGCATTGGCGCAGTGCTATCCCAAGAAGGGAGACCCATAACAATGATCTCTAGGACCATAAAGGACAGGGAAGTTAATTACGCTACCAATGAAAGGGAGCTATTAGCTATAGTTTGGGCATTGGCCAAATTACGCCACTATTTATATGCAGTCAAAGATATAAATATCTTAACTGACCACCAACCGTTGACCTTCGCAGTGTCGGAATCCAATCCGAATGCGAAAATCAAGAGGTGGAAAGCCCGCATCGACGAGTCCGGCGCTAAAATTTTTTACAAGCCCGGCAAAGATAACCTTGTTGCGGATGCCCTCTCAAGACAGCAACTTAACGTTGTGGAAGAGGAAGAGGCTTTTTCTAGCGCGGCCACAATTCACAGTGAGCTGTCGCTAACCTACACCATTGAAACCACGGACAAGCCTTTGAATTGCTTCCAGAACCAGATAACTCTGGAGGAGGCACGATTTCCGTTAAAACGCAGCTTTGTCCTCTTTGGAAACAAGAGACGGCATGTAATTAATTTTTCCTGCAAAGAGTCATTACTTGATGAACTCGCAGATGTAATCGTTCCTAAAGGCGTAAACGCCATTCATTGTGACTTGCACACGCTGGCAATGATACAGGACGAATTGGTTCGGCAGTTTCCAGCCACCAAATTTTGGCATTGCAAAAACCGCGTAACGAATATTTTTGCAGTTCCTGAGAGACGGGAAATCCTCACCGTCGAACACAACAGGGCCCACAGATCGGCCCAGGAAAATGTTAAGCAGATACTCTCCGAGTACTACTTTCCAAAAATGGCCAAGCTAGACACCGAAATTGTAGCTAACTGCAAAACATGTGCGAAAGCCAAGTACGATAGGCACCCAAAGAAGCCTGAGCTAGGCGAGACTCCGATCCCCTCTCATGTGGGAGAACTGCTTCACATCGACATCTTTTCCACAGACAAGAAATACTTCCTCACTTGCATAGACAAGTTTTCGAAGTTTGCAGTTGTACAACATGTCCACTCTAGTTCAATCGAGGATCTTAAACCAGCCATGCTTAACAACCATTTTGGTGTTGGCAAATGCCCCACCACTTCATAGCGTCTCAAACGGGCAGGTAAAGCGCTTTCACAGCACCCTCTTGGAGCTTGCTCGTTGCCTGAAAATCGACAATAGGATAACCGATACTGTGGAAATTATTTTATTGTCAACCGCCAAATATAATAAATCAATTCACTCTGTCGTTGACAAACGGCCAGTCGACATCGTGCAAAAGCACCCAGACGACCCACAGACGGACGTCCAGAATAAGATCGTTAGGGCACACAATTTGCTCAGGGCCAGGGAAAATGCCTCCCGACAATGTAGAACATTCGAAGTCGGCGAAAAAGTTTTGGTCAAGTCAAACCGAAGGCTTGGCAATAAACTCACACCACTGTGTGAGGAAAAAGCTGTTGAAGCAGACCTGGGGACCACGGTCCTCATTAAGGGGAGGGTGGTCCACAAGGACAACCTTAGATAATAATTCATTTTTTCTAATGCTTACACCTAGCCACTTGGCATAAGTTTTTTTCCATATTTTTTCACCCCTAGCCACTTGGCATAAGTTTTTTCCATATTTTCTCACCCCTGTTCACTTGGTATAAATTTTTGTTATAATTGTGTTTTCTTCTTTATGCTTTGGTGGAGGGCTACAATATTTTAAACAAACACTACAACACATCAAATATTACAGGTTCGCAATCGTATCCCTGTTAGTCCTGCTTACCGTAACATCGGGGCATGTCTCGGACTACTCGCAGGCCAAATATATTCCCATCATTGATGGTAGAATTTTAGTTGGGGAAGAATTCGCGTTCGTAACACACTCGGCGAATCTCTCCGAATATAGGCGTGTGGTGGAAGAAACGGATGGCATGACCAGCATGTTTCCCCAGTCACACATGCAGAAACTTTTGAGTGTCGATATCGCTCATCTGCGTGACCTGCTCGACTCGTTGAGCATTCACCACAGAGTAGCTAGGAGTTTTGATTTCCTAGGAGCCGTGTTAAAGGTAGTGGCAGGAACGCCAGACGCAGAGGATTTTGAAAAAATTAAACTCAATGAATTTCAATTAATAAATGCAAACAATAGGCAGATAAATATCAATAGTAAAGTACAAGACCAAATCAATAGTATTACTACCACTGTCAATCAACTTCTGAGGTCAGCCAAGGGAACCCAAATCGACACGGGGCATCTTTATGAGATGTTGTTATCCCGAAATAGAATGATTAGTATGGAGCTGCAAAATTTATTACTAGCGATAGCTCTAGCCAAGGCCAACATTGTGAGCCCTACTATATTAGATCATGCAGACCTAGAAGATATATGGATAGAAGAGCCCACAAATACCCCCATCAAAGACTTATTGTCCGTTGCTTCCGTTAAAATATTACAATCCGCTAACCTTTTGCATTTTGTCATTAAATTTCCAATAATCAAATCGTCATGTATTAAAATCACTGTTTTTCCCGTGTCCCATCATGACACGATGCTCAGGCTGGAGGACAGATTAATAGCTGATTGCAATGGAGCGATTCACACGGTCGACAATTGCTCCACAACACCTGGAGCAACATTTTGCCAGCTGGCGTCAAGAAGGTCGTGCGGACAAGAGCTCCACGCTGGAGGCATAGCACACTGTGACATCCAGCACAGCGATCTACACCCAGTCACTCACGTAGATGAAAGCATCATAATCGTGAACGATCGTCCGGCACGTCTGAGTGTGGATAATGGCACTTACATCCATGTACGAGGCACGCATCTCATTACCTTTACTGAGAGTGCCATGGTTAATGAAACCCGATATGTCAACAATGACAGAGCCCAAAAGAGGGTTGAAAATCCGGAAGAGTTTTCCCGGAAAAATTACTTTAAAAATTTAAACAAAAAAAAAGACTTGCGACTAGCGGCTGGGGAATTTCCAAAAAAAGCGAGACAAACGAAACGAAGTTGGTTCCAAAGTTTATTGCTGCCAGCTGCTTCGAGGTTCGATCGGTTAATGTTCTCCCGAGAGCAGCATAACACTTCGCATAGCCACGAACTGAAAAGCTTATCAGTTAGATCACAACAACTCGGCTGTGCTCAAGATTGAGTGAAACTGATAAGCTTTTGTACATTGGTTTTTAAGGTGGTTTGTTTACATTTTGCCTGCGTATTGAAATAATTATTTCTTTTCATCTTTCCTTAAAACTAACAATAAAACTTAATCTACTGCTCCAACATTCCGGCCCCGTTGAAGGCCTCCGGCGCTTTAACCTCCTCGTTAGGAGCGTTGCTTACTGGCAGCAATGCCAGCTTGTGGATGGCGCGCTTGATGACGCCTCCTGACGTCCGTACCTCCGCCACACGCACTCTTCCGTCCTCACCGACTGTTGTTGCCACCACGCGGCCTGTAAGCCACCTTTGCGGGGGCATGTTGTCCTCGTGCACGAGCACCAGACACCCGACCTCCAGAGCGCGGCCCTCGACGCACCACTTGTTGCGATGCTGCAGGCTGGCGATGTAGTCCTTGGACCAGCTGGCCCAAAACTGCTGCTTGAGATCGGACAGCATTCGCCACCGCCTCAAATATCCGCAACTGGCCTTTCTGGAGATTCCGCCTGTGCCGGACTCTTGCGGCAGCGTGATTAGAGGCTGTCCGATAAGCAGATGTCCTGGAGTCATCGTTGGGATCGTTGCCTGGCGACGCGATTGGTCGAGAATTGAGCAGCGCTTCTACCTCGACCAGGTGGGTGCTGAGCTCGTCCGCTGTCAGCTTGGCGTTGCCGACTCCTCGCAGCAGCCGGTGTTTGGCGGCCTTGACTGCTGCCTCCCACAGTCCTCCGAAGTGTGGTGACCTCGGCGGTATGAAATACCACTCGACGCCTCTGTGAGCCGCGTATCCTCTCAACTGTTCCTGACTGCGGTGAAACGCTGCGCTCAGATCCTTGAGCACGTTGCTCGCTCCCACGAAGTTCGTGGCGTTGTCGCTGTACATCTTCTGCGGCAGCCCTCTCCTCCCGACGAACCTTTTAAAAACAGATAAGAAGCTGTCAGTGGATAAATCTACAACGAGCTCAAGGTGAACAGCCTTTGACGAAAAACACACGAAAACGGCAACATAAGTCTTGATAGGAGGCTTACCGCGGATCTTTAGTGACACATAAAATGGTCCGCAAAAATCTACCCCGCAAACCAAAAAAGGGCGTGCTAACTTGACCCTATCGGCTGGCAAATTGCCCATTATCTGACCCATTAGCACTGGTTTGTATTTGAAACAGTGGACACAGCTACGGACAACTTTCGTGCACGCTTCTCGCGCATTGATTAGCCATATCTGCTGTTTCGAAAGTGATACCATCACCTTGGCGCCAGCATGGTAATGAGTACGATGCAGGTCTCGAAGAAATAGCGAAACAAATTCTGATTTTGAGGACAGTAATATTGGAAATTTGGCATCATACGGAATTTGTGCATTTAACAACCTTCCCCCAACTCGGATTAATTGAAGTGTTACGCCTTCTAGTTCGCTAGTGTGTAAGAAAGGATTTAGACGTTGAAGCTGTGGGCTTAAAGTTTCAGATTTCTCTAGCTTGACATATTCTAAACCAAAATCAGCTCTTTGATATACTTGGACCATTCTTAGAAACGATAACTTAAGTTCGTTAGCCGAAATAACCTTATCGCGATTATTTTTCTTCCCTTGAATTAACCGATTTACATATGCGATAATCCGCAGGAGTTTATTGAATGACGAACATCTTCTAACAAGCTCAATGAAGACATTCGGTTGATTTGTTGTGACGGAACATACTGCCACGCTTTTCTTGTTCTCGGACAAATGTAACTCCGGTGAAAGCTCAGTCTGATGAGAACGAGGCCACTCGTTAGGATGTCGGAGTAAAAATTCTGGTCCATTTTCCCATAGCGTACATTTTAAACCCTCTATATCTGTTTCACGTGATACTAAATCGGCTGGATTATCTACCGTGGGCACATGCCGCCAGACAACATTCTCTGAGAGCTCTTGAATTTCAGAAACTCTATTCGCAACAAATGTAGCTAGAGTGGACGGATCCCTCTTTAGCCAGTATAAAGTGACTTGGGAATCCGACCAGAAGTTGATGCTTTCAAACTCTAATTTGTTAAGCAAGGGAAATTCTTGAGCCCATAATTTGGCAAGCAGATACGCTGCACACAGCTCGAGCCTTTGAATCGATTTGGTTTTGAGGGGGGACACTCTCGACTTGGCGGTCATAAATGCAACAGCCATAGGCGTGGCTCGATGCATCAGCAAGTCCGTGGATTTGAACACTGTCATAGGAAGACAAACAAATGTATCGAGGAATGGATATCCGGTCAATTTCTAGTAAATTCTGTTTGAATTCATTCCAACTGGTATGCAAATTTATGGGAACCGATTCGTCCCAATCCAGTTTTTGTCGCCACAGTTCCTGAAGCAAGATTTTAGCTCTCATGATCAGCGAGCACAACAATCCCAAGGGATCAAACAAACGGGCTGTGACGGATAAAATGTTGCGTTTAGTTGGTGTTAGGGACTGAAATGAATCCTCCAAACTATAATGAAAAGCATCTCTCTGAGGGTTCCATCTCATCCCAAGCGTTTTCACAGACTCGGAAGTGTTGAACATAAGCGATTTTTCTGATCCCTGGTTAGTCATCAAACTTGGGTGATTTGTTGCCCATTTGGCCAGCTGGAAACCCCCGAATCTAACACCTTGAACACTTCTTTGCGAATGACTTCCAACTGTAGTATGCACATATATTGAATACCCACTGTACCGAGAGTACTTAAAGGGTGCGCACTATAACACTTTGTTGCAGTGTTTACATAATCCAAAGTTCCGGTCATAAACCCTAAGTGGCCGGAACACGAACCGATCGTTCTGGCTTAGCCCGCACACAGTGCTAGTGTCAGCATAATCGTAACAAACGGTCAGCATATGCATACCCCTCGCTCCTCCACTTGGGAGCGCATAACAACGTATATTATTATATTTTTTTATACATAAGTACATAGCAGTCTCTCTGCCGCCGCCTGCGAGCAGCGCAGCTACGAGACTTAGCCTTACATAGACTTAAGAAATATTGTAAAAGAACAGAGGCATTTTGATCGTTGGAGCGGCACCTCAGCTGCTCCACCCAAATAAAGACAAACCAAACTTAACCCTTGGGTTTAATCCTTTTTATCACATGGCGACCGTGACAGCGATGGAAGGACATCGAAGGACATCGAGGGACTAGAAGGATACACCGAGAAGGATATACCCAGGAGGATAAAAAGAAAAACTACAAAAAAACATGAACTGGAAAATGCGAAAAAAAAATTTGAGTGAGTAGAGTGAAAGCAATGGGAAATCGCGGAGGAGTTGCGAAAAAAAATAAAAAAAAAGAGTAGCACACCGAAAGTGGCTACTCTACGTAAACATTCCACCTCCCGCGTGGGCTACAGCCCAAAAACTTCAATCAGAACTAGATTTTCTGAAAGAAAATTAATGAGTAACAAAAATAAATGCCCAAAGATTGCCGCCACTCACTCAGTACCGATAAGGAAAATTAATGAAAAAATAATAACAAAACCTCCATCACCCAAGCCATTACCGAAACTAAAAAAGACGTGCCCGAAGGATTGCCCTGGACCACTGGACAGCCCCCACTGCAACCACACCTGTGCGAGGACCGGCACCGGTAACGCCTGAGTCCAAAATGCCCCGGACAGCAGCAGCAGAAAATAGAGTGCGGGAATACGCCACCTCCTGCGCCACTGAGGGAACGTCAGCGTAGCCAAACCGGCGACGACCAGCTGACGTGGAAAAAAAAGGGAAATCAACTGAGCAGAAAAATTTTTTTTTAACCCATGCACTGCTTTGCATAATTTTTTTGATTGCACTGCGATGCATATTTTTTTATATAATATAATATTTCTTTGAAAAATTGAGCGGAACCTCTTTTGCCCAATTTGAAAGTATGGCCCGTATAGCTGTACAAATAATAGGTAGGAAAAGATGTTAGATAAAAACTCAGATTAAAAATTTTAATTTAATGAGAAGTAATAGCATAAGTAAAACAGATCAAATTAATGATTCTGACTATTACTTCCCAGAAAAATTAAGTAACATTACAAAATTAGCCTAGGGCTAAATTATTCATATGATTGTGAAGTCTGTCTGTATATTTCCTACTGTATTTGTTAATTTCTTCTTTTATTGTTGGAATGTTTAGGTCTCTGTGGATGTTTGCATTGCTTACATAAAATGGAGCATCGTCAATTTTTCGCAATGTTTTCGACTGGTAGCGCTGAAGTATATCGATATTTGAGTTGCTAGCTGTTCCCCAGAGCTGGATAGCGTAGGTCCAAACAGGCTTCAGAATGGTTTTGTAGAGGAGAATTTTATTTTCCAAAGAGGCTGCAGATTTTTTATTAAGTAGCCAGGACATTTTCAGTGTTTTTATTCTGAGCTGTTGACATTTCGCTTTTATGTGGGGTTTCCATGTTAGTCTGCGGTCGAGGTGCATGCCAAGATACTTCACACATGAATCTTGTGGAATGGCTGAGCCGTAAAGTGTCACGTTTGGGCAGTTTCCTGGTCTTAATGCAAATGTTATTTGGACAGACTTCAGGGAGTTGATTTTAATTTTCCAGCGAAGAAACCAATATGCAATAATATTGAGCTCACTTTGCAACAGTTGAGAAGCTTCGTCTCGACATGAACTTGTTGCCAGGATAGATGTATCGTCAGCATATGTTGCAATGGTGCAATTATTTGTTACTGGCATATCTGCCGTGTATAGGGTGTAAAGGACTGGTCCTTATACACTCCCTTGTGGAACGCCTGCGTTTATGAGAATTAGTGTTGACGTTTCATTTCTCTGCTGCACGTAGAAGCATCTTTTGGACAAATAGGATTTCAGTAATAGATAATATGGGGCAGGTAACCATTTCTTAATCTTGTAGAGTAATCCCTTGTGCCAAACACGATCAAACGCTTGTTGAACATCTAGGAACGCAGCAGTACAATATTTTTTGTTCTCAAGCGCAGATACAATTTCATTGGTGACCCTATGACATTGCTCAGTGGTGCCGTGACCTTTTCTGAATCCGAATTGGTATTCAGGAATGATGGAAAGTTCGTCCAAAATTGGCAACATCCTCTTCAATAGTATTTTTTCAAACACTTTCGAGAATATTGTCAACAGACTAATGGGACGGTAAGATGATAGTTCTGATTCTGTCTTATTTGGCTTGAGGATCATGATGATTTCTGCACATTTCCATTGACTTGGGAAATGGTCTAACCTGAGCATGGCGTTAAACACTAGCGTAAGAAACCGTATACAATTTAATGGTAGATTTTTGAGAGTGATGCCGTCTATCTTGTCCGGGCCTGGCGATTTTTTATTACTCAAGCATTTAATTTCTGTCACGACTTCGTCAAAATGGATTCTTTTAATTGGCAAGCTCATTTGACAGGGTGACCCAAGAAAGTTTTCTACTTCAGCTTCCGTTGTAGGATTGGAAATGTCGTTAGGCTGGAACACAGAGTGCAGGTGTTGTGCAAATGCCTCAGCTTGTTCATCATCGGATCTACACCAAGTTCCATTGTTTTTGCGGATGATTGTGTTTCTTTTGCATGGTCTCTTCAGATATTTAGTGGCTCTCCACAGATTGTACTCTTTGTTGCTAGAATTGGGGTCTAAATTTCTCAGATATGCCGCTAGCGATTCATTTCTTAGGTTAGACAATAATTGTTTAAGCTCAGATGCCGCTCTATTATATAATCTTTTGTCAGCAGGATAGCGAGTTTCTTGCCAACGTTTCCTCAGGTCCCTTTTGAGTTTAATCTTTTTCCGAATTTCAGTTGAAAATACAATTGGTTTGATTGTTGGTTTCTTTGGCTGTGATTCGTATTTAAGTAGCTCGCTTTGTGAATTGCAGTTGTGAAAAACTCCACAGCATAATCTATGTCCTCTCCTGTATTTAACGAAATGTCTACGTTTATGGCTTCTTCTAGGTAACTTTTAAACCCGAGAATGTCTGTGGAAGCAGAGATGACTCTATAGGGCTTGTCGAGCATTTGAGCTATTGTGCTATATGTCGCTATTATCGGCGAGTGATCTGAGTTAAGATCAAAACTTTCCATTAGGCGCATGTGTGTTTGAGGGATACCAGAAAATACTAAGAATCAATCAAGTCTGGAGTTTTTCGCATATCCGTTGGCCAGTATGTAGGCTTACCAGTAGAGAGAGTTGATATATTATTGTTTCGTATGCATTTGTACAACTCGGATCCCTTTGGGTTAATGAGTCTGGAGCCCCAGTATGGGTGTTTGGCATTGAAGTCGCCTCCAACAATAAACTTTGTCCCCAGTCCTTGAAAAAAGTTTTTGAAATCGAGCTCTTTTATTGTGAATCTTGGTGGGAGGTAAATTGCTGAGGTTGAAACATCTGCGTGCATGCTGTCCATGATTTTAAATTTTAGACCCTTCTTAACAATAATTGCTGCGCCCCTATGGGCTCTATCAGACGGATGATCAGCTCTTATTGTGTCATATCCGACTTCTCTAAAAAATGATTTACTGGAGAAATGCTTTTCAGAAAAAAGCATGATGTCGAGAGGTATTCGTACTAGTAGCATTATTTCCTGCAGCAACTTGGGCGTAAGATTGATAGTTTTTAGGTTGTTGCGTCGGCACTATAGGTGTTTGAGATATTTCAGAAACATTTTTAGTATGGTCCTTGTAGTGCATCTGTTTTCCAGCCGTAGTTAATTTTTTTTGTTATGAGCTCTTTATAGACCCTACACCCTTTGTAACTAGCAGCGTGATTTTCGTTGCAGTTCGCACATTTTGCCGGTTGTTCTTTATCTTTTGTACATAGGTTGCTGGGATGCTTACGAGAGCATTTTACGCACCTATGAGTTTTGGAGCAATAGGATTTTGTGTGCCCGAATTCCTGACAACGGTGGCACTGAACAATGTCTTTTGCTTTACGAGGGGGTTCTATTTTGACAATCGCGTTATCAATGTGCTTCACTTCGTATATATCTTTGTTATTATTGTTGGGCTCTATGTCAAGAAAGAATAGATTTAAGGGCTCTTTGGTTCCACGTCTTTTAATGTTATTTATGTTCCTGACTGAGTGACCTTTGGACTCCACGTCTCGTTTAATGACCTCAATATCCGTAGAGAAGTGCAAATTCTTTATAACGACCTTTAATGCTCTTTCATGTTTAAGCTGGTATGTATGAAACTTAACAAAATCACTAGCAAGAATTTTAACAAGGGACCTATATTCATCAATTGACTTAACCATAATTCTCACTTGGCCATCTCGTTGAGTTTTATAATGGAAATTTTCTTTTTAATTTTCTTTTCGAGGTAGGCTAGCATACTACTTATATCACTAACATCCGATAAGAAGATGGGAGGCGGCTTGGCAGGTTCAGCAATGTTATCTTCAGTTATCATGTCCAGGGCTTCGTTTTCGTCTGCATCGTTACCTTTTTCAGTTGTTGAGCGTTCCGCTAAGATAGAAAATTTATTGGAGCTAATGCTGGGTTCGGTGTCCAGGGCAAGTTTTTTCTTTAGGAGAATCGGTGAAACTTGATTTTGTCTCTTTATTCCCTTTGGCTTAGGTTTTATTCTCTGCCAGCTCCAAACTGAGGTATCGTCTTCTTCGTCGCTCATGTTGACAACAACACTTTTATGGTGCTTATCAGATAACACCGTTATGTTTTTATTTTATTTTGTTTTCGTTTGTTTTTGATAGCTTAAGCGTAGCTTCCGCGTAGAATTCAGGCACGTCTTGACTCGGAGAGTATTCGATCCCGAATGAAATAGAAATTGAAAAAAAAAATATATACAACATCTAAAATGGGTTTAGTAGACACAAAAGTTGTAGATTCCACGGCAAATGTCGTTAATAAAATTGAATCCGAAAAAATCGAACTTCAAACAATTACAATATTGTTGATGATAATCGTTGTTATAATGTTAGCAAGCGTATTGATAAAATTATATAAATTACACAACAAATGTTTAACGAAAAAATTCCAGAGTCAAGCAAATGACCTGGACAAAATCTAAAATAAAAAACCCAGAAAAAACAAAAATTATTATACACAAATGTAAACACCTAAAATCTAAGAAAATTAAATAACAGAAAATAAATATTAAAATATATTACGTAATTCTCTTTACAAAAGTATGGCTAAACTAAAGGCATGAATTGGGACAAATTGTACGAGGAGTTATCAATAATTAAAAATAATTTTGACAGATCGTACAAGTCTCTAACTCAGAATAGACCCATTCAAAAGAACAAGGTTAGGAAGCACGTTGAAATATTAGTAGAGTGCTTTAATGAAGCACGTATGATAATACATGATCATAGGGAAAGACTAAATCAAGATCATTGGTCAAAGGTATCGAAACTTTTAATACGACTACGATCTAATTTAATATTTATTAAACAAAAGTTCAGTTTAGAAATATCATTACCAACCGTTCTAAACACTCCAATAGCAGTTGACACTGCACCTGACTCGGAATCAAAAGAAACGAACGAATCTGAGTCAGAAGAGCTTCCCAAAGTTCTTCTAAACTGTTTGCTCCTGTGAACATATCGTCTACATAGAAGTCACTTCAAGTTACCTCTGATGCGACAGGATGTGACTCAGAGTACATTTTTGCCAGTTCAAAGAGGCCACAAATGGCCAAAAATGGAGCAGAGGCTGTTCCATCAGTGACAGTGTTGAGGCGATAGGTTTGGAGAGCTTGCGTCGACTTTTCCCTCCACACGATAAGTTAACTTGCCCATACATCTTCGAGATATCAGCAGTCAAGGTATATTTGTGTAATCGAAATCTTGCCAAAATAGCGTAAAGCTCCCCCTGAATCGTTGCACCCACCATTAGAGTCTTATTTAATTAGATCGAGTTTGACGTTTTACTTGAAGCGTCAAAAACAACTCGCAACTTTGTGGTGCTACTATCAGGTCTGAGGATACATTGATGTGGAATGTAACGAGTCGTTCTTCCCTACAGTAGTGATATTCAAATAGGATTCTTTCCTGCGTAACCGCAAACGCTGTGCTAAGTCCTCGGTCATAAAGTTTATTTGAGACCCTGAGTCTAACAGAGCTCGTGCTAATTGAAACTGTCCAAATCTATCCCGTACCTTAACGACAGCCGTAGCAAGAATAACTTGGTCACTAGTTGCAACATGACAAGAATGGGCTTGATTGGGATGATCAAATGCTACTGAAGGTGCTTGGGCTTGCGCTTGAGGAAGTGATCCCGAAGAAGTTGTTTGCTGCTCTACCCCGTATCTGTGAAGAAGTGTGTTATGAGGTTTGGAGCAAACGCGACACTTTACTGCTTTGCACTTCTTGACTGGATGACCTGGATTCAGACAATTGATACACAACCTATTGTGTTTCGTAAAATCGAACCGTTGGATCACTGATAAAGCCATGAAAGGTTGACAACTGCCTAAACTATGGTTTGTCGCTGAGCAATATCGACATTTTGATTCAGGTCTGCGATCTGTTTGTGTGCATGAGAAGGAAGATTTGGAATATCCTCTATTGGAACCTTGGTTAGGCTTCCCTTTACTCTTGGTTGACTCTTCAGCAGCTAAATGTTGATATCGCCGATTCAACAGAGTCGCACAATCAGACCATGTAGGCAGAGTATTATAATCTAGCTGTTCCTCAAATTTGGATTTTGTTGTGTGATCTACTTTGGACATTGCTATGTGAATAAAAAATTGCGTTGTTTATTTCCTTTTCACTACCCAAGGACTGTAACGATGCGTAGAGGGCCGATATTTCATCTATAAGAGACCTCAAGCCTGATGCAGAGGGCTTTGATACTTGCGGGAGGTCAAACAGCTGAGAAATCGTGTCAAAAAAGATCAAACATTTATTATCGTACACGTTTTTTAGACTAGCCAATGCCTTCTCATAATTTAAATCCGAAATTTGAAAAGCTTTCACAGTACCTAATGCATCATCTGTTAGACATGTTAGCAAATGGTTAAATTTCTCTATCTTTGTTAGAGATGGGTCGTTACGAACTAAACTCTCAAAAAGACTTATAAAATTTTTATAGTCGGAATGTTTTCCACTAAATTTCGGTAGATTCATTTTTGGCAACTGAGACGAATGACGATAACCACCTATATCACTTTGACTAAGTCTCTGAGGCTCGCATTCTCTCATTGCGGACCGATATAACGCTTTTGTAATTATGCACATCTCCTCAACAGACGCTCTTAAATCATTCACTGGATTTAGTACATCGATATCTCCTTGAATATCCATCAATTTCTCGCAATATGATTCGAGAAGTTGCATTCGGTATTCCATTTGAAACCTATCGAATGAAATGGTTTTTTCCTCGAATGACGTTCTCATACGTTGAATGTCACTCATTACCCTGCCGTGTTTTTGCATAGCCACTATTAGTTTAGCACTAGGCTTTGACGATGATTCCTTTTCTTTCTCAGACATTTTAGGTTAATATAAAAAAAATAAAATACTCCAAGTAAAACCAGTCGGACACAAGGGTTGAATAAATTTATTTCCAAAATGCTCAAATGCTTCCTTAATAAATTTCCAACAATATCTAAATTTTAAATTTTAAAAATTAAACAAATTAATTTCTCCAAAAAAAATTTATTGGGTTGGATAAGGGGTTAAATGTGCGCAGAAGCACCACCAAAATGCACAAAATACGTTTGTATGTGTATTTGCCGTTTAACCAAAGCCGAAAAATGCACAAATGTTGAATTTCATTTGACAAATAAATTGTCCAAACTATTTAAGTGGATCCCATACGGGTTAAAGATGCCCACAACCACCGGCAAAAAAAACCAACAAATGTATTAAATTTTTTCTCCAGGCCGAATCTTTGAATATTTACCGAATTAATATGCAGGCAAATATGTACATATAAACATAAAACTGTGATCAGGGCTTAAATTCACTGCCGAGTTTTGTAGGGACTTTTGGCTATATACAGTTTGAAAACCACTGCCGCTGCAATTGGCGCTAAAAATTAACCGATGTATTGTTTTACATATGTACATACATATGTACAGCATAGAAGCCACTGACACTTATATATAGCAGACAAATAACTGCTCTGCAAATGCACAAAAGGGAACCGAAATTGGCGGCGAAACGCTGGTATGTTTGTACATATGTATGTAGATATAGCTGTACTTTTCAAGTTGCAGCGTATGTATATAACGCACATAAAATTTTCAAATTCTCGCAAAATTTAAAACACCGTAAGTTTTGTCAAAGGCAGTTCACTTTTTTATTTTATTATTCGGAAGTTAGGGTATATTTGGGGTGTAATAATATTTTTAATATAAAGGTGCCAAGAATTAATACTATGTAAAATGCACGCATACACACATAAAGTGGAGTGCTCACAAATTTTAATTTTTGGCACTGAATACCTGGTTGTTGTTAGGCATAATTTTCCAAGCACTTTCCTTCCGCATCCAACTGCTTTCGCCAACACTTCACTGCTTCGCCGAATTCCACCAGCAAGAATTTTCGCCAACAAATTTAAAAAAACTAAACAGATGCCGAGACGACGAGAGGTGCACTGTTTTTTTATTGTTTTTCCGACGCGAAAATTAATAACAAAACTAGCCGTAGTCCCTGTTCGGGCGCCATGAAAATCCGGGAGAGTTTTCCCGGAAAAATTACTTCAAAAATTTAAACAAAAAAAAAGACTTGCGACTAGCGGCTGGGGAATTTCCAAAAAAAGCGAGACAAACGAAACGAAGTTGGTTCCAAAGTTTATTGCTGCCAGCTGCTTCGAGGTTCGATCGGTTAATGTTCTCCCGAGAGCAGCATAACACTTCGCATAGCCACGAACTGAAAAGCTTATCAGTTAGATCACAACAACTCGGATGTGCTCAAGATTGAGTGAAACTGATAAGCTTTTGTACATTGGTTTTTAAGGTGGTTTGTTTACATTTTGCCTGCGTATTCAAATAATTATTTCTTTTCATCTTTCCTTAAAACTTACAATAAAACTTAATCTACTGCTCCAACAAGGGTCCCAGGAGTAGCCAACTCGCCCTCCCTGAACATTACTATGGAACACAACATCCTCAGTCTTCCGTACCTTCACCGCTTAAGTGAGCGTAATCTGGAACACATCAGGGAGAATAGTCGGGGAGAATATCAATAACTATCATTTACATCAGATAGTACTGGTAGCAGGAGCAATATGCTGCGCGTTGATCTGCGTCGGTTTTACCTATCGGCGAGTCATCCAGGCCAGGAGAGCTACGTCCCAAATAGCGGATATGATCGCCCAAATAGGGTCGGCCGAGGGCGGCCCTAATCCCTGAGGGGGAGTAGTTAACTATGTCAACCGGACGACGGCAATGACCGATTGTCCGAGAGTTCGCTCCGGCCAAATTGCTGATACAGCGTCTGGCCGGAAGCCCGTGCATAGCCGGCAAGCACTACCCATTGGAGTGGCCGCTATGATTCTCTTTTTATGTTAGCTTTAAGTTCAGTTCATTTTGAAATCTCAATAAAGACAGAGCCATCGCTCTTGAGTTTGAATTCCGGCACCGTCATACAGAAAATTACTTTTGTTATTATTGGTTGTTGTGCCTTAAGGGCCAACGATAACGGAGGTAGTTCCTCCCTACATAACTCTCAACAAGTGAAGGAAGACCGCTAGGCGTACCTGCCTGGTGCGCTACACAACCCCTAACGAAGGAAGGAAGAACACTACCGGCCTGGCACACCCCCTCCCGCTGACGACACAACGAAAGCTGCCAGGGGACTCATTCTAATTTATATGTACTTACAATTCGTCAATCAATCAATGTGCCTTAGAAAAGGAAAAACATCGATCTGCCTCCGGTAAACATTGACGTTGCCGATGTTTCGAAAACATCGATGTCATCGATGTTCGCATCGATGTTTCTCCACCTCTAGTATGTATTTCCTGGTGGTATGGTTGTTCCATCGATAGGTTCAAGAATAAATATCTCTTCTTCTGTTAACGTCGGAGGTGCCTTCTTGGTGTCGAGTAATACCAGTAAAACGGCCCTCGTATCAGCGATGTGCAATAGAGGTGGAGAAACATCGATGTTCACGTACATTGATGTTTTCGATGTGTTTGGCGAAAACATCGATGAAACATCGATGATTTAAATAAAAAAATGTGCAGTTATTTTAATGTGTTTGAACTTTATTTGAATTTGTAATATTTAAAAAT
This sequence comes from Drosophila eugracilis, assembly GCF_018153835.1. Classification (NCBI taxonomy): domain Eukaryota; kingdom Metazoa; phylum Arthropoda; class Insecta; order Diptera; family Drosophilidae; genus Drosophila; species Drosophila eugracilis. The sequence goes on from NW_024572310.1 coordinate 229,815, forward strand.
TAAAAGTCAAATTTTCAACAAAAAATATCCAATTTATTAATCGATAGGTTCAAGAATGAATATCTCTTTTTCTGTTAACGTCGGAGGTGCCTTCTTGGTGTCGAGTACTACCAGTAAAACGGCCCTCGTATCAGCGATGTGCAATAGAGGTGGAGAAACATCGATGTTCACGGACATTGATGTTTTCGATGTGTTTGGCGAAAACATCAATGAAACATCGATGATTTAAATAAAAAAATGTGCAGTTATTTTAATGTGTTTGAACTTTATTTGAATTTGTAATATTTAAAAATTAAAAGTCAAATTTTCAACAAAAAATATTTAATTTATTAATCGATAGGTTCAAGAATAAATATATCTTCTTCTGTTAACGTCGGAGGTGCCTTCTTGGTGTCGAGTAATACCAGTAAAACGGCCCTCGTATCAGCGATGTGCAATAGAGGTGGAGAAACATCGATGTTCACGGACATTGATTTTTTCGATGTGTTTGGCGAAAACATCGATGAAACATCGATGATTTAAATAAATAAATGTGCAGTTCAGAGAACGGCAAGGGTACACCCAGACAATGAGCGCACTCGAATCATGTGTGCCTTTTCGGCACTCAGAGTGTGATCGGCACCCTAAAATAAGGGTGTGTGCCTTGCACAAGCTCATTTTGAATGTGCACTTGCGCACCCAGTACTCTTTTCAACAGACACCCGACACACTCATAGCAAATGAAGCGAGTGTCTTGAGACACCCATGTTTTTGGGAAAAGTGAGTCGGGTGTCTTGAAAATGAGTCGAGTGTCTTGAAATGAGTCGGGTGTCTTGAAAATGAGTCGAGTGTCTTGAAATGAGTCGGGTGTTTCGGGTGTCTTCGACTGATCTGAGTGTTTCGGGTGTCTTCAGCTGTATTGCATGAGCAGGTCATTGAGGGTTGACCGAATAATTTTACATGAAAGGAAGGAAGGAAATCCCAATAATGGTCCCTTAAAAAAGGCCAAATATTTTAGGATTTGCCATGTCAGGCCATCTACCTGCTATTCGCAGTGCAATTGACTTATGATCTGTATTCTTATACGCATCTGCAAAAAACGGGAATACATTTGCAGGTAGATGGTTTGATAACAACACGGAAAATCCTAAAATATTGATGCAATGTACGTTTTTTTGGGTTTTTTAAGACTTTGTCATTAAATACTTGTAATGATTATAAACTCTTATTTTTTAATATTGGTTACTGAAGACGGCAATAATTTGTATTATTAGAAATATACTTTTCTAAGATTAAATTATTGGGATTTCCTTCCTTCCTTTCATGTAAAATTATTCGGTCAACCCTCAATGACCTGCTCATGCAATACAGCTGAAGACACCCGAAACACTCAGATCAGTCGAAGACACCCGAAACACCCGACTCATTTCAAGACACTCGAATCATTTCAAGACACTCGACTCATTTTCAAGACACCCGACTCACTTTTCCCAAAAACATGGGTGTCTCAGACACTCGCTTCATTTGCTATGAGTGTGTCGGGTGTCTGTGCATTAGGATCATGTGCCTAGAATTGAGCGGGTGTCAAAAACGCAAACACCCTAAACGCACAAAGCGATCTGTGCACTCCGGGTGTGTGCTCTTTTCTTGCTGTTCATGAGTGCGACACACACTCGAAATGTATGAGTGTGATTCGGGTGCCGAAAAAAGACACCCTTGACGTTCTCTGGTGCAGTTATTTTAATGTGTTTGAACTTTATTTGAATTTGTAATATTTAAAAATTAAAAGTCAAATTTTCAACAAAAAATATCCAATTTATTAATCACTTATTAAATAAAAACGAAAAGAAAAGCCAATTAAAATAAAACTGTTCATGATATTCATGTTCCACTTCTTTGGTATATAGTCCTATTCTTAGTTTGTAAATAAAAACAAACAAAAAACAAATTTTGTATCAATGTTTCAATATACATGTCGTCTTGTGAAGTGCGGAGTTGCCTTAAACGGCTCCCCCCACGCGTAGGTCCAAAGAAAGGTGAACTTCAAAGGCCTATGGCTATGGCGTACGGAACGTTTTATTCTGTAAATTCATTAAATTAGTTTACATGTCAAATATAGCTCTTTTTCTTACCGCAGGGTGCCCTACTACTATTCACAAGAAAGTGAAAAGGCACTTTTCGGAGGCATTCATATAACCGCGATTAATAAGCCCGTACTTCAATGGGCCAAAAATCGGATAACTTAACAAATACTAAATTTCCTATTAATACTGAGTTAACTATCGATAACAATGTTTTGACCGTCGACATCCCCGACCCCGTGAAGACCCGCTTCACTCAAATCTAAAACTGCAAGTTTAGAGACGTGCCGCAACATTGTCCAAGATAGTCCATTATTATTTACGCGCACAGTGGCGCGTCTGACGACTCCATCAACTCCGCTGTATACCTCCTCCACGATGCCCTTGCGCCACTCTCGTCTGGGCAAGGCAGGATCGCTGACGAAGACCATATCGCCCTGGCGGATGGGCTCCGTTCTCCGGCACCACTTCTCGCGGCGCACAAGCGTAGGCAGGTACTCCATGACCCACCTCCTCCAGAAGCGGTCCCGTAGCATGCGGGCAATCCTCCACTGCTTTCGCGTAGAACCCTCCTTGGGCCGCTCCACATCCCATCCGGGCGTATCGGGCAGGTTAGCTGCTCCCTTGAGCAGTTCGTTTGACGTCAACGGTGCCTTTTGGTCCGCATCCACTGGCAAGTGGGTGAGCGGACGCAAATTGACTATGTTTTCCGCCTCTATTAGGAGACTCTCCAAAACATGGTCCCTCGGCGCGACTTCCTTCAGGGTATGGCGCAGCACTCGCTTGACGCACTGCACCATCCGCTCCCATACTCCGCTCTCAGACGGGTTGGATGGGCAATTAAAGAGCCATTCAATGCTCCTGCTGGATAACTCACTCTGTATCCTTTCCGTCTCGAACACGTCTCCAAATCGCCTGGCCTCCATGTCAGCTCCCACGAAGTTCTTGCCGTTGTCACTCCGCAGTTTACGTACTGGTCCTCTACGGCAGACGAAGTTCCTGATCGCTATTATACAGGAATCCGTTGACAGGTCATGCGCCAGCTCCAGATGAATCGCCCTTGTCGTCAAGCATGTGAACAAGGCGACCCAACGCTTATCTCTGTGACGAGCAACAGTCACCAGCAGTGGCCCAAAGTAGTCTAGTCTTGTGTACTTGAATGACCATCCTCCAGCTTCCAAGCGATCCTCTGGAAGGGGTCTCATTATCGGCGGCATCGGCCACGTCCGTTGTAGCTTGCATTTGTTGCACGACGAAGTTACCTCCTTCAGCACTCGTCTTATCTTCGTGACCCAGAATCTCGTCCGGATCTGGGCAATCGTCGCATCCACGTTTTGATGCTTTATCTGGGCGTGGTAGTGTCTTACTACCATCTCCGTAAGACTGTGCCTGTGTGACAGTATCACAGGCCTCCTCGCACTGTACGGCATGGACAGCGCGGCATCGACTCTGCCATAAACTCGCAGAACTCTATATTTGTCCACGTAAGGCGCCAGACTTCTAATCTCGATCGAGTTGGCGACGTCCTTTCCGCGTTCCGCCGACCTCATCTCGGCGGGAAACGACTCCAATTGGGCCTGCCTGATTAACAGGTTCTCCGCGGCCTCACACTCCGTTGCAGTGAGTCCATATTCCTCGAGCTCGCTTCTCTGTTTGCGGCACCGTCGCGCAAACCTCAGGACCCAGGCGGTGGTCCTCACCAGGCGACTGAAGCTCGAGAATCTCTGGAACAGGATGACAAATTCATTTGATGCTACCAATGCGAACTCACCGGGCATCTCCTCTTCATCAGGTGCATCTGGAACATGCTCGGTCCTCATGCTCCACAGGCGTTGGCCAGCCGCTTGCTGGCTGCCTCAAAAATGCGGGACCGCTTAGCCACCGGGATTCCGGGCTAAGGTTCGCCTTGCTCTGCGACCGGGTCGCATCATCCGCTGCGTTGTCAGCTGTAGGTACCCATCTCCACTGGGAAACCTTCGACGACTCCAAAATCTCCGCCATTCGGTTGCCAACAAACTGCTTATACCGGCGGTGGGTGCTGCCGATCCATTTCAGCACCGTTTTTGAATCCGTCCATAAAACCGTCTCGCTGATATCCACACTGTGTTCTTCCTTGACAGTGTTCATCACTCTGGTTCCAAGGACCGTTGCCTGCAGCTCCAGCCGTGGGTCGAACGTTGACATCAGCAGGCTCAAAAACTCCCTATTTGGTTGGACTCGTTCTCTACTTAGGACGCTTTTTGGCACTCGATGATTCTCCACGTTGAATCTGAAGTCATCCGTTGCTACCTGCCAACGCATTCCAAGGATTTTCTGCTCAGACTCACCCTATCCGACGCTCTTGACTTGTCCAGGTGGTCCCAACGCCGCTTCCACGATGGGTGAGCTGGATAAGAACTGGCATAGCTCGAATCCAGCCTCCGCGTGTATCTCCTTCACTCGGGTAGATACCTCAATAGCTTCGCTCTCCGTATCGAAACTATCCACGTAGTCATCGACGTAATGGTGGTCGATGATGGCTTTGACTGCCCTCGGATCTGAATCCCGAAACTTCAGGGCATTCACCGTCTTGACGTAGTGCGCAGTGCTCGGCGAGCAGGCTCCAAAAGTCATTACGTTCATTACGTATATATCCGGCTCTCGATCGTCGTTGCCATCACTCCAGAGGAACCGTTGGGAACATCGATCCTCGGGTCGGATCAGCACTTAGTGGAACATCTCCTTGATGTCCCCGCAGACTCCGTCTGCTCCTTCTGTAAAGTAGAAGAGCACAGCTGGCAAGGGCTTGTAGTGCTGTGGCACTTTGTCCAGCGAGTGAGGTTCCTCCAACCTTGGCTGCAGCATCGATCACAAGCCGGACCTTACCGGGCTTGTTTGGGTTTTCCACACCAAAATGTGGCAAATACCACAGCTTGTCGCTCTTCACCGCGACCTCATCCGGCTGCAGCTTCCTTGCATATCCTTTGGAAACATGGCCCAATCCACTCGTTGGGTGGTGGGAAGCTTTGCAACAAGCTCCTCCATGAGGGTGGGGTTTCCCAGATGTTGCTTCGCCTTCGCCGACTGCAAGAAGGCCGTGAGGTTACTTACTCTAGTTGCGAAGGGAACGATCCTCGCCAGGTTCTGCTCCGTAATCGGCGGCACCTCTCGCACGCTGTTCAGCTGGCTGCGTATAAGCTGCTCCGGTCGGCCAAATCTAAAGCGCAACTGCTCCATCACGGCTCTGACGTTCGCAGGGTGAATCAGCAGCGACTTCACTGTCTCGCGTGCTTCATCTTTCAGCGCCTTCAACAGCCTCTGGTTGTTCTCCAGGTCCGTGCAGTTGTACGCTTGGATCGTCTCCACAAATGCACAATTAAAGATGGGCCAATACTCGGGCTGCCCTCCAAATATAGGCAAGTCCGGGAGCCCAAGGGACCAAGTGAACAGTGAAATTGTGTGGTGACAAAAATAAGACATAATTAATATTGGCCAGCCGGTGTGATTTATTTCCAAAAATTCCTAAATTCATTTCACAGTCCGCCGCTGGCGTAATATTTTTTTCCCCAATCAGTGTTTTTTTTTACACCACACAGCTTTCTGTTCCTCCATTTATACAGTCCACAGTCCACTGTTCCAACCTGGGCCTCACGTGCATACATATACTTACATATATACATACTTGCATGCATGCCATATATTTTCTGCCTCCAATTTCAGGAAATAAATACATGACAAAATTGAACTGAAATAAAATCTCTTTAAAAATAAAAAAAACCGCCATTACACTACAAATCCGTGATTGTGTCGCCTAAGTTCTCAACCTCGCCGCCTCAGTAGCCGTGTTGTTTTTTTTGGTGCTGTTTTTTTTCTTTTGGGGGGAATTACGAACGTTACTTGTCCATTCTCCCTGCCTTTAGCGCAGCTTCTACTCCGCATCAGGCAACATCCGCCTACAATCTCAACAAACCTCGTATACTATTGGGTTGTTTTTTTTTGGTTCCTGAAGTTTTGTTTTCACATTCGATTTGTGCCGCACACGATCTTCCTTTCGACATCGGCGCCGCTAGTGCCCACTAGTTCCTTGTGATCGCAATCCATCCGCGATCTCACCGTTCTCATCACTTTAGTGTGACCAGCCACCGCTTCGAACGAGGCCCCTATTGCGCAAGTCAGTCGACAAGCGCTGACCAGCGAATTAATTTTTGAGAATGCCCACAGTCATCAGTTTGGACAGATCTCAATCCGCATCTCCGCGGACGCCTCTTTTGAAGCCTAAAGCGACCAGGGCCATTCCAAGGGCAAAGAGTGGCGAAAACGTCAATACAATCCCCGATCCTTCACAGAGGCAGACTCGCTCCGTTGTAAAAATGGCTCAAAGTGCGGTCGAAGTGGCGCTGAAAAAGTTCATCGCTACAACAGATCGAATTAGCCAATTTGAGGCCAACATCAATACCCCGGGCGCCCCAGAAACGGAAATAGGCTCCCAATACATGTGCGAAGTCCATCGAGACCAAATTCGGGCACTCTGGGAGAAGGTGGAGAAGTGCTATGAGAGCTGCTCCGATTTGCTAGCCGTGTCCGACGACAATTCGGCCACCTCAGCAGTGCTGGAATCGAAGTACAGCTACTGTTACTCCGTATATTCGAGGTGTATTGCCCAGCTTCGGGAGAAAATTGCCTCCCAATCCACTCAGGCTTCCGTCAATGTCCACACGCCCGCGTCTACAGGCTGCCGGTTACCTCCAGTGGATACCGAGGTCTTTGCGGGTGATTACCTTCGGGGGCCCACCTTTAGAGACTTGTTTGCGGCCGTTTACATCCAAAACTCGCGGCTCACCCCGGTAAAGAAGTTGTTCCACTTGCTGTCCAAAACAAAGCAAAAGCCTCTCAGACCGTTTTGAGAACCGGCGGCTATTGGTCAATAGCCAGTTGAAGATCCTTTTCAACCTCCAGGCTATTTCTCCAGAGTCCGGGGTCGCTCTGAGGGAACTGCCGCCATTCAGAGTTGTCTGACAGCCCTACAAATGTCCGCCATCAATGTTGAGTCTTGGGATTGTCTCCTGGTTTTTATGATTTCCTCGAAGCTCCCCAAGGTCACACTTTCTATGTGGGAGCAATCCGTACATAATAAGGCCGAAATTCCAACATGGAAGGAATTAGATAACTTCCTGACAGAGCGCCATCGCACTCTGGAGGCCATCGACTACGTCAGGCCTAGTGGCTCCGGGCAATCTCCGCCTAGGTCGGGACTTCCTCGAGTGGCTCCGGGCCAAAAGGGATGCGATCTCTGTTCGAGGGAGAACCACCCTATCCGCTTATGTCCGAGTTTCCTAGAAATGAACGTGGGCGGGCGCTCCGACTACATTAAGAGGAAGCAGTTATGCTTGAACTCTTTTGCCCGAGGGCACCAGCAGCGCGAGCGCCCATACCTGCTTCACATGCCACAGCCGACACCACGCCCTCCTGCACCGTCGGCAATCCGTTCGCTACCGCTCCAAGTCTGCCTACTCCAGCAAGAGCTCGACCCGCACAAACTGTCAGAAGCACAAACGGCTCAGAGGATCAGTCGGATGTGCAGGTGTGCTTCGTTTTTTCCTCACGAGTTGCCCGTAGCCTCGGTGACTCCTCACCAAATTTTGGGAGGTGGAGGATGTGCCCACACAGATCAATTCGGAATCGGATTGAGTTTGCGAGCACCATTTTGTCCAGACGACGAGAAGAGACGAGTGTTTTTTTTTTTTTTATATTCCACGGTGTATTATTTATTCGCTCCTTACAAACTATCTTATAGATCTACTGTACATTTTTTCTTTTCCCTGACTGGGCTGCAAGAGCTTGGACCTAAGTCGTGCGGTACGGCCGTGAAGCAATGCTTCGCACAACTCTGACGCCCTACTCCTCCCGCCCGTTACGTGCCCTCTCCAGGGCTCTCAACTCCATCATGGTCTTGGCCACATATACGGCTATGGCTTCCCACTTCGCCGGCGTCTGCAGCATTAGCGGCACCATGCTGCTGGGTGTGAAGGGCTCTTCCAGGATCTCCTCCATGGTTAGGCGATCCTCCACAAATCTCCTACATTCAAAGAGGACGTGGAGAGGGTCCTCTGTGACTCCACTGCCGCACGACGGGCAAAAGTCCTCGCTTTCGTGGCCAAAGCGCTTTAAGTAGCTTCGGAAGCACCCATGGCCGCTAAGGGCCTGCGTGAGGTAGAAGTCTACCTGGCCATGCTTCCTATCAGTCCACTTACCCACGTCCGGAATGAGCCGAAACGTCCAGCGTCCCTTGGAAGATTCCTCCCATCGCCGCTGCCAGTTTGTCAGACTTGTGGCTCTCACTTCCCTCCTCCTGACCGACACTGAAGAAAGGCTGTCCTGCGCCATGTTGGCCAGCTCCTTCCTTTCTCGGACCAGCTCTTTGATGGGTATCAGCCCTGCGATCACTAGGGCCGCGTCGTCCGATACCGTCCTAAAGGCGCAGGATATCCGTAACGCGCAGAGGCGGTGGTCTGCCTCGACTCCCCGCGCATAGGACCTTACTCCCATCGCCTCGGCCCACACTGGGGCGGCGTAGAGGATTTGGGAGCTCACTACGCTAGTGATGAGCTTTCTCCTTTCCTGCCTCGGGCCTCTGATGTTGAGGAGCATCCGCGATAGGGCTCTCGTCGTCTCGCTCGCCCTCCTGTGGGCGTACTCAAGGTGCTCCCGGAACGAGAGCCTTGTGTCCAGCCAGACCCCTAGGTATTTTATGGCTCTCCTCGAGGTAACGGCCACTCCTCCTACAAGTACGGTCGCAGTCTCGACCTTCTTCCGGCTCGAAATCAGCACTGCTTCCGTCTTATGTGGGGCGAGGAGAAGGCCGGCGCTAGCCATCCAAGCCTCCACTTTCACCACCGCGGAGTTTGTTAGGGTTTCCACCCCACGAACTGTCTTCGCCACCACCACAAGGGCTATATCGTCGGCGAATCCTACGATGGTTGTACCCTCCCCCATAGGTAATCGGAGGACTCCATCGTACATGGTGTTCCACAAGAGCGGCCCCAGTACAGAGCCCTGAGGCACTCCCGCGGAGATCACTCGCTCCTTCTGCCCTTCCCGCGTATCGTACAGGAGTACTCTTTCGCGCAGGTAGCTGTCCACCATCTTTAGCAGATATGCCGGGATCCTCAGCTCCTTCAGGGCTTGGAGAGTCCGCGACCAGCTCGCCGTGTTGAAGGCGTTCTTCACGTCCAGGGTGGTAACCAGGCAGTATTGCTTGGCACCCCCATTCCATCTGGTGCCTTGGATGGCGCTTGCTGCCAGGTTCTTTACCCTCATAATGGCCTCCACCGTTGACTTCCCTTTCCGGAACCCGTACTGCTCGTCTGCCAGTCCACCTTCCCTGCTTATCGCCGCCTGGAGTCTTGTGGCCAGGATCTTCTCCAGTACCTTGCCTACCGTGTCTAGAAGGCAGATCGGTCGGTAAGATGCGGCCTCTCCTGGTGGCTTACCTGGCTTCATTAGCAGAAGGAGCCTCTGCTTCTTCCACACCTTCGGGAAGGATCCTTCATACAGGCACTGGTTGTAAATGGCTGCTACCTTTTCTGGTATTTGGGCCAGAACCACTTTTAGCGCTCGATTTGGCACCGCGTCCGGACCAGGAGCTTTCTTAGAGGCTAGGTTCCGAGCGGCCACTAGCACCTCCTCTGCTGTGACGGCTTCCACCGGCTCGTCTTCCAAATCCTCAATAGCCGGGCGGATTCCCTCCGCTCTACTGCTTGGGAACAGGACGTCGATTATCGCCCTCAGTGCTACCGGGTCGGAGGGGGGTTGGCTCCCCGCCTTGACCTTTTTTGACACCATTCTGTACGCCTGTCCCCATGGGTCGTGATCCGCTTCATCGCATAGCTTGAGAAACAACTCTCGCTTGCTGACCCGAATGGCTGTTTTCAGCGCTTTCCTAGCTGCCTTGAACTCAAGGTGCCTTTGCTCCTGCGCGTCGGTGCCTCGAGCTCGCTGCAGGGATCGTCTAGACCTTAGGCACTCTTTGCGGAGAGACGAGACTTGGCCTGTCCACCACGGGGCCGGCTTGTGATGCCGAGCAAAGGTCGTGCGCTCCTTCATGCTTGCCTTGCAAGCCGCATCAAGGGCCGTAGCAAGCGCCTCCGCTGATTCGTTGGCTGTCTCGTGGAGATCAAGCTCCGCCGTTCGCATATGGGTTTCCAATTGTTGGACTACTAGCGTATCCTGCCGAAACGCCTTGCCGCAGGGGGGAATGCTCGAGATCGCCTGGCTGGTTCCAAGCGAGCAAAGTATGGCCTCGTGGTCACTGGCCGTGAAGATGTCGGCGATTTCCCACGTTGATGTCCGTGCCAGACTACTGCTGACGAAGGTCAGGTCGATGATGGAACCGGCGCCTGCTCTGTTGTAGGTTTCCTGGTTGCCCTCGTTGAGAAGTGCGAGGTCCAGGGGTGCTAGGATCTCCAGCAAGGCTCTACCTCTAGCATTCGTGGTGGTACTCCCCCACTCCTGTGCCCACGCATTAAAATCACCCGCTATTAGCACTGGGTGCTTGCCTCTGGCATCGACCGCAAGCTCCTCTAGAGCCTTGCAGTAAGCATCGAGTGAGAGGCTTGGGGCTAGGTAGCAGCTGTACACCCATGTACCTCCCCACTGGATTCTCACGAACCCTTCGCCTCTCCTTACTTGACATGGTCCTTCCGCGGAACTGTTGCAGATCCAGATGGCCGCCTTGCCCTGATTGTTGGTCGCCCACTCTTCGCCTGGCCCGACGCTGTACGGCTCGCTGAGAATAGCTATGTCAGCATTCACCTCGCCTACCGTGTGTCGCAGGAGATCCTGCGCCGCTCTACAGTGATTCAGGTTCAGCTGGATCACTTGCATCCTGTCTTATCTTTAACAGCACCAATGGAAAGCGGACACCGTCGACTTCCTGCTAGGTGTTTTGCCTCCTTCTCGCCTTTTGTTGCGCAAACGAAGCAGGTGCTCTCGTTGGGGCAATTGGCGATCTTATGCCCGCTTTTGCCACAGCGGATGCAGCATCCGCTCCTATCCGTGGGGCTTCGACACTGGCTCGCTATGTGGCCAACTTCCAGGCATCGGTAGCACCTCGGTTGACTCTGCCTCTCCCGAATCCGACACACTGTCCATCCGATCCTCACCCTGCCTTTGCTCGCAACTACAGTCGCAATTTTGCTGGGTAGACCGATGATAGCGGTCTGTGTGTCCCAGGTTTTTGCACGAAGACTCCTTAACCTGACCGCCTTCCCATCCACTTCGAACTGCTCGGTCAGTGCAAGCCGAATGTCCACCTCCGTCGCTAGCGGATCGAGGTCCCTGATCTCTAGGTACTTCATTTTGCTATCCTCAGACAGTGCCCGCACTTCGGCAGCCCCTTGTAGAACCTTTTCGAGGTTCTCCCTCATGGCGTCCGTGCTATCCGTACGGTTTTTTGCCAGCTCGAGCAGCAGGTTCCCAGTAGCGGTGCGGCGCACTTTGTGGACATTTTGACTGAATTCCTTCAGCTGTCCGTCCTGCCGTCTGGTGACCAAGGCAAGCACCTCGCTGTACTTCATTCCCTTGCCTTCCACGACTAGCGCGTCGGGTCGGGTGGACGTCCTTGGCTTCCTCCGTGAAACTGTTTCCCATCCTGGTCCTGACGCTGCGGTCTGTGTGGCCATCCTCTGGCCCCCTACTCCCGCTGTCCTGGCGTCGGGGTGGCTTGAAGTCCGCTGGGTGGACCCTTCTCTTGCTCGGATTTTCGGGGCCTTTGCCGAGGCCGGTGGCGCGCCTCTTGGTGGTGGAGCCGCGCTGTCCTGGCTAAGCCGTCGCCACTGGTCGGTCTGGGCTGCCGCTTCCCTACGCCGGGTTGGGAGGGTTTGCGTACTCTGGTCTGTCTTCGCAATATCTGCCTGACCGCACCTCGCACAGACGACCTCCGCCGCTACCGCCGTTGTCCCTACATCGCTGGGGTTGGAGAGGATCCCGCTAAGGCCTTCCTGTAGCTCCTTCATCCTGCAGAACATCCTCTTCATTTTGAGATTGATGCTCCTCACTTGTTTCTCGTGCGTTTGCTGGATGATGTCCTCCAATATCTCCTCTAACTCCGCCAGCATGCTGGAGCAAGGCTGCCCTGTTGACGCTCTCGTCCTCTTGGCTGGAGTCGCTCTCTGGGGCTCTGATGGACTGGATTGTTCCCTCGTCCTTTTAGGGGTCTCCTTGTCTTCACCCGCGGCGAAGAGACGAGTGTGGCAAGTACGGTGTGACGCTCCCCTTACGCGACCCCGAGCATAAGGGTTCCGAGGTATCGGCTTCACGGTCCTTTGCTCTTGCTCAGCTCCTGCGTAATGAGCAGCGCCTGAAGAGGGATCCGAGAATACATCGACTTAGGCCACATCATCGAGGTCTCTCCCACGAGCAGTTCCGTTACCTACTATCTTCCACATCATGCCGTCTTCAAGCCCGAAAGCACGACCACCAAGGTGCGGGTAGTCTTCAATGCTTCGAGCCCTTCCGCAAACGGGACCAGTCTGAACGATATTCTTTACGCGGGCCCGGTCTTACAATCCGACCTGGTGATTCAAATCCTAAAGTGGCGATGCTTTAGGTTTGTCTTCAACGCCGACATCGTGAAGATGTGGGTAGAACCCCAGTATACTCCGCTCCAACGTATTTTGTTTTGCAATCCCGATGGGGAGATCCGCGACTACGAATTAAAAACGGTCACCTTCGGTGTCAATTGTGCCCCGTTCCATGCGATCCGTGTCCTGCAACAGCTCGCTGACGACAACGTTCCAATGTCCCTGTCCATTGTGCTGTCTCGTAGCTCTGCCCGTAGTTCCAAATCGAACTTCACACCAATTCTGATAACGCTGTTTTCTTCATCATAGTTCCGCCAGTCATATTCAGTACGATGTCGCCACGTCTCACTAATTTGAAACTCCTTTTTAAATTATAGTGTTATGGTCTGCCAAAAAAAAAGTACACATGGGCAACACCAAAACGGTACAAACGACCGCGTACCGAAGGTAGAGAGGAGCAGCAGATGCTGATACCAGAGACGACCGTGAAAGGGGAACTGGTTCCGGAATAGCGCTGGTTCCTAGAGGAGCGGAGAAAATAGTGGGCTCAAGACCGATTTGAAATTCGGAAATCTCTCTTACGAAAAGTAATTAACTTTACACTTCTTCTGTACTACAATAAGGACGATTAAAGGGCAAGTGAGAGCGATCTGTAGACGTGAACCAGCTAATTTTCTAAGAACTCAAGCGCCACATTCAAATTCTGGAAGTCTGCGAGGAAAAGGATAAAAAGCAAGAGATTAGCAGTATTGCCACACACATCTGGGTGGCGCCAGGTTTTTTATTTCTAAATTTAATATTAAAAATTTTACTAATAAATTTACCCCAAAACATGTAATCTACCTGATGTAACCCTTTAATTAATTTATTTTTTCCTTTAATTATTTATATATATAAGGAGATATTTCGTATATGGATTCAGAATAAAAAAACTTTATTTTATTTTTATTTATTTTATCACTATTTTACACGAATTATATCTTAAATTCGAATTCACTGACATATTACTAACAAGTCGTATGTCTCAACCTGAACTCCACTGAGTTGAGTTAAATTAAGAACTGATGTTGAACAAGAACTGTAGTAAACTGTTCTTGAACGTGAACTGTAGTAAACTGATCTGATTTTAAGTCTCAATTTATAATGAAGCCTTGGTTTTGAGCTTTTACATTTCTTATGTTCTCTGAGAGAACTTTCTTAAAACTAAGCTTAATTCTCTTGTATTCAAGTTAATTTCTCTTGAATACAAGATTTCTCTTTCTAAATGTCCGTAACAGGACTCCTACTCTGGCCTTGATCGGTTGTGGAAAATTTCGGTATAAATGTTTAGTCTAAGCTAGAGTCTGGTAATCTGCAGTATGGGAAAGAATTTGGGCACTGCGATCCGTCTGTGTTTACTTTGAAAGTCTGGGAAACTTTACTTTAGAATTTTCAACTGTCGATTGGCTTTACGAATATAAGTATGGAAAATTTCCACTCTTGATTAAGTTTAAAAACATAATTTTTCTATGTCTAACTTATGGTTAAAGTGGAGGTGACGAGGTTACAGATATGTCACTCCCCCGCACTTTGAATAAAGTCTGTCCTCAGACGTTAATATTTGGGTATAAAGTTGTATTTTCTTCTGTGCTTATTTGTCGAATTATTTCCTCACAGGTTTTGTTTTCTTCATTTTTCTTAACATACTTTACAATAACATGATGCTTATTATTACGATTACAAATGTCGTGATACATATAATCTGGAATATAAAAGGAATCCAAGATGTTCACCAAGAGAAGCGCTCACGCGAATTTATTCTTCGGCTTGGCTCGTCGACTAGTGGTGTATGTTTTTGTTACTTCTCCTGAAGGGCCAGTAAGAAAAGTAAAAATATAAAAATAGGACAATAGAACAGTGTAAAAATATAAAAATATAGTGTAAATATAAAATTGCTATAAAAATATAGAATGCAAATATAGTTTATATAACAGGATAAATATTCATGCGGGCTCTTATGCGATGAGATTGGATTTAAATATCTTGGATAATGGGATTAAAAAAAACGACCAAGTTTAGAAAGCGAATCCAGATATCTTTAGCAAACACATAGCCATAAACCTGAGCAGCAAAACGTACAGAAATTTTGTTATATTCTTATTTTTTTTTACTTGTATTATTGATTCTCTGCCACTCATGTTTTTCCCTTTTTCTTATCTATTTTCGGCTTTCATTTTTCCTTGGGATTCTTTTTCCGTTAATTACACTCTACAAAAAAAAATATAAATTCTCACTGTCGCATTTTTTTACTTGGGGCTTTTTTTTCTTTTGTTAAACTACCCTTTAAATATCATCTTTTATATGAATACAAGTATTCGGAATTTTTATTCGCCCACCGATTAACTGCTGGGGTCCTCCTCGAGGAAAGCGCTTTCTCGGGGCAGACCTAAAAATTTAGATAATATGTTTTTTCTGGCCCAAACGACCCACGGAACTTAGTCTCTTTTGCTACATTTATGATAGAAGAAAAACACAAGGAAAAAAATGCGATCGAATCGCCGGACAGAAATCACAAAATCACTCAAAATTTTTCTTGCTAAAAAAAATTACTCAAATGGCCTCTGCCCTTTCATCATCATTTTCGTACTTTGATCGCGCTTCGTTTTTCTCTTCTTTTCCTCACAGTATGGCCATTGCACAACTAAATTAGATGTAACAACTAAACTAAAGATTTTTTTCTTTTAAAAACTAGAACTTAACTAAAAATTTTCTGCTTGACGAAATTCAACGGTTCTCGGTCATCTTCGCCCGCGTAGACTAAGACGCCCTCGAAAGCGACAGCTGCGCGAGTCCAAAAAAAAAATCAAGCTGGGCGGCGTTTTGGAGATTTCTTTGCTGTTACGGGACTTCGTCGTTCCTCGGTTTTTGGCTCGCCAATGTCCACTCAAGTATGATGCTTCCCAATTGATTTTTAAGCGCCAAGCCAGCTAGGTTTTAGCGCTGCGCTGGATAATAAACCTGTTCTTCGCGTTTCGTTCGCTGGGTTGCCGGGGATAACTTGCACACAAAAAAATTGTAATTTGGAATAGATGATACCTTCATCGAGCTCAACTTGCACCTTTGACGCCACGATTGGGACAGCCCCCTAGACGAATAGATGAGATGGCCAAAGGGAAAGTTGAGAGAAAGGTCTGTTGCTCTCCTTGCCGCTTTTCTTTTGCCACCTCCCATACAGCAGAGCGACTCCTAGATGGCGCTTACCATATTTTCCATCTGGCTAACAACAACCGCTACAATATTTAACCTGAGTTTTTATTATTTCTTTTGTTTGTATGTGTGAAATTGGTTCAAATTTTTGTTATGTTGTTGCTTACATAAATACTTTGTGTATAGTCGGTTATGGGATTTGATATTATCAATTCATCTAGTTGAATGGTACAAATTTCTATTTTAATCAAATTATTTCCGTAAATAGAAATTTGATTGCTTACACAATTTTGATTTATAAAAGTTTTTGGTAAATTCCATGTTAATACTATATTCGGTTCTTAACTTATTTGTTGATTTTTATTAGTATTAGTGTATTTACATTTTGTTTCTTCCTGTTTTACTATTCCACTTATGCATTTATCGAATGTTTCTATTCCTGTTTCTTTCCCAAAAACTTTTCCTTCATGAATATAAAGTTCTTTAGATGTATCTTCTGTTAATATATTTCCTAATCTGTCGGGGTATGGAATTATCTTAAAAATTTGTGTCTCAATAAATTTATTGGGAATTTGAAATATAATCAGTATTTCATTTGTGTCTGATTTTAACCGTGTTGAGGTTTTTACTTTAAGTAATTTCTCTGAATTCACGTGATCTAAATAGTCATGTTATAGTAGTTTTGGGTTAAATATACCTACACGAGATAATTGCATTCGTAGTTCTATATCTTCGATGTATTCTGTGAATTGCTGGATATTGAAAATTAATATCCTTTTCTTTTTATACCCGTTACTCGTAGAGTAAAAGGGTATACTAGATTCGTTGAAAGGAAGCGTTTCCGACCCTATCCTTGATCAGGATCAATAACGAAGTCGATTGAGCCATGTCCGTCTGTCCGTCCGTCCGTCCGTCCGTATGAACGCTGAGATCTCAGGAACTATAGATACAGTTACAAAGTTGAGATTAAGCATGAAGATTCTTGAGGTCCCGGGACAGCGCAAGTTTATTTCAGCACGCCCGCTCTAATGAATTGATTTTTTTCCATCTAGCCACGCTCACCCTAACGCCCACAAAACCCGAAAAACCAAAAATGTCGGGAACTAAAAGAGCTAGAAAGTTTGGCTCAAGAATACGTATTTTAGGGTTGCCACTGCAATTTCTCACGAGTTTCTATCCGGCCACGTCCACTCTCTATAATAATATTATGAATGCCTTCGTTTGACCTTGTGTAACTTATTTCTATTAATATCTATCGATTTACCAAAGATTATTCAAATCGGAACATTTTTTCGGTATTTATGAAGAAATGGACAGTGACGTCACTATCAGTTACTCGACATGCTTTCGCCGACAATAGGTGGCAAAATGAATACTTTAAAATTGTGTAAAACAGTAACGGGTATCGTTTCCTCTTGTTGTTCTTTGATGATGTTCATTCCGCTATTAATGACATTAAATACCATGTTTAAGTCGCTACTTTGGATGGAATTTTCTGATAAAGTTTTAATTTTGTCTTCTAAGTCGGCTCTGTCTTCCTGATCTATTGTACCAAATAAATATTTGTAAGCTGAGACAACTGCGTAAATTAGACCTCTTCTGCTTCGTCTTACTATTTTTATTCCATTTATCTCTCTATTTAATTTTTCAACTAAGTCCTTAATTTGAAGAATATTTTCAAAGGTTTTTGCTTCTCACAGGTTTTCATAAGTTCTTTGTGTCGTTGTTAGATTTACGCTTTGGTAGTGATGTTCGAAATCTGTCGGGATTGTTATGGTTCCAGTTTGGAATATGTATCCTGCATCAATACATTGATGTTTTCATTGTTCTTTGTAACATCGATGGTTGTTTAGGCCACTGTCGATTGTGGCTGTCCGTTGACGACAAGCTGTAATTCGACGAAATTGGGGTGTTCGTAGTAGTGAGGAAAAAAGGTAACTTTGTTAACATACAACGCTTATTTTTCAATTTATGCCATATATAAAAAGAATATCTTATGTTATATATCTGATGTCATATAATATATCTGAATATGAAATATCCGTTATTCGCTTTGATGGGGTTTATCTCCATATTTTGTCCATTAGATATTGTTGTTAGCTTGATTACTAGGATTAGTACATGTAGTAGATTCGGGTTCTTCTTCAGTTCTTCTGGAATTATCATATTTGCTATTATTAAACTTATTTTTCTTCTTATATTTTGACTTATAGGGTATAATTTTTCTGCCTCTGTTAGTTTCTTCATAATGATTTCATCTATTTGTTAAATTTTACCAGTTTTCCAAAATGGGTTAGTGATTTTAGCTTTTAAAAGAGAGAGAAAGGAGATTGTCTATACTTGGTGTCAATTTTGTAGTCACTTCTTTGTTCATTTAATTTATTAATCTTTCGGATTTTATTTTGTTGTGTGTTAAAATCTGGTGTTTGTGCGTATAGAAATATATCGGCTGGTGTTCTCTTGGTGGTATTATGTTTCGTATTATGATTTTAAGTATATAGGATTTGTTCGGTCAAACTCACAATATTTTTCGTCTTACATACTGTTTCTCTTTGCCTATACAAATGTAAACAAAGCTCATTAACATGTATTAACCAATCTCTGTAAATTACTCTGTTAGAACATTATGTTATTTTGCCGCTGCTAATAAAAGGCAGTTGCTGATGTTAGATCTTGGAAAACGGTTGTCTTTTTCTCGCCTGAGTTTTTAGATTGCAATTAGTTTATGCACCCCCCAACCTGATATCTTATGCAGCACAAAAGACGCTTTGTGCATTATACATTTTGGCGCTCAACGTGGGGCAGTGTTTAAACAAATTATTAACAATTTATTAATTCATAAACAATTGTCGAAGTATCGCCCGCAACAATTATTCGCTCTACCCGCTCATCGCAACTCAACATTGTCATAACCGCATACAAAGGTGAACATTCAACCCTAGTGCATTCATCGAAAGTGAATAATAAATAAACAAATAAAGTTATTAACTATTCACGAAAATTCTAAGGGCAAAGTGTCGTTCGTATAACGGAACTATTCGCGCTCTTCTTCGCACATCTCTTCGCTTGTGTGTGTGTGCCCGCCCGCTCTATAAGCTCGGCGTCGATCGCTCATTCTCCTTTGCTCCGTTATTCCGCCAGCAAAGTGTTGTTGTTTTGTTTACATCGCCAACTGCAGTCGCTGGTACAGTTTTTGAGTTCTAGTCGCTTTCGCTTTGAACTAAATTCATTGCATTGCCACATTCGTCGCTCCGCGTTGTTGTTGCCGCAACTTTACTCTCGTTCTCGCATTCGCATTCGTCGTCGCAGCAATGGAAACGACTATATTGGAAACTCTCAAACGGCAACGCTCGAATATTAAGCGCAACATTACGCGCATAAGAGGAATGGTCGATGTCAAGGAAGAAGAAGAGCAGAAATCGCCGGCTGAACTTCAGTGCCGTTTGGGAATCTTAGAGTCATATTTTAAGCAAGCCCTTTCGGTACAATCAGAAATTGAGACCATGGAATCCACAGATAGTGGACGTGCAGACCTGGAGGACAGTTACATAACTACAAAGTTGGCAATTCAGCAACTTCTTGGAGAGGATCTGCACAACACAGTTTTCGACCACATCTCTGCACCAAGCTACAGCGCGCCGTCTCGACTGCCAAGATTGGCACTACCTAGCTTTGATGGAAATCATAAGGATTACAAGAACTTCATCTCGTCGTTTCTGCCACTGGTCAATCGTGAGCAAATATCTAATATAGACAAATTTAATCATCTCCGTAATTGTTTAAAGGGACCTGCACTGGAAGCTGTCGCAGCCTTCCCGGTCACTGGAGAAAATTATGCGAAGGCGCTGGAACGGCTGAAGGACCGGTATGACAAGCCTGCCCTAATCTTTGTCGAAACGTTAGCCTCGATTTTTAAACTGTCGTCAGACACACCGTCTGTGTTTTAACTGTCTGTGTAGAGGTCACCAACTGTCGAGCTGCCCATCGAGAAATCGCTGTCGCACCTGCAACAAGGCACATCATACCCTGTTGCACAACAACCATTCGCTAGATTCATCTCGCTCGCACCAACCGTATCCAACCGCACCGCCATTGGAAGCTGCAACACACGCGCACTCGCATTCTGGCCAGAAGTCTCAGGTGTTGCTTGCCACTGCTATGGTTCTCGTCAAGGATGCGTTTGGAACCTACTGGCCTGGAAGAGCTCTTCTCGACTCCTGCTCTCAAGTGAACTTCGTGACGGATGACTTCGCACAACGGCTTCGCTTACGGAGGGAAAGACATGCAGTCCAAATTCGAAGCATCGGCCATTCGCAAACAGATATTAAATATTGCACAACTGCATCTGTCAAATCTCGCATTTCATCTTTCGTACCCTCCGCAGATCTCTGTATTATTCCACAAATCTCATACCAGCCCGATCTGGCCATCGACGTTTCGACTTGGAAGCTGCCAGAAAATACGCTGCTCGCTGATGAAAGATTCTACCAATCACGCCACGTCGATCTGCTACTCCGCTGCTGCAGAAAACTCAGTTTGGCTGGGTCGTAACCGGCCGACTGCAGCAAACCGCGCCAATAGAAGTTTCCACTTGCATGGCTTTAAACGCAAGTTCAATTGAAGTCAACCTCAAACGTCTGTGGGAACTGGAAGCAGTCGACTCGCCACCTCTGCAGAAGCCGGAGCATGCTATTTGCGAGGAACAGTACGAGAAGACCACTTGTCTCGACAGCACTGGTAGGATTGTCGTCAAACTGCCATTCAAGGCTGACCCAACTCGGTTGGGAGATTCATTTGATATCGCTCGCCGTCGGTTCCTAAGCATGGAACGTCGCCTATCGAAATCTCCAGCACTTCGTCAACAATACTGCGACTTCATGGAAGAGTATGAGAAATTGGGGCACATGTCCCCAGTTATTCATCCTAAACTGCACGAGCCGCACTACTACATCCCGCATCACTGCGTCCTCAAACCCAGCAGTGAGTCTACTAAGCTTAGGGTGGTGTTTGACGCCTCTTGCCGGACGTCAAATCAATTATCACTCAACGACTTGCTATGCGTTGGCCCAACACTCCAGGAGGACTTGTACCTGCAGCTTCTAAAGTTCAGGCTTCATCGTTACGCCATCACTGCAGATGTGACCAAGATGTATAGGCAAGTAAATCTCGACATTATTGATCGCAAATACCAGTACATTCTTTGGAGAGCATTTCCAGAAGACACGCTGCGCACGTATCAATTGAATACGGTAACCTACGGCACTGCAGCCGCCCCATTTTTGGCAACACGTAGCCTCAACCACCTCGCTGATGTTCATCAAGCTGGCTGTCCAATCGGCGCCGCTATCATAAAGTCGTCTTTCTATGTTGATGACCTACTCACGGGTGCAGACGACTTAGAGACGCTTCACATTATCAAGGATCAAGTCACAGAAATTCTTCGTCGAGGGCATTTCCCACTCACCAAATGGCATTTCAACTACGTTGGATTCATGGAAGATCATGCATCCAAGAAGCTCAGTTCCTGTGGCGAGGGACTAGCCAGTGCTCTTGGAGTGAACTGGAACCAGCACAAGGATACACTGTTCTTCAAGTTCATACCAAGGAACCACGCAACGCGTATCACCAAAAGAAGTATTTTGTCCACCGCATCCGCCTTGTTCGACCCGCTTGGTTTGCTCTCACCGCTTGTTGTTGTCGCAAAAATACTTCTGCAAGAACTTTGGCTCGCTGGCCTGCAATGGGACGAGAGCGTTCCAGAAAACATACACACGGCCTGGAGCAAATGCCTAGAATCATTCCAAACAGTCTCAATTTTATCGATTCCCCGCTATTGCCTCCAACACAAGATGCGATCACTTCAACTTCATGGATTTTGTGACGCATCAATCAGGGCGTACGGCTGCTGCGTGTATCTACGCTCGGAAACGTCGACGGGAGATGTCGCAGTGCAGCTATTGACTGGAAAATCGAGAGTGGCTCCTGTGAAGAAAAAGTCCCTTCCAAAACTGGAATTGTGTGGAGCACATTTGCTGGGCCAACTGTATGCGAAATTGAAGCCTCTATTAGCGGACAGAAAATTCTCGGTCTATTTCTGGACGGACTCGAAGATTGTGCTTCACTGGCTAAAACAGCACTCAGTCACACTGTCAGCATTCGTTGGAAACCGAATCTCCGAAATTCAAGAATGGACCGCAGATGGCCAGTGGAAATTTGTACCAGGTGAGAGCAATCCGGCGGACATAGTTTCGCGCGGAGCTGCTACAACTGAGCTGGCAGCATCGCTGTGGTTCACAGGTCAACAGTTCTTGACCCAACCATCGTCCCAGTGGCCAACCACTCCGCAAATCATCGATATCGATCCAACTATTGTCAAAGCAGAGCAACGAAGGAGCACATTCACCACGGCTGTGATCAGCAATCATGTTCTCCAGCAGCTGATTCACATCAGCTCATACACTCGCTGCATTCGAACCATCGCATACGTCTTTCGCTTCGCCACCTTATCAAGAGGAGTCAAAATTGTCAATCCATCGCTTACATCGGAAGAACTTCGCCGCGCATTGTTCAGCATCGTCTACAATATTCAGCAACAGTCGTTCCTTGAAGATTTTCACTCGCTGCAGAAAGCTAAGCCGCTTACAAGTCACCTAAAGTATTTAACGCCTTTTCTCGACAGCTCATCAGGACATGCTCTTATAAGGGTTGGAGGACGATTACAGAACGCCGACATCCCTGAATCTGAAAGGCATCCGCTGCTACTGCCTAGCAAATCGCACTTTGCGTGGATTTATGTACGACACTTGCATCTGAGGAATTGTCACGCAGGCCCGAAAGCTATAGTCGCGCTAATCCGTCTGGAATACTGGATCATCAACGCCAGGGACCTGGTTCGTCGAGTGGTGCGTTCTGTATCGCCTGCGTTCGGTTCAGACCCAAACTGGAGAACCAACTCATGGGATCGCTACCACTAGAACGAGTGCTACCGCAACAGCCGTTCCAAAGGTGTGGCGTCGACTTCTGCGGACCGTTTAACACATATCTTCGCATTAGAGGAAAGGGTCCAACAAAGTCCTACCTCGCCGTCTTCATTTGTTTGGCATCCAAGGCCGTCCATATAGAAGTCGTCTCGGATTTGTCAACCAAGGCATTTCTTGCAGCACTTAAACGGATGATCGCTAGACGGTCAATTCCAACCGACATCTTCTGCGACAACGGAACCAATTTCGTCGTAGCTGCCAACCATCTTCAAGAACTACGAGCGTTCCTTCAAGACAAAGCCACGCAAGAAGTCATTTCGTCTTATTTGTCAACTGATTTCATAACTTTCCATTTCATCCCTCCTAGAGCTGCTCACTTTGGAGGCCTTTGGGAGGCGGCGGTAAAAAGCGCCAAGAGTCTACTCTACAGAACACTGATGAATTCAAGATTCACCTTCGAGGAGCTCTGCACCATAACCACTGAAGTCGAAGCGATTCTCAACTCGCGCCCATTGTCTCCGCTGTCTCCAGATCCCAACGACTTTGGGGCACTTACTCCGGGCCACTTCCTGGTGGAGAAATCTCTTCGTGCCCTTCCAGAACGGACTGTGTCATCAACACATGCGTCCAGCCTGGAACGATTCGACGCCGTGACCGCGAGCAAACAACAGTTTTGGCGAAGGTGGTCGCTTGAGTACCTACAGGAACTACGCTCGCGCACCAAATGGACAACACCATCGGCCAACATCAGGGCTAACACCATGGTCATCATCCACGACGACAATCTGCCTCCTCAGCGATGGAAGATCGGGCGCGTCGAGACCGTTGTTCCCGGAAAGGATGGGCTAGTTCGAGTGGCCCACATTCGAACCAGCATTGGGGGGTGCTGCCGACCAGTGCATAAGCTGGCAGTATTACCCACGGATTCTCAATCTTGTTGAAAGATGATACTTTCAAGGCGGCCGGGATGTTCGGTCAAACTCACAATATTTTTCGTCTTACATACTGTTTCTCTTTGCCTATACAAATGTAAACAAAGCTCATTAACATGTATTAACCAATCTCTGTAAATTACTCTGTTAGAACATTATGTTATTTTGCCGCTGCTAATAAAAGGCAGTTGCTGATGTTAGATCTTGGAAAACGGTTGTCTTTTTCTCGCCTGAGTTTTTAGATTGCAATTAGTTTATGCACCCCCCAACCTGATATCTTATGCAGCACAAAAGACGCTTTGTGCATTATACAGGATTTTTTTAAATTTGGTATACTTATTTTCAATGTCTTACACATTGCTTATATTTCGTAATTTTTCATTTATCGTTTTTTGTAGCCTTTCCACGATTGATATTCCATTCTTACTTGTTGTAATGGATATTTCTACTCCTTCTGTTTTTAACCAGTTTTCTAAGGCCGCGCACATGAATGCTGAATCCTTGTCTGCCTTTTTTTCTTGGGGTTTTCCCTTGTCATTAAATATCGTCATGATATTCTCTTTTCGCTTCTAGCCAATCTCTTCCTTTTACCTCAATTAATGTGGCAAATTTGGAATACATATCGATTAATGGCAAAAACTGTTGATTACTGACAATGTAAAAATCTAGAACGTAACGTTCTCTTGCGGTATTGATTTAGAGCGTTGTTTCGAATGAAATTTTTGTAGTCCTATGTCCCGTCTTTGCTACGTTACAAATTTCGCATTCATTGATTATGATTCGAATTAGCTTCATGATATCGGGGTAATAGTATTTCTCTTTAAACCAATTCGTGATTTTTTCTATTCTATTTCTATTTCTAATTATCTTCCATAGCACGGTGTATAGTTGCATTGTTGGAATCATTACCTATTTCTCCAAACATGTTTTCTTCCATTCTAGTCCGAGATAAGGCGTCTGCTACGTAATTCTCTTTTCCAGAAGGGTATTTGTTTTGTAATGAAATTTGTTTAATTTTATTTTCCATCGTTGTAATTTCATATTTGGTTCCTTAATGTTATTTAACCAAACCAGGGGTTTATGATCGCTAAGTATTTCGAAAGGTCTTCCGAATAAAAAGGATCTAAAATATTTTGGTGCCCAAACGATTGCTAAAAGTTCCTTTTCTATCGTGGCATAATTCATTTCATGTTCATTTCAAGTTCTACTTGCATAACATAGTGGTTTGTGATTCCAATTGCTATATTACTTGCTTCAGTTGTTAGAGAAAATGTTATATTAAAATCGGGGTACACAAATATTGGGTCTGAAGAAATAAGTACTTTTAATTTTTTTAGGGACTCTACATAATTTTTACATTTTTTTATCTATTACTGCTCCTTTTTTTAATTTAAGTTTCATTGGTTTTTCTACATTGGCGAAATGACTATGACTTTCCCAAAAATGACTTTATTTGTTTTGGGGTCTTAGGTAATAGAAAATTAGTTATGGCACTTGTTTTATTAGGATTAGGTTTAATACCATTTGTTGTTACATGTCCTAAAAATTCTGTTTCTTTTTTTAGGAATTGACATTTATCCAATTGTAGCTTTAAATTTGCATTACTTAGTTTTTCAAAAAGTTTCTTTAGAGACAAGATGTGTTCTTCCAATGAAGTGGAAAAAATCATTATGTCGTCTAAATATACTAAACAGTCTTTAGATTAAATCTTCTAAAAGATTATTCATACATCTTTAAAATGTCGCTGGTGCGACATGAGCATGTGACCATGCTTAGTCGAGAATGCTGTTTTAGCTATGGAGGGTTTATCCATATGAATTTGATGAAAACCTTTGTCTAGATCAATTGTTGCGAAATATTAACTTCTGCCAAGTTTATCTAATATTTCATCCATTCTCGGAATGGGGAACTTGTCATTGATCGTTATCTCATTTAGATTTCGATAATCAACAACTAGTCGGAATTTTTGTTTGCCAGAAGCATTGGCTTTTTTGGGCACAACCAAGATGGGTGAACAGTAAGGAGATTTAGACTTACGAATTATTCCCTGTTCTATCATCTCTTTTATCTGTCTGTTAACTTCTTCATCAACACTTTGAGGGTATTTATATGGTTTGCGATAAACCGGATCCTCTTGTTGTGTTTGGATCGAATGTTTTATTGTAATAGTAAAGGTCAAATATTCAACTTCTCTGTACTGATGTCACTGTATTTATACAGAACCCTTTTTAAACTTTCTATTTTTTCACTATTTAAGTGTTCCAATCTATACTCATTACATTCTCTTAGTTCGTTATCAATGGCAAAATTGGCTGATTGATCTTCCGTGGAAGGCGGAGTAAGGCATTTTTGTGTGGTCTTCTCCTTATCAAAGTCATCATGCATGAATTTATATGATTTAGAACCGAGTCTAATTGTTTCGTTTCCATAATTTATTATTGCTTTATATGCTTCTAAATATTGTCTGCTAGCAAAAAATCGTACTGATTTTTTTTTTATTGTAACGCTTTTGTTTAATTCCTCATGTCCTTTAATAGTGTATACTATTAAGTTTTCTCTGTTTTCTTTTAGTTTCGCAAAATAACGATTCATAATATTGAATGTGTCTATCATTCCTTTGTAAGTTTTAGTTTTAAATTTTAATTTAATGAAAATATACATCAATTCTACTTTGCTCGCTTTGGCTTTCTCTCTGTCTTTTTACTGGGGCATTTGGAGACGTCTTTGTATTGTTAGAAGTTGAGGGTTGGAAGTTCAAAGGATTTTGTTGTCTTCCTTGATTTGGGTGGTTCCAAAGAGTGTGATAGTTTAATGGTTGATCTGTGGGATTAGATCTATTTTGATTTTGTGAATTATGAGAAGTCGAAGAATAAATGTTTTGTATTAATGGATATAGACATTCTGTGATGAAAAGAGACAGTTCTATATGGCGTTTTGGCTAATGGAAAAAAGCTATGAGGTTGAGGAATTCCGAACAGTGTGTCCCCAAATGAAATTAAATAGGCTGCTTAATACCTTAATATACCCATATCCCACAATCGGCTATCCTGAATCTTCATTCGCCCCTGAATGAACCCCATTTTTCATGTATTCGGCTGCTGTCGTAGTAATGTTTGGTCCCTCCTGATTTCCTTCTTTCTTTACTTCATAACGCCCGTGATTAAGTTTATCATTTTTTTTACTTTGTAAGGGCCGAAAAATTTTTGGCAAAGTTTTATTCCAGTTCCATACTGTGTTCTTTTTATTGCAACTAATTCTCCTACGGCCTATTCAGTTTCTAACTTCCTTTTTATTAACGGATTGCGGAATGTGTTCTTCTGGAACTTTCCGAGGGCGTGGCTTTTTGCAGTGCGTCTTTTCATTGATCTATGCTTCAGCAGAGAGTTGGGCTCGATAAAAATAGGTACGCAGTTGACGATAGTTTCGTTGGCCAAGAATGATTTACAGAAGCCTTCATCGGTTGTGAACTTTATTACGGCCTTAGTGCCTAACATCTGGATGCTCTCGATTTCGCCGCTCTTGGTGAACAATTGCCTAAGGTCAGCTTCAGTAGTATCTGACGTCAAGTTTGTCACTAGAATAGCCCTTCTCGAGCTATTAACATGATAGGGCTTCAGCTTTAGCTCCACATTGTTAACAGTCTTTCCTTCGAGTTGTGCAATAGCCTTTGTAGTTCCTTCAGGTTGCTTGAATGTGACGAAAGCTAAAACTGTTTGCTGCACACAACGTCAACATAGTCCAATTCGCCACATTTTTTGAATATCTTCTCCAAGGCATCGCAGCTGTAAGACTCGTGCTTGCCTACATTTTCGACGACCAGGGTAAGTTCATTGGACTTTGACAACGCCTTGAACGAAACGGGTCGCACCGTAATAAGGCGAGAAAAGAGCTCGGTGCTGTGCAGTTTTAGGACTTTGGGAATATCATCTACTGACTCTAAACGTACAAATCCTCTGGGGATAAGGCAGTTAGCAGTTAAAGTTACATCCTCCACGGGAGCTACTTTCTCGATAAAGCTCTTGATATCCTCTTTTGTGAAATTTGGTCCAAACAGGGCAACCACAACAGATACGGTCAAAACATTTTCTCCAAGAGTCAGCGCCTTAGGCTTGGCTTGCAAAGCGGCTTCTGCTCCAGCCGGCGTATCAAAGGCCACAATGACTGAATTGGAACCCAACTTATTAGTGATACGGTGCACTGCATAGATCGGTCCGAACTTGGCGTGTTTTTATTCATTTGGTAAGTTCGCGGCATAGACGATCTGATTTTTTGGCGTTCCTATGGGAATCCTACTAACGGAAACTTTAGGAATTCCGCTCTTTTTTTTTAATCCTTCAGAGTTGGATTCCCCGGCTTTCTTACTTTCCTTGCCTTTCGTGGAAACAGGCTCCTCTACAGGGGCTTCATCATCTTCGTCGGAGTATTCTCCCTTCCCCGCGTCTGAGGTCTTTGAAACCTCTCTTAGCTCCACCTTCTCGTCATCATCTTCCTCTTCGTCACTATTCTCATCTTCATCTTCCTCAGCCTCATCATCAATTAAATCAGCCGCGTCTTTTGCCTCGGAGTCGCTATCGTCCTTAACCTGATCGTCGATCTGGTCGGACTCTTCCTCGCTCGACTGTAGAACTTACTTCACTGGTTGCTTCCTGGTCTTTTTAGAGGGCGACTGGGTAGCTGTGATCTGTTTCTCCTCTTCCTGTACCTTTAGTTTTTGATTGTCGGCCAGGTGAGATAAATTAATTTTATCTAGGACGAAACTTTTCTCGACTATCTCCGTGACACACATTCCATTAAATGTCGATGCAAAGTCTCTCTCTTTTGCCCTGAACTCGACGCCGTTGGAGCCGAACATTACGTCGACATACTGTACCACAACCGCAGAGTACTTAAGTTCGTTCTGTTTGGCGACATGGAAAGTTATCGAGAAGCATACACCATCAGCTTCAAGATTGACGTCGAAACATCCTACGGTCACAAGTTCGCCCTTGCCGATACCTTTCTGGTGCTTAACTACTGGCTTTAGCTTCAAGCCGTCAAAACTTCTGAAAATGTCCTCTCTCATCAAACACAATTTACATCCCGAACCAATCATGGCTATGAATGTCACTCCTTCAGCTTTCATCTTTTTGTAAATAAGTCCCTTCGCAGCTTTTACTTCCAGTATGTTTGCAAACTCTTTCTTAACGGAAATAGTTTCTTTATTCTCATCGCAGTTTTTAGAGATATGTCCTTTCTTGTTGCACTTGTAACATATTAATTCACCTTTGCAATCCTTAGCAATATGGCCTTCGCTGTTACACTTGAAGCATTTTCTTTTAAAATTGTTATGTGTCGGTTTACCTGTCGATACCCTGTTCAAATTGTCTTTAGTATTTCCCTTACTCTTCATCTTTTCGTAAATGCTTAATTCGGCCTTAAATTCGCTCGATACAACCCTGCCTTGTTGATCTGACTATCTGGGATGCCATCTATGAAGTACGATACTAGACTTTCCTTATCAAGATTTATCGGTTTGCTGATCTCCATTAAACTATAGAGATACTCGAGGCATGTCTCTTTTGGTTGTTTTTGCCTTTTGCGCAAAATCTTGTATCTCTCTTGTATCTCTGCCGAACATAGCTTTTTACCGAATTCTTCCTTCAACGCGTTTTCAGCTCAATCCAACCCCTAACTCCCCTTGTTCATTTAATGTAGAGCTTGGCTGTTGCCAAGCATAAGTGGCTTTGCATAAATAAATTTCTGCAAATTATCCTAACCCACGGTAACTGCAACGACATTGAATTCAGACAGCCAGTGATTGACGTCTTCCTGTTCGGAGCCTGAAAATGATGAAACGCCGTCCTGAATATCGCGTAGTGCAAATCTCGAGCTAATAGGTTGAACCTCTTGGTAATTGGAAGCACTACTAATACTCGCAACTTCCCCATCAGCCTCGCCGTCCTCATCGTCAGCCACATCTAATGCATAATGATGGATCAACCGATCCTGCAAAGCTCCTTTTCTGCCAGTTGTATCCAAACCTAGTTCGGATAACTTTGTCCTTAGTAGAGGCACAGTCATAGCGAGGATCATTCTAGCATCCATAGTAATGCGTTCAAGCCGTTTACAAACAGTGCTTTGATACAACAAAGTAAGAATTTAATTGACGTTAAACAATTCGTGTATTCAAAAAAAATTCAAATCAGATTAAATATATGAAATCGCCTCAGTCGCTCACCACACCCAATTGGATTTTGCTGTCTTCTACGTCTGCTTGAATTTTGCCAATCCAGTCCACTCTGCTACTCGAGCTCGTACTCTTCTACGATGTCGTCACGCTGCACTGGTTGCTCGTCTCGTTGCCACTTCTTGATCGTCTCTCGCAATTTTTTGGCGGATTGCATCGTTTCCAGATCTTGCAGCTCCTCTTTTCGCCACAGGGAATTTTTTGTTGTCGCAAAAATAGCAAGTGGCCAGTCCGATTGATAAAAATTGATAATGTTTATTTCGGATATATATAAAGGTAAATTAAAGAAACAAAGGTTTTGTATTTTAATATTTATTGAAATATTTTTTTTGTGAAACAGATCTTGTCACAAGTAGTCTCAACTTCAAAATGAATTGAATGCAAATATATATGTTTCATTTATTTTGAACTACTTTTAAAAAAATTCAGAATGTTGTATGTATTGTTTAAAGCACAAACACCACCTTTGACATGATTTTTACAATAGGGAAATCTGTTTCCTCTAAACCGGTTTAATGACGGACAATGTATGTCCTCGACATTAATTAAATGGTGGTTTCCAAAAAACGATTGTAGAAAACGTTTCTTTTCCATTCCCTTACAGATAATTTGTTTTCCAATAGTTATTGCCTTAAGATATCGTCGCGTTTGCGCAAAACTTTCGCCTCTATCGTTGCAACAAATTTTATGATGCTTTTTTGTTAACCAGCTTGCAGTGGTTTGAGATTTTGTATTTAATAAAGTGATATCATAAGGTGGTTCTATAATAAAACTATTATTCAAGTTTGGTTCCTTTTCAACTACTATTCCAATTTCTTTAAGAATAAATTTATTGTTATTGTGTCCCTTGTCCTTATTTCGGGTTAACGTAGGTCATCTCAAATGCGACTTAAAGATTGAACAAACTAAATCCCACATGTGCCCTGATACCATTGTAATGGTGATTGGAGAGGTACTTAGTTTTACACCCGTTACTCGTAGAGTAAAAGGGTATACTAGATTCTCTGAAAAGTATGTAACAGGTAGAAGGAAGCGTTTCCGACCCTATAAAGTATATATATTCTTGATCAGGATCAATAGCGAAGTCGATTGAGCCATGTCCATCTGACCGTCCGTATGTCCGTATAAACGCTGAGATCTCAGGAACTATAAGATATACAAAAATGAGATTAACCATAAAGATTCTTGAGGTCCCTACGCAGCGAAAGTTTGTTACAACATCCTGCCTCGCCCACTCTAATGCCCATAAATCACGAAAAACTAAAATCAGTGAAATATCAGGAACTATTAGAGCTAGAAAGTTGAAATTCAGTATGTATTATATAATCTTTAGATGCCAGCGCATCTTAGAGTGGTACTATTATCCGGTCACACCCACCCATACGCCCACCAAAGAAACCGTCAAAAGACGGTTTCGCATTTTCAAGAAAACCTGATATCTCGGTAACTATAAGTGATAGAAAGTTCGGATTAAGCATGTAGATTTTTATGATGCCCCAAATGCGAATTGTTTTTTTCCTTCTAGCCACGCTCACCCTAACGCCCACAAAACCCGAAAAACCAAAAATGTCGGGAACTAAAAGAGCTAGAAAGTTAGGCTCAAGAATACGTATTTTAGGGTTAACACTCCATTTCTCACGAGTTTCTATCCGGCCACGCTTACTCTAACGCCCATAAACCACGGAACACTGTGGAGTCTATAATAATATTATGAATGCCTTCGTTTGACGTTGTATAACTTATTTCTGTTTATATCTATCGATTTACCAAAGATTATTCAAATCGGAACATTATTTCGGTATTTATGAAGAAATTTAGGTTATAAGGCCTCACATGGGCAGTGACGTCACTATCAGTTACTCGACATGCTTTCTCAGACAATAGGTGGTGCTTGGGTTATTTCCACTAGCAAAATGAATACTTTAAAATTGTGTAAAACAGTAACGGGTATCTTATAGTCGCGGCACTCGACTATAGCGTTTCCTCTTGTTTTTAACTTTGAAGCCTAGAGACTTGAAAAATAATTTATTTTTTAAAGTAAGTGAACTTCTTTTTAGAGTAGATCCTCTTTTGATTGGTTGATTGGCAAGTAAATAAGATTATGTGGTGCCACATTCATTTTATAGCCAAGAGGAACATTAATACCGAATTCATGTAACGTATGATTAGGTGTATTATCTATATATGAACCACTAATTTTGTTACATTCCAAACGAATAGTATTAATTTTTAAAATATTGTCAGTATGATCCAATAGATATGTTTTTGTTGGGTGAGGCTCTAAAACTCTTTTATCAAAACCAAAAAGTTGGCCAATTGATCTTTCCTTATTAAAGTAAACCGGCTCCCGAGTACTGGTTATTTCCACTTGAAGAGTATTGTTATTGCTTTTAATTTTAAAAGATTTTTCAATACCATAATCTTTAAGTTTTTTATAAATATAATCAGTTATATCATTTACTTCATAGGATCGAGTAGGAATGGTGATTACATTAGTTCCAATATGGAAGAGATTGTTTTTTTCGTCTATATTTGAGATTGAATTGTACATATTAAAATCAATTAATGCACACTCAAGGCGTACATCCAATTCGATTGGTGAATAATGCTTTGTATTTATAACAGAACTATTTCCATTCAAGGACAAGGTCACTGATCTAGACATAATGAAAACTGTTGTTAAACTGTGGAAATGTTTATTTTTAATCTATTTTTATACCAAATCCAATAACTTTTTTAAATCAAAATAAATTGATCAAAACCTTTTCCATATCTTTCATTATCCATATCGTTATCTTTACTTATAAGCAAGAATTCAAATTTATCCTCCCAACATATTTTACAAATTTCCACGAATGTGTCGAGCCCCATATCTGTATTACTATGATCTCTATATATATGTCGCATATTTAAATCGTCTTGTTTAAACATTATAATAAAGTTTGCATTGTCACGAATCAAATGTTTAGGTATATGGGTATATGTTTGACATAAATAAAAGGAATCAATATTCTTATGACGACCTATACAAAAATAAGATCTTATGTTGTCTTGATTTTCACAAGCTACATCATCAAATATCATAATAAAATTATTTTTTGCTTCACTGGGGTCTAATACACCATCGTTATGAGAGAAAGTATGATATCTCATTCCTTTAATAGGTTTTATTAATTTTTCCAAGTACTCATATTTAGGTTAATATAAGCTCTTAGAAAACACGTAAATATTTTCGAATTTCAATCCGTTTGGACTCTCTATCAAACTGAGCATAATGTTGGTTTTACCACAATTTTAAGGTCCAACAATGAGAGCTCTTATTGTATTAGGTAAGAGAGAACTATGTCGTGGGGGTTGTTTTTTCTCGATTTCATCGTTGATATTTCTAACGATAATATTTTGTTTTTGTCTTATTAAACGCATTCTTAAAGCTTATGTACCTCATTTAATGAGAAATATTTGATGATTAAACATTAATATAATGGGGAAGCGTTTTTATAATCGATTCGTTAGTGTTTTCAATTGTAAACGAGGGTGTGGTCTTGTCAACAACTTAATTAATACATTACCGCCCATAAAGCAGGATATAAATTTTGTGGGCCGGGATCACAGTTAGAAAAACGTTTGAAACGAGGTGATCAAGGAATAAATAAACTGGATGTGGCTTGTTAAGAACACGATATAGCATATTCCCATAAAATGGATTTACATGAATGTCACATTGCAGACTCTATATTAATTGACAAAGCTTGGTCACGTGTAAAAGCACCAGACAGTACTCTTGGTGAAAAAGCAGCAGCATATTTGGTGACCAACATTATGAAAGCAAAGAAAAAATTTGGAATGGAAATATCAAAAACAAAAAAAAAAGAAAGGGAAGACGGCGAGGAAAAAAGTAAAGATGACGAATCTGTCGACTGTTATTACCGCTGCATTTCATCTGCCATATATAAGGGCGACC
Source organism: Drosophila eugracilis (assembly GCF_018153835.1). NCBI lineage: Eukaryota > Metazoa > Arthropoda > Insecta > Diptera > Drosophilidae > Drosophila > Drosophila eugracilis. Next base: position 263,719 of record NW_024572310.1, read on the forward strand.
TTATATTAAAACCCAATCTTTGCTATAATTCCCACAGTCCCACATGAGGAAGCTGCTGGAAGTGGACATAGAACATGCTCAGAACCTTCTGGAGGAACTTAAGATACACCATAGAATGGCCAGGAGCCTTGATTTTTTGGGCTCAGTCCTTAAGGTCGTGGCGGGTACACCCGATTCGGATGATCTAAATAGAGTTAACACCAATCAAGCATCGCTTATCGAGGCTAATAATAGACAGTTTATAATTAACACAGATACACAGAAACACATCAATCTACTCACAGACACAGTAAACAAGATCCTCAGGGAGAAAAAGGACGGGCTTGTTGATTCAGGCCATTTGTTCGAAACACTACTAGCCAGAAATAGAATGTTAATATCTACGTGACGGACGCGGCCCAGCAATCTGGAACCCCTTACAATTGTGGACCATGGAGTAATAATCATCAACGAGAAACTAACGAGGATTACCATCGATGACGGTCCCACAACAACTATGGTTGGGACCCACCTCATCACCTTCGAGAAAAAGGCGGTGGTCAACGACTCCGTGTATTTGAACCTCAACTCCAACGTGAATAAGAGCCCGGGTATTGCGGCCTCCCCCTTAATTAACATCACGGGACACGATCACATACTGAGTCTGCCAATGTTACAGCAGATGAACGAGCATAACCTGCGTTTAATGCAGGAGCTTAGAGATGACGTGTCGGCTGGAGGTTCCCCGAGGATTTTGTTCGCCGCAGGAGTCGCCGTCAGCCTCGCACTATGCGGCTTGGTCCTGCTCCAACAACACTGCAGGCGCAAACGAGAGGCATCCCAGCTACAAAGGTCCATCGACGAATTGGCTGCCAATTTAAGGGGGGAGTAGTTAACAACCAACTCCCAGCTTAGGCTGAGCAGGCCAATTCTTATTCCCCTTATTAATATTATATTATTATTATTATTACACTTTCCTCTCATTCATGGTCCACACTAAATTGGGTCCACCTTGTGGGCCCTAAGCTGAGCCAGCACATTGTACCGTTCCGAGCCGTGGCTCCGTTTCGTTGGCTGACTGCGATCGTATGACTTCTGCAAAATGTGAAGGTCGGCGTCTGCCGCGGGCAGCCGGCTATGCATGAGCTTTTGTTAGTTCTTAAGTTTAGTTTTAATTTGGATTTGGAATAGAGAGCACTGGCTCGATTATAAAACTCCGGCCTCAGCCGTTACATTTATTCTATTTATTGAATTTGGTTATCGTGCCTTAAAGGCCATAACAACGGGGATAAGTATCTCCCACCGTAAACTTCGGAAGAGGGAAGGAAGTCGAAGCGACTACCCGACTCCCCGGTGGCTGCCATCCTGGATGGCCACCAACACCCAACCAACCGGCTCTACCTCAGCCACGAGCCACCGCCAGACGGCACTAATAGTTACATAATTCGGACGAAGGAAGGAAGTCGAAGCGACTACCCGACTTTTCAGTGGCTGCCATCCTTGGTGGTCACCAACACCCAACCAACCGGCTCTACCCCTGCCACGAAGGCACCGCCAGCCGGCACGAATAATTAAATAATTTATAGGTAAGTATATGTATGCACTTGAGGCCTAGGTTGGCGCAGTGGACTGTGGACTGTATAAATGGAGGAACAAAAAGCTGTGTGGTGTAAAAAAAAAACACTGATTGGGAAACAAATATTACGCCAGCGACGGACTGTTAAATGAATTTAGGAATTTTTGGAAATAAATCACACCGGCTGGCCAATATTAATTATGCCTTATTTTTGTCACCACACAATTTCACTGTTCACTTGGTCAATTTTTCGCGGATTAATTGCACCAAAAAAATGAAAATGTATGGTTGTATGTGTGTATATTATATGTATGCACATATGCCTCGACCGTTGGCAAGCGAATAGCGGAATAGCATATAATGGGGAGGCCGAAAACGGCGAGGAATATGGCGGCACACAAAACGGAGACGGATGGAAAAATTGGCAGCATTTGAAGACGAAGAACAGTAGAAAATCTCACACTGCCGTTGTGTCGGCAAACTCGGACTTGGAGTTGTCACGGAAGGAAAACAAAATCTTGCAGCAGTGTGAACGAAAAAAAAATGTCGCACTTATCTTTTGGCGGAACACTGCCGGGAACTTCTGTTAGAAAAGGTATCCAGAATATCCAAAATATCCAGAATATCCAGAAAATCCGGCTCTGAGGACCAAAATGTTTTAGTGGGGCGGTGTTGCCACAAAAAGATGCCTCTTGATTGCAGATAAGATGAAGTCGGGGGCGTCGTGGAGTAAGCCGTCAGCTTTATTCACTTCATACAGAAAAACTGACTTAACTTAGCTTAGCATAAGAAAAAAGACGATCGCCGACGGCCGACCGCTGCAGTTGGACCCGAGAGAGCGAGAGTGCAAGATTGTGCAGAGAGGGGCGAGGGCGGATGCGCTCTTCAGCGCGGATGTGCTCTTCAGCGTGGATGCGCTCTTCAGCGTGGATGAGCGGCGGCACAATGGCCCCTCATGCGAATATGCATCCGAATTGATACGTTTTCACACGTAAATTAACTAAATCTCCGTTTTGATCTACGATGCGTATGGATACTCTCTTATTTCATCACAGTTGATTGGCAAGTAATAATAATAAAATAATAAACTGTTATCAGTTTATTTAAATTTAAAAAGTTATTAGATTTGGTATAAAAATAGACTAAAAAACGAACATTTTGACAGTATCTTCAATTATCCGTATCGTTATCTTTACTTATAAGCAAGAATCGAAATTTATCCTCCCAACATATTTTACAAATTTCCACGAATGTGTCGAGCCCCATATCTGTATTACTATGATCTCTATATATATGTCGCATATTTAAATCGTCTTGTTTAAACATTATAATAAAGTTGGCATTGTCACGAATCAAATGTTTAGGTATATGGGTATATGTTTGACATGAATAAAAGGAATCAATATTCTTATGACGACCCATACAAAAATAAGATCTTATGTTGTCTTGTTTTTCACAAGCTACATCATCAAATATCATAATAAAATTATTTTTTGCTTCACTGGGGTCTAATACACCATCGTTATGAGAGAAAGTATGATATCCCATTCCTTTAATAAGTTTTATTAATTTTTCCAAGTACTCATATTTAGGTTGATATAAGCTCTTAGAAAACACGTAAATATTTTCGAATTCAATCGATAATGGGTTCAAAGAAAGACGTGAAAGTACCAAGTATAATTAATGTACCCAAAACTGGTGGTTTTTTTTACCAATCGTACCTATTTTGACAGCCCTAAGTGCCCTCGGTAGTTTAGCTAGTGGAAGTGCCGCAATTGCAAAAACAATAAACAACGCTAGAACGGCGAAAGAGCATATGGAGGAGAAGAAACGACATAATAGAAAAATTGAAAGTGTTGCTGTAGGAGAAGGGTTATATCTGAAACCGTAAAGAACAGGTTATGGATTCTACCTAAAACCATATAGTAAGGAATATGGTATTAAGAAGCGAAAAAACTAATATGTCAGCTAGCCAATAGACCACTTTCAAATATAGACATTACAACTTTTGCTCAAAAATATATACCAAATTTTCGAGGAGTATATATGAGGGATTTACTTCCACGATCTCCAAGAATTCGAGAATGTGGTATAGTAAACCTAGATGATTCACAATCAAGTGGTACACGTTGGGTCGCATATAACAAAAATAAAAATTATATACATTATTTTGATAGTTTCGGAATAGTTGGGAAAACAAAGACAATACAACTGCGAGAGAGTTCAACATTTTGATACATACAACTGTGGTCATTTATGTCTTCATTTCTACTTTCCTTTGTCAATGGAGTGAGGGTATAACCCATCGTTTTGATTGGCTTACACTTAGGTCGTAGAGGGAGGGTGCAACAAATGTGTCGTATAAACGTTTGTATGTGTGACTTCTGGATTGTATAAAAATCGGGGATGTCTACTTCAAAATTCACAGTCCAAGTTTCGACTTTACATCCAACAGACGTTGTACAAGTGAACAAAAAAAAAACAACTGCTAAACAAAAAAAAACAAAACATCTGCTAAACAAAATGGTTGATGGGAAATTTAATATTCATAAAAAGAATGATAATTTATATTTAGAAATAAGTAAATAAAATATAAAAAAAAAAATAAATAATAAAAAACCAATATTTTATATTACGTCGAATAAATACAATTTTAAAATATATATAAACAATACATTTTTTATTTCATGGGATGGATGGGGTGGATATAAATATTAGAAGTTATAGTTTCCTGTAAACAGCATAGATCGAGTAACTGAAGAGTGATTACATAAAGATTATATAAGTTTTTAAAATTTACTTTATCTAAATTTATGCAGGTTTCAATAATGAATGTGTTAGCTCAGTTAACAAAAGCGAGATCTGCCTTGAAGAGAAAGTTTGATGACCTAAAACATGTAAAGAATCAAAGTGTTATAGAGTTGGAGGAAACATTTAAACGTATTACAAAACCTTAACATGAACTTGTTAACGAAAATAAAAAGCAAACATTTTTAAAAACAAATGTATGAGCCAAGGTTAAATTATACGAAAATGAAAAGAAATGAGAATGATATGACAGATGACGATGATCTGTACTATACAACCAATGGGAGACAACATCAGACAAAACGAAACTTATCTCAATACCGATCTATGAATGATTGTGATTCGTATAATGATTTCTTTTCACAAACAAATGTTTTTGAAAAAGGAAAGAAAGGCGAAACATATAAAGATGATGTGGAAAAAGTGAGTGAGCCGGAAGATATATCAATGCCTACAAAAGAAAATGAAATAAGGGAAAATATAAATATAAAAGACGAGATAAATAATAAAAACAAGAGGAAACGCTATAGTCGGGTGCCGCGACTATAAGATACCCGTTACTGTATTACAAAATTTTAAAATATTATTGTGCTAGTGGAAATTCACAATGCGCTACCTATTGTCAGAGGAAGTATGCTGAGTATGCTTATAGTGACGTCACTGCCCATGTAAGGCCTTATAACTTAATTTCTTTATACACAGCGAAATAATGTTCCGATTTGAAAAATCTTTAATAAATCGATAGATATTAACAGAAATAAGTTAAGTTAAGTTAAGTTAAGATATTAACAGAAATAAGTTACACAAGGTCAAACGAAGGCATTCATAACAATATTATAGACGCCACAGTTTTCCGCGGTTTGTGGGCGTTAGAGTGGGCGTGGCTGGGTGCAACTTCGTGGCAAGTTGCAGAGGCATCTTCTTAATAGGTGCTCCTAAGCAAAATTGTGTAAATCTTATAGTTTTTGAGATTTTTGCATTTTTGGTTTTTCGAGTTTTGTGGGCGTTAGAGTGGGCGTGGCTTGATCGGAAAAGAACAATTCGCATTGGGAGCATCATAGAAACCTACATGCTTAATCCGAACTTTTTATCTCTTAAAGTTACCGAGATATCAGCTTTTCTAGAAAATCCGAAAACCGTCTTTTGAGCCTTGTGGGCGTATGAGTGGGTGTGGCCGGATAGTAGTACCACTATAAGATGCGTTGCCATCTAAAGATTATACTATGTGAAATTCAACTTTCTAGCTGCAATAGTTCCTGAGATTTCAGCAATTTTAGTTTTTTGCGATTTGTGGGCGTTAGAGTGGGCGTGGAAGGATGCTGTAGTAAACTTGCGCTGTCCCGGGACCTCAAGAATCTTCATGCCTAATCTCAACGTTGTATCTGCTATAGTTCCTGAGATCTCAGCGTTCATACGGACGGACGGACGGACGGACGGACGGACGGACGGACGGACGGACGGACAGACGGACATGGCTCAATCGACTTCGCTATTGATCCTGATCAAGAATATATATACTTTATAGGGTCGCAAAAGCTTCCTTCTATCTGTTACATACTTTTCAACGAATCTAGTATACCCTTTTACTCTACGAGTAACGGGTATAATTATGATTTTAATATCAGTCATTTGAGTCGGAAAAATATATTGGACAAGGCTTACGGACCTTAAAAAGCTTTAGATAATGTATTAACATTAGGGAATAGTCAACTAAAAATTAATGATAATAAGATTCATTTGTCTAGTGGAATGAGTTGCGAGCTAACTCCTGGTCTGTACTCTCTTATATTTCATAAACACCCCCAAAATTATAATGATCATGATTTGAAAACATATAAAAATATTGGAAACAAATATTCACAGATTAGGTTATAACGTGAATAATCGAATTAAAGGTTCCCGCGCATTTAAATATACTAAAATTATTAAAAAAATAATAAACAATAATGAAAATCCTACAACATCCACTCCACTTCGTACGAAAACTGGTTTAGGTTATATGACTCTGGAGGAATAATAACCAAATTATATATATTGGAATGATGTGAATGAACTAGTCGAACGGTTACAAATTTTAGTGGCGTCAAAAACAGCGGGTAATCACAATAATGATATTTTCTCAATAGTAGAGGAACTGCGAGAGGAGGGAATTATTGTTGTTGTAATTAGAGTATATATATGAATCACAAAAAAGATTTTTATTTATAATCATCATGTCTGTTGACAAGTTTGGACATTTTTCTAATGATAGGGAGCGATCCGATTATTTAAAAAGACGTGTTAAATTAAATGGAACTTTTTTAATTGATACTGATGGTAATCTTAACACTCAAAATAAAAGAGTTAAAAACGCTATTAAGCCCTTAGATGATAATGACTTGACCACAAAACAATATACAGATGAGTGTGTCAGAAAGTTGGGGGAAGACCTAAGAAATCTTGTAAGTCGAAGTATTAATCGTCGACTTACAAAAATTTTAAATCTTGAAAATAAAATAGAGGTCTATAACAAGAGAGCAGATAGTACTGGTCAAATATTTGAGAAAGTTCTTGAAAAGATACAAGTTATTGAGGACTATATTTTTAAGTATGTCACAAAACCGACAGCGATACCAAAAAAGACAACAATTGAAATAGAAGGTGTAGCCTATACACCAATTCAAAGAATATGATTAATCGAGCAATTGTAAATGAGTTGCACGGACCGTCTCGTAAACATTTTCAACGTATACGAGTCATTACGAAGGGAATAAACGATCTGTGGCAAGCAGATTTGGTTGAAATGGGGGGTTATTCAACATCTAACAAGGGTTATCGTTACTTATTAAATGTAATTGATAGGTTTTCTAAATATGCTTGGGGTGAAGCACTACAATCAAAAAGTGCCAATGATGTTTCCCAAGCAATGGAGAAAATCTTAAAATAAGGTCATGGAACACCAAAAAACTTACAAACAGATGATGGAAAAGAGTTTTTTAATACAAAATTTAAACAATTAATTAAACGTTATGATATAAATCATTATTCGACTTTCAGCACTCTTAAGGCATCAATTGTCGAGCGTTTTAATAGAACACTTATTGTTTTTTTGTTTTTTCTTATTATAACATATAATTATATTTAATAAATATATTTACATATGTATTAATGTACAATTTTATAATGTGTATACTAACAATTTTAATAAAATATTATATGTTTTTTACAATTTATTTTTGTTTTACCTTTATTTACCACAATCTCATAAAATCAATCAAATAAAAACATTTCCAATTCAATTGACTTATAAAATAATTCTTGTTCTATGCTTACTTGCTTATCTCTAAGCTCATTTAATGTATTGACATCTGTATTTCTCCCATTTATTACATCTCTTAAGAATATATTTTCAAGTTCTAAGAAATTGATACTATCCACAATGTCCTTTTCCATTAATCTTTTATGTTTTATTGATAGAGTACCATGATCATCGTGATTTAATATTGCAAACTCTGTTTCATTATGTTTACATTTTCTTTTACTATCATTAGCAAAAAGCACATTCTTATATACCCTATTTGTTGATATTTCGTGTGCACTTGATCTTAACATTGTCCTACTACCATATAGTGAAGTTCCAGTGAGTAATACATTTTTATAATGATCCATAGTTAAATTTCTGGAACTCACACCTTTTGCTTTATTAACAGAGTTTTCAGCTTCATCTATTTATACCCGTTACTCGTAGAGTAAAAGGGTATACTAGATTCGTTGAAAAGTATGTAAAAGATAGAAGGAAGCTTTTGCGACCCTATAAAGTATATATATTCTTGATCAGGATCAATAGCGAAGTCGATTGAGCCATGTCCGTCTGTCCGTCCGTCCGTCCGTACGTCCGTCCGTCCGTCCGTCCGTCCGTCCGTATGAACGCTGAGATCTCAGGAACTATAGCAGATACAACGTTGAGATTAGGCATGAAGATTCTTGAGGTCCCGGGACAGCGCAAGTTTACTACAGCATCCTGCCACGCCCACTCTAACGCCCACAAATCGCAAAAAACTAAAATTGCTGAAATCTCAGGAACTATTGCAGCTAGAAAGTTGAATTTCACATAGTATAATCTTTAGATGGCAACGCATCTTATAGTGGTACTACTATCCGGCCACACCCACTCATACGCCCACAAGGCTCAAAAGACGGTTTTCGGATTTTCTAGAAAAGCTGATATCTCGGTAACTTTAAGAGATAAAAAGTTCGGATTAAGCATGTAGGTTTCTATGATGCTCCCAATGCGAATTGTTCTTTTCCGATCAAGCCACGCCCACTCTAACGCCCACAAAACTCGAAAAACCAAAAATGCAAAAATCTCAAAAACTATAAGATCTACACAATTTTGCTTAGGAGCACCTATTAAGAAGATGCCTCTGCAACTTGCCACGAAGTTGCACCCAGCCACGCCCACTCTAACGCCCACAAACCGCGGAAAACTGTGGCGTCTATAATATTGTTATGAATGCCTTCGTTTGACCTTGTGTAACTTATTTCTGTTAATATCTATCGATTTATTAAAGATTTTTCAAATCGGAACATTATTTCGCTGTGTATAAAGAAATTAAGTTATAAGGCCTCACATGGGCAGTGACGTCACTATAAGCATACTCAGCATACTTCCTCTGACAATAGGTAGCGCATTGTGAATTTCCACTAGCACAATAATATTTTAAAATTTTGTAATACAGTAACGGGTATCTTATAGTCGCGGCACCCGACTATAGCGTTTCCTCTTGTTTATAACTATAAACTTTGGAGCATAGACCTATAAATTCACTCATTGGTTTTCCATTCAACTCATCTTTAAAATATCCTAACCTCTTTTTATTAACTTTTTTAAAATTACATTAATCGATTCTTCTATCTGAATAATCGGATGTATCAAATTTTGATTCAATATCACCACGAATATCATCAGTTTTTATAGTATAGATAAATGAGGGTGTATCCATGTAATTTAAAACCAAATTTTCTTGAAATTCGGGTTTCATGTATTGGTAATGAAAATCATACATTTTCCACTTTGATAAGTCCAATACAGCAAAACCCAAATACATTGGCTTATCAAATACCACAGAAACATTGTTTTTTTGTTTCGACCGATTTTATGAACATCTGTAGACTCCCATGTAGTTACCAATTTAACCTCTACACGTTTTTAAAGGATTTTCCATAGTTTTCCCATAGACCGAGTTGTTCATTAATTAAAAAAAAATCTTTTTTAAGGCAATATGCGTTTTAGCCAAGGTTTTTGCAAAAATTGAACTCTTCTATGAATCTTTTTTAATATTAACCCATTTTGTATGCATTGCTGCAAATTTCTATAATAAATTACATAATTTTTTTTGTTCCCGAGGTCAACTATTAATTTTTTAACTTTATCCTCCTTAGGTGCAAAACTGTTTGACGGCCAAAACGGAAGATCATTATGTATCATGAAGGCGATTGGGGTAAATTAGATCTACTTCCAAAAAATATCCATACTCACTATCAATAGATATGTTATGTATATCAAAATTTGTTAAGTCGTTCGGGGACCCTTTATATGGAAGAGGTTGTGACATTGCCAAACCATATAAATTGTTTACATCCAAATACATTAAAAATTATGATTCCTTTGTTGGATCAAAATCTGTTAAGTATTTATTATTTGCCTTTGTATGTCTATGGCAACATTGTACTAAATGCTATTTTGAATAAATCTATACATATCGATATCTACTAATAACTCTAGTTGAATATTTGTGGTCTTCAACATGGCTGCCCAAGATAAACCTGGTGTAGTAAAAAACTGAGCACTGGGTCTAATGAATAAATTTGTAAACATATTTTTCTAAAATTTTCAAATATATCAGTCAATAGGAAAACATCAGTTTTTAAATACAACTCTAGATAATCCTTTAGGCTTGAACAAGAAAATTGTGACCAAACATTATATGCGTGTTCAAATGATCTTGAGAGCATTCCTTTTCTGTCAAGTTACTATAGAATGCTGCTCTTGATGGTAGAGAAGTTTCCTCAGTCGACTAGCTGAATATAAATATTCATGAGGAAAGATACCCTTTCTAAGCATAGGCCGGAATTCTTTTTCATTTTTAAAAAATGTTATTACTGTATTTAACTGATCATCAATTAAGTAAGAAGCAAGGGTATCTAAACTTAATGGCATAAATCTGAATGTGTCAAGAAATCGAATTTCAAAATTGTTTCCATTTGAAGTTTTTATGGTTTTGGACACCGAAATATATTGTCCTTTATTTACTGGGATTGCATTAATACTATACTATTAATACTATACAACCATATTTAAAAAAATTATGGAAAAACACTGGTATAAATTTATATAGTCTATACTCCATGTTCAGATGAGGGGCTAATGTGCCGCCGAAGAAGAGCGCGTGAAGAGCGCATCCGCGCTGAAGAGCGCATCCACTCTAAAGAGCGCATCCGCGCTGAAGAGTGCAACCGCGCTGAAGAGCGCATCCGCGCTGAAGAGTGCATCCGCCCTCGCCCCTCTCTGAACAATCTTGCACTCTCGCTCTCTCGGGTCCAAGTGCAGCGGTCGGCCGTCGGCGATCGTCTTTTCTTATGCTAAGTTAAGTTAAGTTCAGTTTTCTTGTATGAAGTGAATAAACCAGACGGGCGATTCGACGACTCCCCCGACTTCCACCACAATCAAGAGGCATCTTTTTCCGGCAACACCGCCCCACTACAACATTTGGTCCTTCGAGCCGGATCTCCTGGATATTCTGGATACTTTGGATTCTGGATATCTTCTTCTACCAGCAGTTCTCGGCAGTGTTCCGCCAAAAGATAAGTACGAAATTTTTTCCGTCTCCGTCTCTCTGCCGGTCTTCAGCAGTGGTCCGAACATAAAATTTCGTTCACACGGCTGCAAGATTTATTTCCTTTCCGTGTCAACTCCAAGTCCGAGTTTTCCGACACAACGGCAGTTTGAGATTTTCTACTCTTATTCGTCTTCATATTCTGCCAAATTTTCCATCCGACTCCGTTTTGTGTGCCGCCATATTCCTCGCCGTTTTCGGCCTCCCCGTTATTTGCTATTCCGCTATTCGCTTGCCAACGGTCGAGGCATATGTGCATACATATAATATACACACATACAACCATACCTTTTTCTTTTTTTGGTGCAATTAAGCCGCGTAAAATTGACCAAGTGAACAGTGAAACAGTGGTGACGAAAATAAAGCATAATTAATATTGGCCAGCCGGTGTGATTTATTTCAAAAATTCCTAAAGTCATTTAACAGTCCGCCGCTGGCGTAATATTTTTTTTTCCCAATCAGTGTTTTTTTTTTACACCACACAGCTTTCAGTTCCTCTATTTATACAGTCCGCAGTCCACTGTGCCAACCTAGGCCTCACGAGCATACATATACCTACATATATACATACTTGCATGCATTCCATATATTTTCTGCGTCCAATTTCAGGGAATAAATAATTATAAATTTAACTGAAATAAAAATTTTTATAAAAAAAAAAAAAACCGGCATTTCACTACAAATCTGATTGTGTCGCCTAAGTTCACAACCTCGCCGGCTCAGTAGCCGTGTTGTGTTTTTTTTGGTGCTGGTTTTTTCCTTCGGGGTGAATTCCGAACGGTACGTGTCCATTCTCCGTGCCCTTAGCGCAGCTTCCACTCCGCATCAGGCAACATCCGCCTACAATCTCACCAAACCTCGTCTACTTCTGGGTTGTTGGGCTCCTGAAGTTTTGTTTTCACATTCGATTTGTGCCGCACACGATCTTCCTTTCGACATCGGCGCCGCTAGTGCCTACTAGTTCCCTGTGATCGCAATCCATCCGCGATTTCACCGTTCTCATCACTTTAGTGTGACCAGCCACCGCTTCGAACGAGACCCCTATTGCGCAAGTCAGTCGCCAAGCGCTGACCAGCTAATTGACTTTTGAGAATGCCCACGGGAGACGACAAAAATCCGCGTCCGATCCCATCCATCAGTTTGAACAGATCTCAATCCGCATCTCCGCGGACGCCTCTTTTGAAGCCTAAGGCGACCAGGGCCATTCAAAGGGCAAAGAGTGACGAAAACGTCAATACAATCCCCGATCCTTCACAGAGGCAGACTCGCTCCGTTGTAAAAATGGCTCAAAGTGCGGTCGACGTGGCGCTGAAAAAGTTCATCGCTACGACAGATCGAATTAGCCAATTTGAGGCCAACATCAATACCCCGGGAGGCCCAGAAACAAGCTCCCAATACATGTGCGAAGTCCATCGAGACCAAATTCGGGCACTTTGGGAGAAGGTGGAGAAGTGCTATGAGAGCTGCTCCGATTTGCTCGCCGTGTCCGACGACAATTCGGCCACCTCAGCAGTGCTGGAATCGAAGTACAGCTACTGTTACTCCGTATATTCGAGGTGTATTGCCCAGCTTCGGGAGAAAATTGCCTCCCAATCCACGCAGGCTTCCGTCAATGTCCACACGCCCGCGTCTACAGGCTGTCGGTTACCTCCAGTGGATACCGAGGTCTTTGCGGGTGATTACCTTCGGTGGCCCACCTTTAGAGACTTGTTTGCGGCCATTTATATCCAAAACTCGCGGCTCACCCCGGTAGAGAAGTTGTTTCACTTGCTGTCCAAAACAAGTGGTGACGCTCACGCCATTGTTGCTAAGGCTCCGCTTACCCATGAGGGGTTTGTCGCAGCGTGGCAAAGCCTCACAGACCGTTTTGAGAATCGGCGGCTGTTAGTCAATAGCCAGTTGAAGATCCTTTTCAACCTCCAGGCTATTTCTCAAGAGTCCGGGGTCGCGCTGAGGGAACTGCAAGCCACCATTCAGAGTTGTCTGACAGCCCTAGAAATGTCCGCCATCAATGTTGAGGCGTGGGATTGTCTCCTGGTCTTTATGATTTCCTCGAAGCTCCCCAAGGTCACACTTTCTATGTGGGAGCAATCCGTACATAATAAGGCCGAAATTCCAACATGGAAGGAGTTAGATAACTTCCTGACAGAGCGCCATCGCACTCTGGAGGCCATCGACGACGTTAGGCCTAGTGGCTCCGGGCAATCTCCGCCAAGGTCGGGACTCCCTGCTGCCCCTGCACGGAGGCTCCATTCGTACGAGACTCGAGTGGCTCCGGGCCAAAAGGGATGCGACCTCTGTTCGAGGGAAAACCACCCTATCCGCTTATGTCCGCGTTTCCTAGAAATGAACGTGGACGGGCGCTCCGACTACATTAAGAGGAAGCAGTTATGCTTGAACTGTTTTGCTCGAGGGCACCAGCAGCGAGACTGCACGAGCGCCCATACCTGCTTCACATGCCACAGCCGACAGGTGTGTTTCGCCTCCGGGTCTGGAGCCGTCCTATTGGGCACTGCCCTTATCAACGTGTGCCATCTGGGGTGCAGTTTCCAGGCACGAGCACTGATAGACTCAGGGTCCGAAGCGACGTTCATAACTGAACGACTGTTCAACCTTGTCAAGCTTCCCTTCAAGACTATTCAAGCCCAAGTGTCCGGTCTTAATCAGACCATTGCCGCGCAGTCTACTAAATTGTGCCATTTCTCCATTCGGTCGCCGTCGAGACCCGGGCTACAATTAGAGACTGCGGCTTACGTTCTTCCGCAGTTGGCAGGAAATCTGCCATCATATCCGATTGCGCGAGATCGCCTCAAGGGGCTGCCCGACATTCCCCTGGCGGACCCCAACTTCTTTGAAAGCTCCCAAGTCGATGTGTTAATAGGAGCTGACATTCTTCCGTCCATTCTCCTCGGTAATACCAGGGCTAACATCTGCGGGTCACTTCTCGGTCAGGAAACCATTTTTGGATGGGTGCTGACAGGCCCATTATCTCCAGCCAACCCTCGCAGCGTGTCCGTTTTTTCCACACGAGTTGCCCGTAGCCTCGGTGACTCGCTGGATCAGCTACTCACCAAATTTTGGGAGGTGGAGGATGTGCCCACTCAGATTAATTCGGAATCGGATTCAGTTTGCGAGCACAATTTTGTCCAGACGACGAGAAGAGACGAGTGTGGCAAGTACGTTGTGACGCTCCCCTTACGCGACCCCGAGCAGAAGGGTTCCGAGCTGTCAGCTTCACGGTCCTTTGCTCTTGCTCAGTTCCTACGTAATGAGCAGCGCCTGAAGAGGGACCCGCCCCTTAAGGCCCGCTATGACTCGGTAATACGGGAATACATCGACTTAGGCCACATGACCGAGGTCATAGTTCCGCCAGTAATATTCAGCACGATGTCGCCACGTCCACGCAGCGCCCAGTCACTGGAGAGCAGATGTACTCGAGGTACCCAGTCCTACCGATGCCGAGTCTGCAGTGGGATCCATCCGCTGAAGAAGTGTCGGCGCTTTCTACGTCTCAGTGCCGAGAAGCGGCTCCGGGCGGTTCTCGTGAACCGGTATTGCTCCAGCTGCCTGGCTCACGAGCACTCCGACGGATCGTGTCGGCGTGGGGACTGCTGTAGAACGTGTGGTCAGGATCACCACTCGCTGCTGCACCTCGTGGAGAAGCCACGGTCTCGGCGGCAGCCGCGTCAAGAGGAGCACAAGTCACGGAGCGCGGGAGACAGTACACGGAGTGTCTCAGCTGGCGCTCGGCCGTCGTCCGCCAACTCCCGGCGTGGTTCGGTTGCTTCGCGGCCTTCGTCTGCCAACTCCAGGCGCATTTCGGTTGCTTCGCCGCCTTCGTCCGCCACTTTCCGGCACTCACAAGCCGATCCATGGCCATCGACTTCCCGGCGCTCGTCGGCAGCTCCTCGGCATTCTTCCGCCACTGGCCGGCAGGCTTCAGATGCTCCACGGCCTTCGTCCGCCACTCATCGGGTGCCGTCCACCGCTCGTCCGCCCGCGTCATCCGCGCCTAGGCAATTTTCCGCTTCTCGTCAAGAGCTCCCGAAGGACGCGGCCGCTGCGCCCACCCTATCGTCGCTGCTGCAGCGGAACAGCGTCAATGTGTTGCCGACCGCGATAGTGCGCATTGACACCGGGACCCGGATCTTCGACACGGGGGCCCTTATCGACCCGTGTACGCCCTCAAGCTGCATCGACGCATCGCTAGCGGCGAGTTTCCGTCTGCCCACTACCAGCGTGGGGGACGAACAAGTATGTTCGGCCACCGTGGGTTCCAAAATGGATGATAGCGTACGGCTGGAGGTCGCTTTCAAAATCGAGCCTCACATGCGCGTTCATACGCCGTCTCGAGAGCTGAGCGAGGCGGTGCGTGCCCACTTCCGAGGCGTGACATTGGCGGATGAGCGGTTCTATCTGCCAGCGACGATCTCCGTTGTCCTGGGCGCGGACATGTACCCGCGGATCATGCAGCCGGGCTTCCTGAAGATCCAGGACGGGCTGCCAGTGGCCCAGAGCACCGTTTTTGGATGGGTCGTGTCCGGAGCCTGTCACCAACCGTAGCGACGAGGGAGCTGTTGCAACCCGAGTGATTGCAAGGGGGGCGGGATGTTCAGATGAGGGGCTAATGTGCCGCCGAAGAAGAGCGCGTGAAGAGCGCATCCGCGCTGAAGAGCGCATCCACTCTAAAGAGCGCATCCGCGCTGAAGAGTGCAACCGCGCTGAAGAGCGCATCCGCGCTGAAGAGTGCATCCGCCCTCGCCCCTCTCTGAACAATCTTGCACTCTCGCTCTCTCGGGTCCAAGTGCAGCGGTCGGCCGTCGGCGATCGTCTTTTCTTATGCTAAGTTAAGTTAAGTTCAGTTTTCTTGTATGAAGTGAATAAACCAGACGGGCGATTCGACGACTCCCCCGACTTCCACCACAATCAAGAGGCATCTTTTTCCGGCAACACCGCCCCACTACAACACTCCAAGTTACATTTAGAATGAGCTGCATCCCTAAATAAACCTGTTAAATGGCAATGATCCCTAACTCTATCATTTAATAATATTTTTTTTTACAAATATGACAATTTAATGAATCCTGAAATTCAAACTCGTCTTCAAGAGTCATTATGATTGGTTTAATTTTCCGTTTTGGCCGTCAAACAGTTTTGCACCTAAGGAGGATAAAGTTAAAAAATTAATAGCTGACCTCGGGAACAAAAAAAATTATGTAATATATTATAGAAATTTGCAGCAATGCATACAAAATGGGTTTATATTAAAAAAGATTCATAGAAGGGTTCAATTTTTGCAAAAACCTTTGCTAAAAACGCATATTGCCTTAAAAAAGATTTTTTTTAATTAATGAACAACTCGGTCTATGGGAAAACTATGGAAAATCCTTAAAAACGTGCAGAGGTTAAATTGGTAACTACATGGGAGTCTACAGATGTTCATAAAATCGGTCGGAAAAAAGAATGTTTCTGTGGTATTTGATAAGCCAATGTATTTGGGTTTTGCTGTATTGGACTTATCAAAGTGGAAAATGTATGATTTTCATTGCCAATACATGAAACCCGAATTTCAAGAAAATTTGGTTTTAAATTACATGGATACACCCTCATTTATCTATACTATAAAAACTGATGATATTCGTGGTGATATTGAATCAAAATTTGATACATCCGATTATTCAGATAGAAGAATCGATTTATGTAATTTTAAAAAAGTTAATAAAAAGAGGTTAGGATATTTTAAAGATGAGTTGAATGGAAAACCAATGAGTGAATTTATAGGTCTATGCTCCAAAGTTTATAGTTATAAAATAGATGAAGCTGAAAACTCTGTTAATAAAGCAAAAGATGTGAGTTCCAGAAATTTAACTATGGATCATTATAAAAATGTATTACTCACTGGAACTTCACTATATGGTAGTAGGACAATGTTAAGATCAAGTGCACACGAAATATCAACAAATAGGGTATATAAGAATGTGCTTTTTGCTAATGATAGTAAAAGAAAATGTAAACATAATGAAACAGAGTTTGCAATATTAAATCACGATGATCATGGTACTCTATCAATAAAACATAAAAGATTAATGGAAAAGGACATTGTGGATAGTATCAATTTCTTAGAACTTGAAAATATATCCTTAAGAGATGTAATAAATGGGAGAAATACAGATGTCAATACATTAAATGAGCTTAGAGATAAGCAAGTAAGCATAGAACAAGAATTATTTTTTAAGTCAATTGAATTGGAAATGTTTTTATTTGATCGAGATTGTGGTAAATAAAGGTAAAACAAAAATAAATTGTAAAAAACATATAATATTTTATTAAAATTGTTAGTATACACATTATAAAATTGTACATTAATACATATGTAAATATATTTATTAAATATAATTATATGTTATAATAAGAAAAAACAAAAAAACAATAAGTGTTCTATTAAAACGCTCGACAATTGATGCCTTAAGAGTGCTGAAAGTCGAATAATGATTTATATCATAACGTTTAATTAATTGTTTAAATTTTGTATTAAAAAACTCTTTTCCATCATCTGTTTGTAAGTTTTTTGGTGTTCCATGACCTTATTTTAAGATTTTCTCCATTGCTTGGGAAACATCATTGGCACTTTTTGATTGTAGTGCTTCACCCCAAGCATATTTAGAAAACCTATCAATTACATTTAATAAGTAACGATAACCCTTGTTAGATGTTGAATAACCCCCCATTTCAACCAAATCTGCTTGCCACAGATCGTTTATTCCCTTCGTAATGACTCGTATACGTTGAAAATGTTTACGAGACGGTCCGTGCAACTCATTTACAATTGCTCGATTAATCATATTCTTTGAATTGGTGTATAGGCTACACCTTCTATTTCAATTGTTGTCTTTTTTTGGTATCGCTGTCGGTTTTGTGACATACTCGTACTTAAAAATATAGTCCTCAATAACTTGTATCTTTTCAAGAACTTTCTCAAATATTTGACCAGTACTATCTGCTCTCTTGTTATAGACCTCTATTTTATTTTCAAGATTTAAAATTTTTGTAAGTCGACGATTAATACTTCGACTTACAAGATTTCTTAGGTCTTCCCCCAACTTTCTGACACACTCATCTGTATATTGTTTTGTGGTCAAGTCATTATCATCTAAGGGCTTAATAGCGTTTTTAACTCTTTTATTTTGAGTGTTAAGATTACCATCAGTATCAATTAAAAAAGTTCCATTTAATTTAACACGTCTTTTTAAATAATCGGATCGCTCCCTATCATTAGAAAAATGTCCAAACTTGTCAACAGACATGATGATTATAAATAAAAATCTTTTTTGTGATTCATATATATACTCTAATTACAACAACAATAATTCCCTCCTCCCGCAGTTCCTCTACTATTGAGAAAATATCATTATTGTGATTATCCGCTGTTTTTGACGCCACTAAAATTTGTAACCGTTCATTCACATCATTCACATATATAATTTGGTTATTATTCCTCCAGAGTCATATAACCTAAACCAGTTTTCGTACGAAGTGGAGTGGATGTTGTAGGATTTTCATTATTGTTTATTATTTGTTTAATCATTTTAGTATATTTAAATGCGCGGGAACCTTTAATTCGATTATTCACGTTATAACCTAATCTGTGAATATTTGTTTCCAATATTTTTATATGTTTTCAAATCATGATCATTATAATTTTGGTGGTGTTTATGAAATATAAGAGAGTCAATAGGAAAACATCAGTTTTTAAATACAACTCTAGATAATCCTTTAGGCTTGAACAAGAAAATTGTGACCAAACATTATGTGCGTGTTCATAATCATCTTGAGAGCATTCCTTTTCTGTCAAGTTACTATAGAATGCTGCTCTTGATGGTAGAGAAGTTTCCTCAGTCGACTAGCTGAATATAAATATTCATGAGGAAAGATACCCTTTCTAAGCATAGGCCGGAATTCTTTTTCATTTTTAAAAAATGTTATTACTGTATTTAACTGATCATCAATTAAGTAAGAAGCAAGGGTATCTAAACTTAATGGCATAAATCTGAATGTGTCAAGAAATCGAATTTCAAAATTGTTTCCATTTGAAGTTTTTATGGTTTTGGACACCGAAATATATTGTCCTTTATTTACTGGGATTGCATTAATACTATACTATTAATACTATACAACCATATTTAAAAAAATTATGGAAAAACACTGGTATAAATTTATATAGTCTATACTCCAAGTTACATTTAGAATGAGCTGCATCCCTAAATAAACCTGTTAAATGGCAATGATCCCTAACTCTATCATTTAATAATATTTTTTTTTACAAATATGACAATTTAATGAATCCTGAAATTCAAACTCGTCTTCAAGAGTCATTATGATTGGTTTAATTTTATACAAGTATTCATCATTCACTTTTGATAAATCTTGTACAAGAGAGTCTACAAAATTTGATCCTGCGTTTCTACCTGTTTTTATTACAAATTTATCTAGCTTAGAATCAAAGGCACAATTAATATAATAAGCATAAGCTATAGGTATATGAGAGTTTAAATTGAATAATTTTGGGCTTACTTCAATATTTCTGGGCTCCAGTGCACATTCAAAGTCGGCGTACACGACGAACGGAACCTCAAGCTGCTTGCGGCATTGGGTAAACTCCAGAGCTCGCTTGTGTAATTCCGGTAGCTTGGAGACTTTTCCGCTCAGATCCAGAGAATTCAGACAAAATGCTTTCCATTTTCTATATTTCGGATATAGGTCATAGGAGTCCAAGATCATTACATTACGTTTGGTGTGTTTGGTGTCATTGGAAAGCATTTTATACGATTGTAAGTTAAAAACTGCAACTTTTCATTAAAACGCTTAAAAATAAATTTCCACACCTCCGCGCACAAGTAGATATCAGCACACACTTGAGTTCGCAGCTCCGCGCACAAGCAGACCCGAGCGCACACTTGAGGGTAGGGGTGAGTTCCCAGGTGGACTCACCCAAGAGATAGCAAAGGGTCAGGTCTTTCAGAAAACCAATGGAGGGAGGATCTTATAGAATACCTGAATCAGGCGCACACATTCATACTGAGTATCCGTGCATATAAGTATATAAAATTTTAAATTCAATTCAGCTAAACATAAAACTGATGTATTATAATCAGCCTATGTCCTATGTTCTAGCTACTAGAAATATCTTAGAAACATGTTCTCAGAAAACAATTACTGCAACCTTACTTGTATCTCTTTTCTCCTTACTTACTGAAATCGAAAAAAATCTGAAATTTGAATAAACAACTTGAAACATTGACTTATACTTGACAATTTTATTATGGTGCGTCCATGAACGTATATCGGTTCTCCATATCGTTACATTTTATTACTTCTTTGAACACGTGCACTGATTTTAAAAACTATAATTTATGGGTTTATGATTTCTGTGCCAGAATCCATACTGACTAAAAGGGCCTGCGGGGTGGTGAGGGGGAATCCTAATCACAGGAGCCGACTGTTAATGGGTTTCGGGGTGGGGGAAACCATGTTTTAATCACTAATGTGTGTCCTTTTTATCTATGTGTTGGAATGGATCTTCCTCATCGGTTCCACAAGTCACGTTTCCACACACATCTGGGGTTCCCACTCAACCATACACACGCACACACGTAGACAGAGGCTTACATTATAGAAATTGACAGTGTGTTTTGAGAAAATTCAACCACTTAAGATGTTCCCAATCCTTCTAATTAGGGTCAGGAATTCATTTCAATATTCCCAAATAACGGATAGGGAGTCGGAAAACTAATCATGACACAATCGTCACATTTTATTACTTCTTTGAACACGTGTACTGATCTTAAAAACTATAATTTATGGGCTTATGATTTCCGTTCCAGAATCAATACTGACTATAAGGGTGGTGAGGGGGAATCCTTATCACAGGAGACGACGGATAATGGGTTTCGTGGTGGCGGAAACCATGTTTTCAGCACTAATGAGACAGCTTAATAGCCCATAAATCTGTGCCAGAACCAGCATTATTAATCTACTGTTGTAATAAAAACTCCACTTGATTGATGAACTCGGATAATCTACCTGGAGTTCCATCAAAATATTGTAGCTCCTTCAGTTCAGAACTTGTGATATTTTGTTTACTTGTAGAATTTTTGGTGAATGTCTTTGTTCGGTTATTTCACTTTTAAAATTAATTAAAATTCTTTGGTATTTTAGAATTTTAGTGAATGTCTGCGACTACGTTGTGTCACATTTCTTTTAGTTTTTGCACTTTTAAAATTAATTAAAATTCTTTGGTATTTTAAAATTTAGGGTTTTCACTTTTAAAATTTATTAAAATTCTTTAGTATTTTAAAACTTTAGTGAATATCTGCGACTACGTCACGGTTCTTTTAATTTTTATTCACTTTTAAAATTAATTAAAATTCTTTAGTATTTTAAAACTTTAGTGAATGTCTGCGATTACGTTTTGTCACGGTTCTTTAATTAGGGTCTGCGATTTTGTCACGGTTTTTTTGCAATTAAGGAAAGCGATTCTTTTGCGGATCTCAAGTTTACACTTCGCCGGTCAAGGATACAAGTTGTAAAGAAGTCCTTGGTGACCAGTACCGAATTTAACTTCTTGAAATCCTAGCGGCTGCGCCAATGAGATATTTCGTATATGGATTCAGAATAAAAATAAACTTTATTTTATTTTTCTTTATTTTATCACTATTTTACACGAAGTATATCTTAAGTTGAAATTCACTGTCATAACAAGTCGTATGTCTCAAACTAAACTCCACTGAGTTGAATTAAATTAAGAACTGATGTTGAACAAGAACTGTAGTAAACTGTTCTTGAACGTGATCTGTAGTAAACTGATTTGATTTTAAGTCTTAATTTATAATGAAGCCTTGGTTCTGGACTTTTACGTTTCTTATGTTCTCTGAGAGAACTTTCTTGAAGCTAAGCTTAGATATTTTGTATTCAAGTTCATTTCTTTTGAATATAAGATTTCTCTTTCTAAATGTCCGTAACAGGACTCCTAATCTGGCCTTTATCGGCTATGGAAAATTTCGGTATAAATGTTTAGTATAAGCTAGAGTCTGGTAATACGACTCTTTCGTTTTCGATCTGCAGTATGGGAAAGAATTTTGGCACTGCGATCTATGCTTACAGATGTTTACGTCTGGGAAAGTTTACTTTAGAATTTTCCACTGTCGGCTTTACGAATATAAGTATGGGAAATTTCTACTCTTGATTAAGTTTACAAATAAGTATTGGAAATTTCCACTCTTGATTGAGTTTACAAATATAATTTATCTATGTCTTACTTATGATTAAAGTGGAGGTGATGAGGTTACAGATACGTCACTATATATAATATATATTCTGTATTCGTCCCTGTTTTACCCAGGTTAGGAAATTAGGTAATAGAATTAATCTTTTGTGTAAGTAAATCGTAAATTAAAGTGATACAAAAAAATGATGAGTGAATATGTTTTTTTTTCACGAGGAGTTGTACGCGGCCCCTAACAACAGGACCGCATTTTTTTGTATGCCGACAGATCCAACTATCATGGTCCTACTCACGACTGGGGAACCCGACAACTAGCCGGAACCCGATGGTTGAACCCCCGATAAGAAGTCAAAACATAAAAATAGTCTATTAAATCGAGAGCATAATTTAAATTTTGTTTACAATTAACTAATTTATTAGTAATTGCATTTTGTTAATTAGAAAAAAATAGCTACTACGTTTTTAGTATAGTAAAGGTGTGCTTCACTCCCATGCTCTGAGTGCTTATTAGTTTTCGTAAATGCTCGATTCATAAGGACTTGCTCGACGATAAGCTTTGAAATGTCATGAAAGCGTTAAACAAAGAAGATAAGCTTAGTTTGTATACCCGTTACTCGTAGAGTAAACGGGTATACTAGATGCGTTGAAAAGTATGTAACAAATACGTCCGTCCGTCCGTTTCAACGCTGAGATCTCAGGAACTATAAGAGATATGAAGTTAAGATTAAGCATGAAGATTCTTGAGGTCCATACGCAGCGCAAGTTTATTTCTGTATTCTGCCACGCCCACTCTAACGCCCAAAAATCACGAAAAACAAACATATGTGAAATCTCGGGAACTATTAGAGCTAGAAAGTTCAAAATCAGTATGAATAATCTTTAGATGTCAGCGCATTTTATAGTGGTTTTATTATCCGTCCACACCCACACATACGCCCACCAAGCTCAAAATACGGTTTTCGCATTTCTCGGTAACTATATGTGATAAAAAGTTCGACTTAAGCATGTAGGTTTTTATAAAGCCCTTTATGCAAATTGTTTATTTCCGATCAACCCACGCCCACAACGCCCGCAAGCCCCGAAAAACCAAAAAATGCGAAAATCTCAGGAACTATAAGATCCAAAAAGTTGTGTTCCAGTGCCACTTGGCCCTAGTTTTCATCCAGCCACGCCCACGAACCGCGGAAAACTGTGGCGTCTATAATATTATTAATAATGCCTTCGTTTGACCTTCTATAATTTATTTCTGTCAATATCTATCGCTTTACCAATGATTTTTCAAATCGGAATATTATTTCGCCTCACATGGGCAGTGACATCACTATAAGATAGTCAACATGCTTTCTCCGACAATAGGGGACAGATAAGTAAAAACAGATAAGTATGAGCACTATAGAGTTGCGAAAAGAAGATTCTCAGTGCATCAATTCTTTTCGATTAAATAGAAAAAATGCCAAATATATTTTTGATAAATATATATATTCAATAACATAAAAAAGATAAAAGAAATTTAAATATAAACGAAAAAAGAGTATAAAATTTCCATTACTGCAAATGCACTGGTTCTTGCTAATCGAAACCCCTCTACTTTAAGCTGGGGATAGTGGCAATTTTAGACACTGTTCTATGTTCGTAGAGAAACCGCTGAGTGTTTCTTTGTTTGAATATATAATTCCACGTGTTGAAACCATCCTTAAAAGATTGAAGCATATTGCTAGACGATGGAAGATCAGCCGACAACGGTATAATTAGTGATATTGTCACGTGACTGCTTCCCAAGATCCTGTTGAGGACTTCTTCGGGTCGGCCCGTAACAGGTATGATTTTCATAGGCAGATTTTAATTTTGCGTAAGAAATTGAGCTACTCTTAAAAAAACGATACGCTTTCTTTTGGAAATCATTGCTTTTATTTTGTTCAACTGTAGTTTTCCTGCATGATAAGATTGGGAGTGCGTGCATAGCAAGGCATGTGTATTTTCCCCAAAATATTGCTGGCCTTGATCATAGGCCAATGTATGTTCTCACTAATCTGATTTAAAACAGCTCTTCTTATCTTAAAATCTCTCATTAGAAAATGACATGTTACCGTTAAATAATTGTCATTTGTCCTTGATGTCCATCCGTCGGAAGTGATAGCGTATTGTCTTACCCTGCTGAGAATGTCCCTGAGCTTTTTATCCATATGTACAATCAAGTTTGTCAATTCGACATCATTTAAGGTTCTGCTGATGGGTAAGGAGTACTGCTCATTCGGGCAGTGGACATAATTAAAAAATTCCTGCGTCTTTCACAATCCTGAAAGGATGTAGATCAGTAGTAATCATCGCAATAAGAGCCGTATCCAGTGAAGCCTTTTGGGATGAGCCGTATTCATATACTTTCGGCTGTTTATAATCGAATAAATCTACAATTGTTCTTGCCGCTCTTAGAAGGCATAACACAGTCGGATGAGCTCGCGTTAAATGGTAAAAGTCCTTCATTAGAATATAACATGTTAGCGTTAAATAATGGTCATTCATGTTTGTCAATAGGACATCATTTAAGGTTCTACTGCTGGGTAAGGAGTACTGCTAGTTCAGGCAGTGGACAAAATTAAAAAATTTCTGGGTCTTCCACAATCTTGAAAGGCTGTAGATCTGTTGAAGTCATCGCAATAAGAGTCTTATCCAGCGAACCCTTTTGGGATGAGCCGTTTTCATATTTTCTTCAATTGCTTTTGCCGCTTTTGGAATCCGCACAGTCGGATGAGCTCACGTTAAATGGTAAAGCAAATTTTTTTTAGTATTCCCTCATTTAAAATAGATTCAGAAATTGGACTTCGCACATTTCCGCTTGGGATGATTTTGTTGTACCGCATTCAAAAAAGTTTATCAATCACGAAATTTCTATAAAATTCAATGTCACATAGTATAAAAAAGTAAGGTGCTCAAACTTTTAAAAAATAAGAAATCGAATAAAAAAAAGGACAAAATAAAATTAAAGAAGTTTTCTTCCCGGATAGAAGATGTTTCCAAATTTTTGGTAACTCAGCAGTTTGAAAAAGCACTGATCTGTCCTAAAAAAGGACAAATTGGCCACATTGCCACCAATACACAAAAATAATATTGAAATGTAAAAACCGATTATTTTTAGTTATCTAATTATTTAAAATCACTGCGAGAACAAGTGTATGCTGAATTATCTCTTTATCTGGAGACACGCCAAAATAAGCGTATGCAAGCTGGTCTCGTCTTATATTTTGTTCCTCACCGCTGTAGAAATGCAGTCGCGTCGCTGAGAGAGTTTGCCGATGCGAAAGGATCGCTGGCCTAAATGCTACCCTGTCGCAAGAGTGCGATTCCACTCCGGTGGTCGCTCTGCCACTAATGGCAGTCACCATCTAATATCATTCCTTTCTCAAGAGTGTTCCGTCAACTCTCTATTTAATTGCCGCCATATGCCAAAGCAATCGTTTGGGAGTTGCCTACAGTTATTAACAACACTGCTAGCCAAAGTCGCGTAGGTCAGTTGTAATTCCCTTGCAGCCTGATAATAAATAAGTAAAGCGTTATAACCGTTTGTCGAAATCACAAGGCATAGAATCACCCACCTACATAAATTCCATTTTGTAGACATACTTCTTATCTGAAGAATATTTTATACAATTTATACAAATAATCTGCCAATGGTTTAATAAGAACTTGCAATAAGATTGTTGTAATTTTATGTTGATCAGTTACGATTCGCTGTAAGCTCAGCAGCCCGATCTTTAAAAGTTCTAGACTCGCAACTCGCTCAAATATCTCTGTCTTATAAGCTTCCTTATTCTGGTGCTGATAAGGTATGGGTTTTAACCCATTGTAAACTCAATGGCTCGAAGTTTTCTTCTTCTTTTCCAAGCAAATCAGAAATGTTACAAAAATCCGAGGCAAACTTCTTAAAACTTTTTACATATTTACAATACTGTTCGCACTCATTATTATACTTTATTCTTTTATCAGTAAAGCTGGGGTTTTCAACTCGTAGTCCGTAATTATCTTCTGTAAACACCCCAAATCTTTGAAGTTCCTTCATCTTAATGGGAGAGTAAATTAGAACAGTTGCATTTCCTTTGCATATGATTATTGATTCGTTGCTATTAACAACATGTGTATAATCCCTAATAACTAAATAACTAAACACTTCTTCAATAAAAATATAGGCCAAAAATATACGGAAAATGTCAAAATATTCATATAGCAATGATTAAACACAAATATTTAACTGATGTTTATAAAACATATAAAATGTTTGGACAGCAGTGGATTCAGCTTTCAAAATAAACCCGTTTCTGATTTTTACAGACAATATATATTTGCTGCATAAAAGAGGAAATATACATATATACATATATACACGTTTGGATTAGGAAAAGCCCCCGCTACTTGGTGCATCACTTTTGGCTTATAATCCTTCTGCACCGACAGGCGTGGAGACCACTTTGATAATAATCAGAAAATAAGTTAATTTTTTAAACTGCGTATCTGTAATTTCATGCTATTGAACACAAAGATTGAGCATGGGATTAAGCATTACTTTGTCTATTTTCTGGTCATCTCAAATGAGACTACAAGATTGAGCAATTAATTTTTAAACTATGTATGTATTCGACATGACTCCGTTTCTGTTAGCGCAGCAAGTCCTGATGACGTTAGGCCTGTGCAAAAACTCTTTCCAGACTGACTCTCAATTGGTAATTTGTCCTTTCACCGTTCTTTCTGCCTTGTCACTCATCACGTCTCACTCAGTAGAGCTCTCTGTCTCAAACCCTACCACGCTCTCAGAAAATATGCTCTTAAGCCTATTTTATGTTATGACTATGTTCGCTGAGTTCTTATTTAATTTCCGACACGGCCATCTTTCATTTTAGCAGTTTGTACTTTTCTGTCCGAACATTTGACTAACCAATTGTTCATTACACAGTTCCAGGGCTCTAGCCACAACTTTGTGACGCTATGCACCAATGTGCTACAAACTACTTTTAGTTCCTCCGTTCACAGTCCAATGTCAAATTGCTTCTTGAATCTAGCCCCTGTCTATGATGTTCCTTGCACATCTCTTTCAGAGATTGCCATTTTCATCGTCGTCAAGATCACCAACTAGCTCAGACAAGACTTCTTCATCTGGTAGTCCAGATATAGGATATTTGTATGTTCGTATACTATTCAAAGACTTTAGCAAATAACGGTCACCATCTAGCAACTCAAGCCCAAAAAAAGGTCCCTTGAACTTAGGATCCAATTTCGTCTGATGCCGTTTTTCACCAATCTTATATTTTACGACATGTGCCTTTTTATGATAAACTCTTTCCTTTTCATATTTAGTACTCTTAACCAAATTTTAATTTCCTTTTGTTCTTGCTTCCCTATAATACATTCCCAGTGGCCTTGCTTTTTAACTTAACCATAACAATAGTGCGGTGAACTAAGTCACTCGGTTAGTTGTGCATTTCAGGGTAAAGCCTCCTGCCGTGAACGCTCACTTGTTTCTACGGTATCTCTATCTTAGGTATGGGATGTAATTTCATCTGCATTTTTCATGTCATTGGCTTAGACTACTTACAAGTCAAACAATTTTCAACAAATTTCTTTATATTTTCAAATTAATATTGCTCGTATTGTCTAGACTTTTCTGCCAACCCAAATGTATAATAGCCTCATGTTTTTGGTTAATTACGGACCACCTGAATGCTCTTGGTACTGCTGGTGAACACCTGTTCTTCCTCTGAATAATACTATATAGAAACCCACCTCTAATTAAATATGTTCAGGCTATGTCCATCTGCATTTCGTCGGTGTTCAGCCCTGTAATAATTGCCATCAAGCTTTCATTGCGTTGCTGTTTTCATTTTAGCCAATCGTCTGTTATTATTGTAAAATCCACCCGAACTTCAACTGCTCTGCAATTATTAGTTGGTGCTGCCACTGGTATTGGGTTACGTCACAGACAGTCTACATGAGCCATCTGAGTACCTTTTCGATATTCTACACTGAAATCAATCGACTGCATATACGCCCACCACCTATGAACTCGTGGGGTTAACTCTACCTCCGTACGACTAGCTTTCAGGGAGTTTAATCTGTGTGTACCACAAATTGTCTTCCACTGAGATAGTGCTTGATATGTTCAGTTGCATTATATATAGCTAATGTCTCTAATTCGTATGAGTGATACCTGGATTGTGAAGGCGTAGTGGCACTAGCATCTTTGTGCAATTCAATTGGATATTAAGGATCAAATATGGTTAGTACCGGTTCACTTGTATTCGAATTATCTTTTGACTAAGTCGCCCAAAGCGCTAACGATTGCAAGTGTTTTCCAGTCCAAATAGCATGGCTAAAAATTCGTACTACCCCTCAGGAGTAATGAAAGCCGTTCTTTATAAAGACTATAATGACTATAACTAGCCATTTATAATGACTATAATTAGCCATATCGTGCATCCTATGGTGGTACCATTATCCGGCCAAGTTTTGGTTGCTTTTTGACTGTTGTTGATCTCGGATTCAATCAACAGCCAATATCTGTCAGATTCCTTTCATATGCAAGAAAATTTTTTGAATAACAACATTAGATTATCCGGTTTCTTTGCCCAACGCTGGTTCAAAAAACTAGGTGTTGATAAGGAACTAAAGAAAATCAAAGTCTCCAAATGTTTGACAGCAACAAAACAAAACAATTATTTCGGAATTTATTAAGAAATGTAGTTTATAAGGCGTCACATGGGCAGTAACGTCACCACCGGTTATTAAACTTGCATTTTTGGCGCTTCGTTAACTTTCGCTAGCAAAATAAATATTTTAAAACTGTATAACAAAGTATCTATATATATATCTATAGTCGCGACACTCGAGTATAGCGTCCTTCCTGTTTTATTTTATTTTTTCAAGGAACCAAGACAAACTGGATATGACAAAGCCAAACGGATCTTGGAAAGAGAAAAGGGTCTCTCTCTTAGTTTTCTCTCCCTGTTACGAATCTTTTGTTATGTATTCTATTTATTAACTCACTTACTTGCAGACGAGAGTGTGCGGTTGTAAATTAAAGGTATAATTAAAGAGTTTTATTATTTGGCCAATCGAGGGGGATTAATATTCACGATAAATATTAAACTCAACCAAAAGTCTTTTTCATTAACATTTATTCATATAAGGCACACGTGGACAGTGACGTCATTGTCCGTTATTATTATTATTATTATTATTATAAAAGGTAGAAAAGTTTACAAAACTAGACTAGCTTAATGATATAGCGCTGGCTACTGTGGCCTTCGGCTATGTGAGTTTTTGGTGCTTAAGTCTTAAGGGATGATATATATACATGTTGTGTCTTAACTTAATATTTAATCGTTATCTATTTATTCTGTACATTATTTTTCTTAAGTTGGGCAACTAGTCTTATTAAATGTTTATATTTAGATTTTGTGGTATAATTGTGTTGATTTTAGGAAAAGTAGTATTTTATTAATGTTTTCTGGGTTTAGGCCATTGAGGAGATGTAGCGGGTTGGAGTTCTGGAAGATAGTTTGCTTTGTTTGCAGGAGAGGTGGACATGTGTTTAGTATGTGGTGTAGGGAGAGGTTGCCTTGACAGAAAGGGCAAGGTGGTGTTGGAATTTGGTTCAGATAGTGTTGGTGGGTGAGGCTGGTGTGTCCTAGACGTAGTCGGGTAATTTTAGTTTGGTCGAGTCTATTCCAGTTTGGGTAGGTTTGTCTAAAATGGTCGCTAATATGGTGGCTATTGGTGTTGATGGATTGGTACCATTGGCTACAGTGTATTAAGTTTTGGCTTTGTCTTGCCTTGAGTTCAGATTTGAGTTGACTTTTTATATCAGTAGGATTTATATTGGCTGTAAAGATTAGTGGGCTTTTGTTGGTCGATTTTGCTGCTTGATCTGCTAGTTCGTTTCCCGTAATGCCTGCATGGCCAGGAATCCAAATTAATTTTATTTTTGGGGCTAACTGTGTTAAAAGTGATCTTATTTTATTTGGGTAAATATTATTATTGTTTGTATTTTTAATTGAGTCTATTGCTGCGAGGGAGTCTGAGCAGATTACATATTTGCCTCTTTTGTTTTTTATAATTTTGATAGCTTCGAGAATGGCGATGATTTCGGCTGTTAAAACAGAGGAGTATGGTGGTAGGATTCCACAATTTAGGATGCTTGTTTCCGTTGTAATGGCGTATCGGTTATTTTTGATCCGTCAGTGAATATAAAGTTGTGTGATTTAAGGTTTGATTTAGTGTCTTCGTATATTTTCTGATATATTTCTTTGGGTGTGTTGCCTTTTTTATGTAGTCGTATGGATGTGTCTATAAGGTTGGGTAGGTCCCAGGGTGGCTTGAGTTTGTTTAGTTTTTGTGGTTCGAAAGGTAGGTGAAATTGTTGGCAGAGATTCATTATACGGTCTATAATTGGTGGAGATTTCTTTTTAAGTTTACTTTGTTTTACGAATTTGTGAATTGGTGTGTCTTTGGAATAAATGAGGTTTTTATTTAGTTTGGCTGTTTGCAGATCTCGTTTTAATTCTATTGGAGGAATATTGGCTTCTTGTAGGAGGTTATTTGTTGGAGTAGAACGAAAGGCTCCGAGAGCTAGGCGAATAGCGGAGTTTAGGGGCGGTTTTAATTTGTTAAGTGTAGTTTTGGGTGCGTGTCCGTATAGGAACAGGCCGTAATCTATTTTTGCAACAATAGTAGCTTTTACCACGTTAATTAATGTGTATGTGCTGCAGTTAAACTTGAGACTGGATAGGCATTTTATTATATTTAGTTTTTTATGAAGTGCAGGTATAAGTTTATCTATGTGTGTGTTCCATTTGTATTTGCTGTCTATATTTATTCCTAAGATTTTTAACGAGTTTACTGTGGGGATTTGCATGCTATTGAATGTAACGACACAAGTGCAGTTGTGCTTTTTGCAAATGTGGAGGTGTTGGCACTTTGATAAGGATAGGGATGCCCCGGAATATGAACCCCAGTTTTCTATGTCATTTAGAAGGTTGCCTAGGTTAAAGCTAATATTTTTCTTTTTATTAAAGTTAATTATGAGAAAATAGTCATCAGCGTATGCATTAAATTTGATTTCCTTGTGTAAGGATATTATATCGGACAATTTATTAAAGGCTATGAGGAATAGTATAACGGAGATTGGGGATCCTTGAGGGATTCCATTGAATAAGGGTAGTGTGTTGGATCTGTGTTGACCGACACGAATTATTATTTTTCTGTTAAGCATAAAATTTCGGACGTAATTTATTATTTTCGGCCCTGTTTTCCATTCTTGAAGTTGGTCGATAATAGAATGCACACCTACTCGGTCGAAGGCTTTTGAAAAATCAAGAGTGACGAGTGAGCTGTGTTGGTGTGACTTCGATATGAGATAGTCTACGTAAAGTAGACTGTCCGAAGTCGATTTGCCTTTTTTAAATCCAAATTGGTTTTTATTTAGCAGATTGTTGTAAGTTGCAAACCACCAAAGTCTTTTGGCTATGATCTTATCTAGTGTTTTTGCTAGGCAACAGTTGAGGGAGATGGGTCTGTAGGAGGTGGTTTGAGTTTTGTCACTGTTTGGTTTCAGGATAGGAATTATAAGGCTAGTTTTGAAGGCTTGTGGTATGTGAGTATCGAATATTTTGTTAAATAGGGCTGTTATTCTGTTTTTGTAGTATTGGAGCTATTTTTGATCATTTGGTAGGAGATTCTGTTGAGTCCTGGGGCAGATCCTTTGAGGGTTTGTAGTGCTGACGCTAGTTCGAGGTTTGAAATCTGTTTTTCTATGGATTGAGCTGATGGGGAGGGTGAGTAATCTACATTATTGTTCCTGTATTTGTTGTTTCGAAAATGTTCTGGGAAGTTCATGTCGTGTGACAGGTTTGAAAAATGTTTAGCAAAGATATTGGCAATTTCGTTATTAGTTGTAGTTACTTCGTTGTTGTCTGGGTTTGTTATGGCGTGGATTTGTTTATCTGGGTTAAGTCCGCAGAAGAGTCTTATATTCGCCCATATTTTGGATGAAGGGGTTGATGGTTGGATGGTTGAAGTAAAGGATCTAGAGGCTTCATTTTTACTATTTTTTAAGGTGTATCTAAATTTTGCATTTTTATGTCTGTAGTCTTTGATGTTTTCTAGTGTTATATGGCGGTTGAGTGTTTTCCACGCTTTTTGTTTTTCTTTTTGTAGCTGGTCGAGATTTTTGTTCCACCATGGAACTCTGTAGGGGTGGGTATTTGATGAGGTTTGTGGGATGGAAAGGTTTGCGCTAGATAGAATTATTCTGTTAATTTGGGCTGCTTCTTTGTTTACGTTTTGGGAGGTTGGGTATTTTTCGTTTGATTGTTGCGTAAATAAGTTGTATTTTTCCCAGTTGGCCTCTTTTAGCTTAAAGAAGGGTATGTTGAATTTTTGTGTATTAGTTGATGGAAATAGGGTGATGATAATAGGAAAATGATCGCTACCATGAAGGTCATTCAGTATTTCCCACTTAGTGTGGGGGGCCAAAATTGGAGAGCAGAGTGTGAGGTCTATGTGTGTGTAAGTGTTGTGAGTTGAAAAATGAGTGGGAGATTTGTCGTTTAGTAGAATAAGGTGTGCATTGTCAATAAATCTTTGAGTTATTTTTCCTCGTGTGTTTGTTGTTGGTGAGCCCCAGGAAGGATGCCAACCATTGAAATCCCCCATAATTAGTGAGGGTGCTTGTTGTGTGTTAAATGCGTTTTGGAGTGTCTGGATAGTAATGTTTTTGGTGGGAGATATGTATGTTGAAGATATGTTTAATTTTAGTTTAGATTGTATATTTATGGTTATTGTTTCTAGGTCGTCTGTGGTGTTAGGGGTAGTGTGTTGAATTGACTTATGAACTAAAAGTGCTACGCCGCCAAATCTGTTGGTTGCTATGTTTGTTGATAGTTTGTAGTTTATTGGGATTGGTATATTGTTAGTGTGGTATATTGTTAGTGGGTTTCTTGGAGGGAAATTATATGCGGTGAATGTTTTTTGATGAGAATAAGGAGTTGGTTATAGTTATTTACATATCCTTTTAAATTCCATTGAATTATTATTAATGACATTTTAGTGAAGGTGAAAGTTTGTAACTTAACTTTATTAGTAGTATTAACGGTTTAAGTTTAAGTCTTACTTGGAGTTTAAGGTTCTATATGGATTCGCTGTCGCTGTTGTTGGTAAGTTGGTTTTTGTTTAGCGCTTTGGTCTTAGTCTTAGATGCTTTAAGATTAGCGGTTAGGCTTTTAGACTTATCTTTATGGAAGATTTTTATTTTTAGTGAGTCTTCTGTGAGTTGTGACGAGAATGGTGTGGTTAGTTTTCTGGTATGTGTGATGCAGTCAATAGCCATGTCTTCTAGTTTGTCGTAATCGTGGTGGTGATGGCGTTGAAGAGTTTGGCTTGATGGTAGAGTTGTTTTGACTAAACCGGTAGATGTCGTATTTAATGGAGAAGTTTGGGTTCCTGATGTGGGTGTGGTGTTCGATTTTTTATGTTGTGGTTGTGTTGTGATTGTGTGTGTATTTATATAAGTATTCGATGATTGAGGGTTAGTTGTCATCTGAGTTGTGGCGTTTGCAAGTGTTTTGGCATAGGTGTTCCTCAATTGAGATCCGTGTCGTTCGAAGTAAATGCGATGGGCAGTTTTGTGATCAACTTTTTGTGTGGTTTTAATAGCTGTTAGTTCTTGATTTTTTATGAAAGTGGGGCATTTGCGGACGGTTGGGCTGTGCTGATGGTCAAGTTCTGGGCTGTTTTTGCAGTTTAGGCATTTTTTTTCGTTTTTGCATGTTTCATTGTCGTTTGTGTGTTTTGTTTCTGAGCAATTAATGCAGGTTTCGGAGCTTTTGCATATTGGTGCTGGGTGACCAAAGCGCAGGCATTTTCTGCATCGGAGAGGAAGTGGGAAATACTCTCGTACACGCACTGTTTCGTACCCGATTCGCAATATTTCTGGGAGTTTGTGTGTTTCAAATGTTATAATGATCAATCCGGCTTCAACAAGAGTGGTTGCTGCTATCAGAGTTAGTGTTGCGGTTTTGTCGTTTCATTATTTTTTTTACTTCGCTTACTTTTTGTGGTTTTAGTTCTTGTAAGATAGTTTTTGAGGTTATTTTTTTTTTTTTTTCTTTTTTTTTAAATTTTTTTTTTTATTTTATATAATTTTTTTTTTTTCTTTTTTTAATTTTAATTTTATTTTTTTTATTTTATTTTTTAAATTTTTTTTTTTTTTTTTTTTTTTTTTTTTTTTTTTTTACATCACTCGACTATAGCGTTTTTTCTTATTTCTGTCGCTAACAAGCACTTTCGGGTGTCCATATTGTTCACCGACTTCGGCGCTTAATTTACTTGAAATTGTTATCAGCAAAGTTTTGGCTTCGCCTTCTTTTGTCTTTCAAAAGTATTTTACAAGCATGCGAAATTCCTTTTATCAATTTCATTTACAATAATTCAAAAACTAAAAAAAATGTTAACCGAACCTCCCAGGAAAAACATTTATTTTAATTAATATTATATTAACTTTTATTTAATCTTCGAAGTAGAAGAGACACTATTCACCTCGTTATTTTATGTCATATTCAAAAGATGTACGGGTGATTACTTGGCCCAAAGCTGGTGCTCAATAAGTCAAAAGCAATAGTGGTACTTCCAGTGACGACGATCGATGGCTCACTGCAATAGAAACTGGAGGAATAGAAAATCAAAAAATTTTAAAATAAGGAAAGAAGGTCAACATTGTTTCTATAATTAATCACACGTTACGAATATAAACTTTATTGAAATGCAAATTACCCTTCAAAGCGGTTCCAAAAAATATAAAAACTAGAAGATAAAGTGCTTCATAAAAAAGGAAACCATCAATCATCGGTCTTTGTCATTGAAACCAAGCTATTTTAAAGCTATTAAAGTTTACAGTAAGAATACAGGTCAATTGTAATTTCCTTGTAGCCTGATAATAAATAAATAAAACTAAGTGATTTGTAAATGGTTTAATATAGACTTACGATCAAATTGTTTATTATTTCATGTTGTTCAGTAACGATTCGCTGTAAATACTGCAGCTCGATCTTTAAAAGTTCTAGACTCGCAACTCGCTCAAATACCTGTGACTGATAAACTTCCTTACTATGGTGCTGATTCGTTATGGTTTTAAACCGATTGTAAGTCCCGAAAGCTCTGTTTTTCTGTGTCGACATCTTTTCCAAGAAAATCAGATATGTACCAAAAATCCGATGCAAACTTCTTAAAACTGCTTACATATTTAGAATACTGTTAACAATTACAACAGTAAAGCTGTTGTATCTAACTTGTAGTCTGTAGATATCATCTATAAACAGCCCAACTCTTTAAAGTTTTTCCATTTTAATGGGAGAGTAAGGGCTTTAAACGTAAACCCATTTCTGATTTTTACAGATAATATATTTGCTGACCTTATTTTGGTGGATTTTTATTTAAATTGAAAACTCAATTCCAGTCCAGTTTGATAATAATATTTAATAATTTCATTTTTTTAGCTGCGTATCTGTAATTTCAAGCTAGTACATTCAAAGATTAAACAAGAGTTATAGCATTGGTTTGTCTATCTTCTGTTTCATATCGGACAGACTTTTTTTTTATATCGCTCCGCTGCGAAACTAAAAAATACACCACAAATAGCCGAATGCTATTTTGCCGAAAGACGATCAGATCATGTGCTTTGGAAATGATCAATTACAAAGGGTTTTAATTACTAAGATAAGTGATAATACCGTTTGTTACAAATAAAGCAACGTGTAAGAACGTAAGCTTTGTAACAAAAAAGCCATAATGAGCAGGACTCGGCAGCAAAAACAAGACGAACGTCGGCTTGCATTTTTGTCGCTTTGTCAACTTCCGCTGGCAAAATAAATATTTTGAAACTGTAAAACAAAGTATCGGGTATCGATTATAGCGTCCTTCCCGTTTTATTTCATTTTTTCAAGGAACCAAGACAAACTGGATATTTTGGTATATACACATAATACATATATAATCAAACCAAAATAATCACTAGCCTAACTATCACTATATTATATAAATGAACAAACACAAACAATATTGTGTTGTGTGAGATGGTGACAAAGCCAAACGGATCTTGGAAAGAGAAAAGGGTTTCTCTCTTAGTTTTCTCTCCCTGTTACGAATCTTTTGTTATGTATTCTATTTATTAACTCACTTACATGCAGACGAGAGTGTGCGGTTGTAAATTAAAGGTATAATTAAGGAGTTTTATTATTTGCCAAATCGAGGGGGATTAATATTCACGATAAATATTAAACTCAACCAAAAGTCTTTTTCATTAAAATTTATTCATATAAGGCACACGTGGACAGTGACGTCATTGTCCGTTATTAAAATGGTTTAAGACAGTCACATCACTCGACTATAGCGTTTCTTCTTATTTCTGTAGTAAACAAGCACTTTCGGGTGTCCACATTGTTCACCGACTTCGGCGCTTAATTTACTTGAAATCGTCATCAGCAAAGTTTTCGCTTCACCTTCTTTTTTCTCTCAAAATGCCGTATTTTACAAGCATGCAAAATTCCTTTTATCAATTTCATTTACAATAATTCAAAAACTATAAAAAATATTAACTGAACCTCGCAGGAACAACATTTATTTTACTTAAATATTATATTAACTTTTATTATATCTAAGAAGTAGAATAGACACTATTCACCTCGTTATTCTATGTCAAATTCAAAAGATGTACGGGTGATTACTTGGCCCAAAGCTAGTGCTCTATAAATTAAAAGCTCGATTAAAGATCGATGGCTCACTGCAATAGAAACTGGTGGAATAGAAAATCAAAAAATTTTAAAATAAGGAAAGAAGGTCAACATTGTTTCTATAATTAATCACACGTTACGAATATAAACTTTATTGAAAAGCAAATTGCCCTTCAAAGTGGTTTCAAAGAAATAGAAAAGCTAGAAGATAAAGCGCTTCATAAAAAAAGAAGCCATCAATCATCGGTCTTTGTAATTAAAAATAAACCATTTAAAAGATATTAAAGTATACAAAAAGGATAGAGGTCAATTGTAATTCCGTTGAAGCTGATAATAAATAAATAAAACTACATAAGTGATCTGTAAATCGTTTAATATGGACTTACGATAAAGTTGTTTATTATGTCATGTTGTTCAGTAACGATTTGCTGTAAATACTGCAGCTCACTCTTTAAAAGTTCTAGTCTCGCAACTCGCTCAAATATCTCTGACTGATAAACTTCCTTACTCTGGTGCTGATTGTTTATGTTTTTAAATCGATTGTATGTCCCAATAGCTCGTAGTTTTTCTATATCGACATCTTTTCCAAGCAAATCAGATATGTTATAAAAATCCGAGGCAAACTTCTTAAAACTGTTTACATATTTAGAATACTGTTCGCACTTATTCTTATACTTTATTCTATTATCAGTAAAGCTGGGGTTTTCAACTCGTAGTCCGTAAATATCATCTATAAACAGCCCAATTCTTTGAAGTTCCTCCATCTTAATGGAAGAGTAAATTAGAACTGTTGCGTTTCCTTTTGATATGGTTATGGATTCGTTGCTATTGACAACATGTATATCAGCCTTATACGAATAATAACTAAACACTACTTTCGTAAAAATGTTGGCTAAAAATATACGGAAAAAGTCAAAATAATCATATAGCAATTATTAAACCCAAATATTTAACTTATGTTTATAAATAATATAAAAGGTTTGGGCAGAAGTGGAGTGAACTTTAAAATGAGACCCATTTCTGATTTTTAAAGAAAATAAATTTACTGAACTTATTTTAGTGTATTTTCTTTTAAATTTGAAAACTCAGTTTGAATAGGCGTTTTAGAAAAAAATGTAAGAATTTTAGAAAAAAGGAGGAAGTATACACAGACGTTTGGATTATATAGAAAAAGCCCCCGCTTTTTGGTGCATCACATTGAGAATATAATCCTTCTGCAGCGACAGGCTTGCGGTCCAGTTCGAGTTATAGCATTGCTTTGCCTATCTTTTGGTCATCTCAAATGCGACTTAAAGATTGAACAAACTAAATCCCACATGTGCCCTGATACCATTGTAATGGTGATTGGAGGGGTACTTAGTTTTACACCCGTTACTCGTAGAGTAAAAGGGTATACTAGATTCTCTGAAAAGAATGTAACAGGTAGAAGGAAGCGTTTCAGACCCTATAAAGTATATAAATTCTTGATCAGGATCAATAGCGAAGTCGACTGAGCTATGTCCGTCTGTCCGTCCGTATGTCCGTATAAACGCTGAGATCTCAGGAACTATAAGATATACAAAAATGAGATTAACCATAAAGATTCTTGAGGTCCCTACGCAGCGAAAGTTTGTTACAACATCTTGCCTCGCCCACTATAATGCCCATAAATCACGAAAACTAATATCACTGAAATATCAGGAACTATTAGAGCTGGAAAGTTGAAATTCAGTATGTATTATATAATCTTTAGATGCCAGCGCATCTTATAGTGGTACTATTATCCGGTCACACCCACCCATACGCCTACCAAACTCAAAAGACGGTTTCGCATTTTTTAGAAAAGCTGATATCTCGGTAACTATAAGTGATAGAAAGTTCGGATTGAGCATGTAGGTTTTTATGATTCTCCCAATGCAAATTGTTTTTTCCGATCAAGCTACGCCCAACTATAAGAGCTAGAAAGTTAGGTTTAAGAGATGCCACTGCAACTTGCCACGAGGTTTCATCCGGCCACGCCCATTCTAACGCTCACAAACCGCGAAAAACCGTGGCGTCTATAATATTATTATGAATGCCTCGTTTGACCTTGTATTATCTTTTTCTTTTAATATCTATTGATTTACCAAAGAGTTTTTAAATCGGAACATTATTTCGCTACTTATGAAGAAATTTAGGCTATAAGGCCTCACATGGTTTGTGACGTCACTATCAATTACTCAACATGCTTTCTCCGACAATAGGTGGCGCCTTGTGAATTTTGTTAATTAATTAAAATTATGTAAAACAGTAACGGGAATCTTATAGTCGCGGCACTCGACTATAGCGTTTCCTCTTGTTTTTTGTTATTTCAAGGAACCAAGACAAGCTGGATCTCTTGGTATATACATTATATTGCCACCAAAAACCAAGGGACCCTCCAGAACTGGAAAAATGTCCTTTGGTCCGATGAGACAAAGATTGATTTGTTTGTATGTGATGGTAGATTTTATGTTAGATGCCCAAAAAACACAGCATTCGATCCCAAATACACCAAAAGGACGATCAAACATGGAGGTGGCAATATAATGCTATGGGGATGTTTCTCTGCTTCAGGTGTTGGTCCACTATATTGGATACAGGACAATATCTGTGCTACAGACAATTTAAACATAATGATGGATGTTATGTTAACATATGCCGAAGATGAAATGCCTTTGAAGTGGGATATTATTAAGGATAACGATCCAAAAGACACATCGTAGCTTGCTAAAAAGGGGATCCTGGACAATAAAGTCGGTGTTATGGATTGGTCAGCTTAGTCACCCGACTTAAACCCTGTTGAGCATTTGAGGGGCATTCTTAAAAAACGTTTAAGTGGTTTTAGGCCAAAAAATAAGGAGCATTTGTGGAGAAAGTCCAGGAGGAGTGATACTCCATTAAGCCAGCAATATGCTCCAATCCTGTGGAGTCTATGCCTCGTAGGTGTGCTGGAGTTTTAGAAATATCATGGTAATGCAACAAAATATTAAACCTGAAAACATTTCATTAATTTTGCTAAGCTAGTCAATTTGGATGACGATAAGTCAGTTCGTTTCTATTTTTATTTCCAAGTCAAAAACAAAGCTAAATGAATAAAGTTAAATGCATTTTTGTTTTTTAGTATGTAAGATAGATGTATATAAATAAAAAAAAAAAATAAAAATATCCACTCATCACCACGTTCCTTATTAAAAATACGTATTCAAACCCAAAGTGAAAAATCGTTTCTATTATTTTTTCCATCACTGTATTATACTTATGGTTATATTATATATCCATAATCAAATCAAAATAATCACTAGCCTAACTATAACTATATTTACATAAGAGAATTTTGTTAATTTATGTTTTGACTGATAAAATTTTTACTGGGTTTTCCCAATTCTTTGCAGCAAATACTGTTAGATAGCAAATACACAGATAAAAACGAAGAACGAGAAGACACAATAAGCAAAAACTTTTCTGAAAATAAGGTTTAATTCTATTTTATCTTTACTCATACATTCTGCAACAGTGTGAATTTTGAGGTGGCGTATTGAAAATGCAAAAGTCACAATGATACATAAACACAAACAATATTGTGTTGTGTAAGTGAGATGAGGACAGAGCCAAACGGATCTTGGAAAGAGAAAAAGATCTCTCTCCCTGTTACCAATCTTTTGTTATATTCTCTTTGCTATTATTAGAGTGTTTTATTATTTGGCAAATCGAGGTGGATTAATATTTAATATATATATATTTTTTTTTCATTTTGTATGGAAATGCCGGTCTCGGTGCTCTGGCTCTCGGTTTTTCGGTTTCATTACCAGTTTTCTCTTCAATCGACGTAGTCGGAGTTTTGTTGGGTCGCGTTCGAGTGGCAATGACAGGTATTCATCATTAGAGGAGAACCAGATTCCAGCACTTAATCATGACGGACAGATATGCCAATGGAGTCACAACCA
This sequence comes from Drosophila eugracilis, assembly GCF_018153835.1. Lineage (NCBI taxonomy): Eukaryota > Metazoa > Arthropoda > Insecta > Diptera > Drosophilidae > Drosophila > Drosophila eugracilis. Next base: position 304,950 of record NW_024572310.1, read on the forward strand.
GTCTAGTTGAGCCCACAAATGGACATACACCGTCCGGGAATCCCAGCGAGGGAGAGGAGAAGATTGTCCTGAAACGGAAACTGACACTCATCAATGGAGTGGCCATTATAGTGGGAACCATCATTGGATCGGGCATCTTCATCGCACCCACTGGAGTCTTCATATACACCGAATCCGTGGGAAGCTCCCTTTTGATTGGTTGACTTGTGGAATTCTTTCAACAATCGGAGCTCTTTGCTACGCCGAACTGGGAACGAGCATTACCAGATCTGGAGGGGATTATGCCTATCTGCTGGTATCCTTTGGACCCCTAGTGGGCTTTCTGAGGCGTTGGATAGCTCTGCTTATCATCCGGCCAACCACGCAGACCATAGTGGCTTTAACTTTTGCCCATTACGCTGCCAAACCATTCTTCCCGGATTGCGATCCTCCACAGAATGCAGTGAAACTGCTAGCTGCCATTTGTCTAACTCTGCTCACGGCCATCAACTGCCTGTCGGTGAAGGTTTCTATGAAGGTTCAGGATGTGTTCACAGTGGGCAAGCTCCTGGCCCTTATCATGATTATTCTTGCCGGACTTTACTACATGGCCACGGGCAAGTTGGAAAACTTTAGCAATCCCTGGGAGGGTATTTACAGTGCCCGCAACATTGGCTATGCCTTCTACTCTGGTCTGTTTGCCTTTGGCGGGTGGAACTACTTGAACTTTGTAACGGAGGAGCTGCAGGATCCATACAAGAATCTTCCGCGTGCCATTTGGATAGCCATGCCCCTGGTCACGGGCATCTATGTTCTGGTCAATTTGGCCTATTTCGCAGTGGTCAACAAACCGGAGATGCTCAGCTCGTTGGCCGTGTCGGTGACCTTTGGTAACCGAGTGTTTGGACCTCTGGCTTTTATGGTACCCATTTTCGTGGTCTTGAGCACCTTTGGAGGCGTGAACGGAGTACTCTTTACCTCCGCCCGACTATTTGCAACTGGAGCTCAAGAGGGGCATTTACCAAAGTTTTTCCAGCTGTTCCATGTCAAGCAACAGACTCCCATTCCCTCCCTAATTTTTACATGTCTGATGTCGCTGCTCATGCTGCTTACGGATAATGTCTACCAGTTGATCAACTATTTCAGCTCAGTACTCTGGCTTTCAGTAGTGGCCAGCATAGCCGGAATGTTGTGGCTTCGGCATAAGAGGCCCGAATTACCACGCCCGATTAAAGTCAACCTTGCACTGCCCATTATCTTTATGGTGAGCTGCGTGACGTTGGTACTGCTCCCCAATATGGAGGAGCCAGGTAATCTCTTGATTGGTATAGCCATCACTTTGGCAGGCATTCCGTTCTACTACGCTTTCATCGCCTGGAAAAAGAAGCCCAAGTGCTACGGAAGATTGTCCAACTCCGTGGTGGAGATTTGCCGGGCCATCTTCAATACCACAATAATCGAATCGAATGAAGCGATAAACTAGATATATATATGTATATATTACCCACCCGTATAGAACTTGTGCATTTAGTTATATGAGTATTCGAAAACACTGAAAACATGTTAAATTTTAAAACAGTTTTAAGCGAACTCTCCCCTGCCCCATTTGTATGATATTTTCGCTAGGCAATTGGCATTCCTCACAACGAAATCGGCATTGATTAGAATTTAATTTTTAAAGTGTATATGTATGTATTTATTTGAGATAGCTCTTCGATTAACAGGTTTTATACAACCCAAGGCCTTTTTTGGCTGACATCCCACTAAATTTTATGGTTAGGTGCCACAATCCTAATTCCTTTTTTAAACACAATCAGGAAGTTATTGAATGCGCTTTGATGGGAACAAACTATATAAAACTGTGACTTGTTTAGGGAAGCTACACAGCAGTACAATAAGCAACATATTAATGTTTTAACTTAACCGCTTAGAAAATAAATGTATTATTGCAAAAAAAAAATTAAATTCACCCAAAGTCTTTTTATTTATCATTTATTAGATATAAGGCACACATGGACAGTCACGTCATTGTCTGTTATTATCCAGCAGTAGTATACGCTAGCAAGCTAGACAATTGTTGAAAGACAAATAGTTATTTTAAAATGGTCTAAGACAGTCGCATCACTGGACTATACACTTTCAGGTGTCCATATTGTTCACCGACTTCGGTGCTTAATTTAATTGAAATTGTCATCAGTAAAGTTTTACGTCGTTATTCTATGTAAAATTTAAAAGATGTACGGGTGATTACTTGGCCCAACACGGTTGCTCAAAAAGTTAAGAGCAATAGTGGTACTTCCAGTGACAACGATCGATGGCTCACTGCAATAGAAACTGGAGGAATAGAAAATCAAAAAACTTTAAAATAAGGAAAACAGGTCAACATTGTTTCTATAATTAATCACACGTTACGAATATAAACTTTATTGAAAAGCAAATTGCCCTTCAAAGTGGATTCAAAGAAATAGAAAAGCTAGAAGATAAAGCGCTTCATAAAAAAGGAAGCCATCAATCATCGGTTATTGTAATTAAAAATAAACCATTTAAAAGATATTAAAGTATACAAATGGATAGAGGTCAATTGTAATTCCGTAGAAGCTGATAATAAATAAATAAAACTACATAAGTGATCTGTAAATCGTTTAATATGGACTTACGATAAAATTGTTTATTATTTCATGTTGTTCAGTAACGATTTGCTGTAAATACTGCAGCTCACTCTTTAAAAGTTCTAGTCTCGCAACTCGCTCAAATATCTCTGACTGATAAACTTCCTTACTCTGGTGCTGATTGTGTATGTTTTTAAATCGATTGTATGTCCCAATAGCTCGTAGTTTTTCTATATCGACATCTTTTCCAAGCAAATCAGATATGTTATAAAAATCCGAGGCAAACTTCTTAAAACTGTTTACATATTTAGAATACTGTTCGCACTTATTCTTATACTTTATTCTATTATCAGTAAAGCTGGGGTTTTCAACTCGTAGTCCGTAAATATCATCTATAAACAGCCCAATTCTTTGAAGTTCCTCCATCTTAATGGAAGAGTAAATTAGAACTGTTGCGTTTCCTTTTGATATGGTTATGGATTCGTTGCTATTGACAACATGTATATCAGCCTTATACGAATAATAACTAAACACTACTTTCGTAAAAATGTTGGCTAAAAATATACGGAAAAAGTCAAAATAATCATATAGCAATTATTAAACCCAAATATTTAACTTATGTTTATAAATAATATAAAAGGTTTGGGCAGAAGTGGAGTGAACTTTAAAATGAGACCCATTTCTGATTTTTTAAAGAAAATAAATTTACTGAACTTATTTTAGTGTATTTTCTTTTAAATTTGAAAACTCAGTTTGAATAGGCGTTTTAGAAAAAAATGTAAGAATTTTAGAAAAAAGGAGGAAGTATACACAGACGTTTGGATTATATAGAAAAAGCCCCCGCTTTTGGTGCATCACATTGAGAATATAATCCTTCTGCAGCGACAGGCTTGCGGTCCAGTTCGAGTTATAGCATTGCTTTGCCTATCTTTTGGTCATCTCAAATGCGACTTAAAGATTGAACAAACTAAATCCCACATGTGCCCTGATACCATTGTAATGGTGATTGAGGGGTACTTAGTTTTACACCCGTTACTCGTAGAGTAAAAGGGTATACTAGATTCTCTGAAAAGAATGTAACAGGTAGAAGGAAGCGTTTCAGACCCTATAAAGTATATAAATTCTTGATCAGGATCAATAGCGAAGTCGACTGAGCTATGTCCGTCTGTCCGTCCGTATGTCCGTATAAACGCTGAGATCTCAGGAACTATAAGATATACAAAAATGAGATTAACCATAAAGATTCTTGAGGTCCCTACGCAGCGAAAGTTTGTTACAACATCTTGCCTCGCCCACTATAATGCCCATAAATCACGAAAAACTAATATCACTGAAATATCAGGAACTATTAGAGCTGGAAAGTTGAAATTCAGTATGTATTATATAATCTTTAGATGCCAGCGCATCTTATAGTGGTACTATTATCCGGTCACACCCACCCATACGCCTACCAAACTCAAAAGACGGTTTCGCATTTTTTAGAAAAGCTGATATCTCGGTAACTATAAGTGATAGAAAGTTCGGATTGAGCATGTAGGTTTTTATGATTCTCCCAATGCAAATTGTTTTTTCCGATCAAGCTACGCCCAACTATAAGAGCTAGAAAGTTAGGTTTAAGAGATGCCACTGCAACTTGCCACGAGGTTTCATCCGGCCACGCCCATTCTAACGCTCACAAACCGCGAAAAACCGTGGCGTCTATAATATTATTATGAATGCCTCGTTTGACCTTGTATTATCTTTTCTTTTAATATCTATTGATTTACCAAAGAGTTTTTAAATCGGAACATTATTTCGCTACTTATGAAGAAATTTAGGCTATAAGGCCTCACATGGTTTGTGACGTCACTATCAATTACTCAACATGCTTTCTCCGACAATAGGTGGCGCCTTGTGAATTTTGTTAATTAATTAAAATTATGTAAAACAGTAACGGGAATCTTATAGTCGCGGCACTCGACTATAGCGTTTCCCCTTGTTTTTTGTTATTTCAAGGAACCAAGACAAGCTGGATCTCTTGGTATATACATTATATTGCCACCAAAAACCAAGAGACCCTCCAGAACTGGAAAAATGTCCTTTGGTCCGATGAGACAAAGATTAATTTGTTTGTATGTGATGGTAGACTCTATGTTAGATGCCCAAAAAACACAGCATTCGATCCCAAATACACCAAAAGGACGATCAAACATGGAGGTGGCAATATAATGCTATGGGGATGTTTCTCTGCTTCAGGTGTTGGTCCACTATATTGGATACAGGACAATATCTGTGCTACAGACAATTTAAACATAATGATGGATGTTATGTTAACATATGCCGAAGATGAAATGCCTTTGAAGTGGGATATTATTAAGGATAACGATCCAAAAGACACATCGTAGCTTGCTAAAAAGGGGATCCTGGACAATAAAGTCGGTGTTATGGATTGGTCAGCCTAGTCACCCGACTTAAACCCTGTTGAGCATTTGAGGGGCATTCTTAAAAAACGTTTAAGTGGTTTTAGGCCAAAAAATAAGGAGCATTTGTGGAGAAAGTCCAGGAGGAGTGATACTCCATTAAGCCAGCAATATGCTCCAATCCTGTGGAGTCTATGCCTCGTAGGTGTGCCGGAGATTTTGAAATATCATGGTAATGCAACAAAATATTAAACCTGAAAACATTTCATTAATTTTGCTAAGCTAGTCAATTTGGATGACGATAAGTCAGTTCGTTTCTATTTTTATTTCCAAGTCAAAAACATAAAATTTGACTTAAATACATTTTTTTAGCTAAATGAATAAAGTTAAATGCATTTTTGTTTTTTAGTATGTAAGATAGATGTATATAAATAAAAAAAAAATAAAAATATCCACTCATCACCACGTTCCTTATTAAAAATACGTATTCAAACCCAAAGTGAAAAATCGTTTCTATTATTTTTTCCATCACTGTATTATACTTATGGTTATATTATATATCCATAATCAAATCAAAATAATCACTAGCCTAACTATAACTATATTTACATAAGAGAATTTTGTTAATTTATGTTTTGACTGATAAAATTTTTACTGGGTTTTCCCAATTCTTTGCAGCAAATACTGTTAGATAGCAAATACACAGATAAAAACGAAGAACGAGAAGACACAATAAGCAAAAACTTTTCTGAAAATAAGGTTTAATTCTATTTTATCTTTACTCATACATTCTGCAACAGTGTGAATTTTGAGGTGGCGTATTGAAAATGCAAAAGTCACAATGATACATAAACACAAACAATATTGTGTTGTGTAAGTGAGATGAGGACAGAGCCAAACGGATCTTGGAAAGAGAAAAGATCTCTCTCCCTGTTACCAATCTTTTGTTATATTCTCTTTGCTATTATTAGAGTGTTTTATTATTTGGCAAATCGAGGTGGATTAATATTTAATATATATATTAAATTCACCCAAAGTCTTTTTTATTTATCATTTATTAGATATAAGGCACACATGGACAGTGACGTCATTGTCTGTTATTATCCAGCAGTAGTATACGCTAGCAAGCTAGACAATTGTTGAAAGACAAATAGTTATTTTAAAATGGTCTAAGACAGTCGCATCACTGGACTATACACTTTCAGGTGTCCATATTGTTCACCGACTTCAGTGCTTAATTTAATTGAAATTGTCATCAGTAAAGTTTTACCTCGTTATTCTATGTAAAATTTAAAAGATGTACGGGTGATTACTTGGCCCAAAGCGGTTGCTCAAAAAGTTAAAAGCAATAGTGGTATTTCCAGTGGCGACAATCGATGGTCTCTCTTTTCGATAAGTTATGTTATTATATCAATAATTAATAAAGCTACTGCTCTTTTTAATCGTCCAAATCACACTGATTTTTTATTTTTAAATCTGCCCTTTTAAGGCTGAGACCTAACTCTAAGTACATAGATTGGAAGACACATGTCATGGTCAGCATTTTCGGCTGCGACTGATGTTGCGACAACTCCAAAAATGCAGCCGGTCACGTATACGTTTAAGAAAATGATTCGTCAGCATTATGGCTCCCCTGGCTGCTCCAGCAGATAAGAGTTAATATTCCGCTTTCCTCGGCAACTGCTGCTCAACGCCATTAGTTTGTATTGTTTTATTATGATCACGCACTCGGGGGCTTAGGCGGGGTTAATGATAGAGCGGAGCTCGTAACTCTTCCCTCCCCAAGTCGGAACGATGGCTATAGAGCAGGTATAGCCTGGGTTACAAAAGGTTCCGGGGCGGCAGTTGTCAAGATGACCGTTTTCCTTTTGCATGTCCAAGCTGTAAGTGTGTCCAAAATACAGATTGCGATTACTAGAGGTCGTCCCTCTGTCGATGTAGATCTCCTTGGTTGGCAGGGTTTGCAAGGTTAGTGTTTCGGTAGGTGACTTCAACTCAAGAGGGCACCAAATAAAAGATGTAATTACCAAATCAATCGTGACTATTCTTAATGATGGCTCAGCTACCCATCATTTTACCCACAACTCCGGCTATTGACTTTACTTTAGCATGCGCATCATTTTTCCCTTTCTGGAAGTGTTCCGTAAAATTCTCTCTTTATGGAAGTGATCACTATCCTATAGTTACACACATACATTTGGAAACCAATCTTAAAAACTTTCCACCACCTTCGAAATTCAAATTAGATAAGGCAAATTGGAATCTGTACCGCGCCGAATGCAAAGTCAGCTTTGATTTTCGTTTAACGACAACCCAAATCTGATTGCAGCCAGAAACATAAAAGGAATTAAAGCAGCAGCTAATGAAGCAATCCCGCAAACCAAACCCTGTCCATATCAGCGAATTGTTCCTTGGTGGGGTCAAACGCTTCAAGATGTAAGGAACCAAAAGCAATCCCTTTGGCATACTTAAAAACAAACTAGGAGCACTGCTGCTTTGATCTCTAATAGGAAATCCAATGCCCTATTTAAATACAAATCTAAAATTCACATCAAATATGAGCCCTTTATCTTCTACTAAGAAGACATGGTCCGATCTAAATCGCCTAATTGGTATCTCCTCATATAGCCCCAGGACAATTAAATATAAAGATAAAAACTGCATCACTCCACAGACATTTGCGACGCTTTTGGGAACTTTTGGTCTGGCTATTCCAGGAACGACAACTTCTCCCATCAATACAAGACCCGCAAAGAAAAAATTCTCTCGCAAGATTACACAGTAACAAATTTGTCCGCATCTGCTACTGGTCTCGACTCTAATTTTACCCGTAGTGAGCTTGAATATGCCCTTCATTACGCGAAAGGTAAAACTCCCCGGTATAGACCGGATTTCATACCCAATGCTTAAACAGTTGCCCTCCGAAGCTAAGTACCGCCTATTGGAAATGTACAATGAAATGCTTGGTAATGGCTCCTACCCCACGTCTGGAAATCCGCCATTATAATCCCAATTTCAAAACCTAATAAACCAACCCACGAAATATCTTCCTTTAGACCCATTTCCCACCTTCCCTGCTTAAGCATGACTCTTGAAACATAAACTTATCAGCCCCCACCAAACAGCGTTTAAACAACAGCATAGCGTTCTTGATTGTCTTCTGCATCTCCACCATTATGCATCTGATGCCCTTTCCACCAAAAATCATGATACCATTCTGGCAAATGATTTCAGTACTGGATCAACTTTTCACGTGGGGGGTAGATCAAAAGGCCTTCAATTTATCGAAGGCTTTCATGATCAACCGTTCAATCCGAGTAAGAGTAAACAACACTCTACCTAAGTTCTATACTCTGCACAACGGCATCCCACAAGAATCGCTCTCTCTGTGTTGTTGATCATGATTGACTTCCAATCCTTAAATAACATAATTTTAAGTAATACGCATATGAACCTTTCAATCTATGCAGATTATGCCATTATTTTTAGCAAATGTAAGAATACCAATTCACTCAACAATAGGTTCACAGATATTTAAAAATATATGAAATCCAAATATGAGGAAACACTTACGGTGCTACCCTTGCTACTCTTAAATAAATGTAAACTCTTTCATATTTGCAACAAACAACACTGTACATATCCATCATTATTTTTTAATAACATAGACATAGAACTTATAGCATTTCTTAAAATTCTCGGCCCGACTTTCGATAAACGACTCAAATTCAAACAACTTTGTATAGAACTTATGGAAAAACTTATCAATAGGCTTAACATTATAAAATTCTCTACAACTAAGCGCTCATTTATTTACCCACAACACTTACACAAGCGACGAGAGCCCTGATGCTGTCCAAAATCGAGCATGGCCTCCCCTATCTAAGGATGGTGTGCGCCATCTAACCTAAATAAGATAAGTCATCCCGTCTTCCCCATGGAAATTACGCTCCTCGTCCATTGACACTTCACTCCATGTTTTGCAAAAATCTAGGACACCAGTCACAACGTTTAAGCAGCTATTCCAAGAAGTTACCGACAACTACTCTGATCGGAAATGGTTTTATGCGGCGGAAGCCAAAACCTCTTTCGCAGTGGTAGACGAACGCGGAATAATTATTTCGTGGGGCCTGCTACCTCACCGCTTCTCGGCAGAAGCAGTAGCCATTATTAAAGCAATCAAATTTGTCCTCGAAATAAAAGGAATATATATTATCTGCAGTGACAGTCTTTCCATCCTGCAAGGATTCCAAAACTTCTACAATAACAGCAACCTCCTATGTGAAATTCGTCACCTCTGCATACAAAATAGTGCAAAAATTAAGCTACTATGGGTCCCAGTGCATATAGGAATATCTGGAAACGAGTTAGTCGATAAAGCAGCAAAGTTAGCCGGATGGGCTTTTTTTTTTTTTGTTAATTTATGTTTTGACTGATAAAATTTTTACTGGGTTTTCCCAATTCTTTGCAGCAAATACTGTTAGATAGCAAATACACAGATAAAAACGAAGAACGAGAAGACACAATAAGCAAAAACTTTTCTGAAAATAAGGTTTAATTCTATTTTATCTTTACTCATACATTCTGCAACAGTGTGAATTTTGAGGTGGCGTATTGAAAATGCAAAAGTCACAATGATACATAAACACAAACAATATTGTGTTGTGTAAGTGAGATGAGGACAGAGCCAAACGGATCTTGGAAAGAGAAAAAGATCTCTCTCCCTGTTACCAATCTTTTGTTATATTCTCTTTGCTATTATTAGAGTGTTTTATTATTTGGCAAATCGAGGTGGATTAATATTTAATATATATATTAAATTCACCCAAAGTCTTTTTATTTATCATTTATTAGATATAAGGCACACATGGACAGTGACGTCATTGTCTGTTATTATCCAGCAGTAGTATACGCTAGCAAGCTAGACAATTGTTGAAAGACAAATAGTTATTTTAAAATGGTCTAAGACAGTCGCATCACTGGACTATACACTTTCAGGTGTCCATATTGTTCACCGACTTCAGTGCTTAATTTAATTGAAATTGTCATCAGTAAAGTTTTACCTCGTTATTCTATGTAAAATTTAAAAGATGTACGGGTGATTACTTGGCCCAAAGCGGTTGCTCAAAAAGTTAAAAGCAATAGTGGTATTTCCAGTGGCGACAATCGATGGTCTCTCTTTTCGATAAGTTATGTTATTATATCAATAATTAATAAAGCTACTGCTCTTTTTAATCGTCCAAATCACACTGATTTTTTTTTTTTAAATCTGCCCTTTTAAGGGCTGAGACCTAACTCTAAGTACATAGATTGGAAGACACATGTCATGGTCAGCATTTTCGGCTGCGACTGATGTTGCGACAACTCCAAAAATGCAGCCGGTCACGTATACGTTTAAGAAAATGATTCGTCAGCATTATGGCTCCCCTGGCTGCTCCAGCAGATAAGAGTTAATATTCCGCTTTCCTCGGCAACTGCTGCTCAACGCCATTAGTTTGTATTGTTTTATTATGATCACGCACTCGGGGGCTTAGGCGGGGTTAATGATAGAGCGGAGCTCGTAACTCTTCCCTCCCCAAGTCGGAACGATGGCTATAGAGCAGGTATAGCCTGGGTTACAAAAGGTTCCGGGGCGGCAGTTGTCAAGATGACCGTTTTCCTTTTGCATGTCCAAGCTGTAAGTGTGTCCAAAATACAGATTGCGATTACTAGAGGTCGTCCCTCTGTCGATGTAGATCTCCTTGGTTGGCAGGGTTTGCAAGGTTAGTGTTTCGGTAGGTGACTTCAACTCAAGAGGGCACCAAATAAAAGATGTAATTACCAAATCAATCGTGACTATTCTTAATGATGGCTCAGCTACCCATCATTTTACCCACAACTCCTTCACGGCTATTGACTTTACTTTAGCATGCGCATCATTTTTCCCTTTCTGGAAGTGTTCCGTAAAATTCTCTCTTTATGGAAGTGATCACTATCCTATAGTTACACACATACATTTGGAAACCAATCCCAAAAACTTTCCACCACCTTCGAAATTCAAATTAGATAAGGCAAATTGGAATCTGTACCGCGCCGAATGCAAAGTCAGCTTTGATTTTCGTTTAACGACAACCCAAATCTGATTGCAGCCAGAAACATAAAAGGAATTAAAGCAGCAGCTAATGAAGCAATCCCGCAAACCAAACCCTGTCCATATCAGCGAATTGTTCCTTGGTGGGGTCAAACGCTTCAAGATGTAAGGAACCAAAAGCAATCCCTTTGGCATACTTAAAAACAAACTAGGAGCACTGCTGCTTTGATCTCTAATAGGAAATCCAATGCCCTATTTAAATACAAATCTAAAATTCACATCAAATATTAGCCCTTTATCTTCTACTAAGAAGACATGGTCCGATCTAAATCGCCTAATTGGTATCTCCTCATATAGCCCCAGGACAATTAAATATAAAGATAAAAAACTGCATCACTCCACAGACATTTGCGACGCTTTTGGGAACTTTTGGTCTGGCTATTCCAGGAACGACAACTTCTCCCATCAATACAAGACCCGCAAAGAAAAAATTCTCTCGCAAGATTACACAGTAACAAATTTGTCCGCATCTGCTACTGGTCTCGACTCTAATTTTACCCGTAGTGAGCTTGAATATGCCCTTCATTACGCGAAAGGTAAAACTCCCGGTATAGACCGGATTTCATACCCAATGCTTAAACAGTTGCCCTCCGAAGCTAAGTACCGCCTATTGGAAATGTACAATGAAATGCTTGGTAATGGCTCCTACCCCACGTCTGGAAATCCGCCATTATAATCCCAATTTTAAAACCTAATAAACCAACCCACGAAATATCTTCCTTTAGACCCATTTCCCACCTTCCCTGCTTAAGCATGACTCTTGAAACATAAACTTATCAGCCCCCACCAAACAGCGTTTAAACAACAGCATAGCGTTCTTGATTGTCTTCTGCATCTCCACCATTATGCATCTGATGCCCTTTCCACCAAAAATCATGATACCATTCTGGCAAATGATTTCAGTACTGGATCAACTTTTCACGTGGGGGGTAGATCAAAAGGCCTTCAATTTATCGAAGGCTTTCATGATCAACCGTTCAATCCGAGTAAGAGTAAACAACACTCTACCTAAGTTCTATACTCTGCACAACGGCATCCCACAAGAATCGCTCTCTCTGTGTTGTTGATCATGATTGACTTCCAACCCTTAAATAACATAATTTTAAGTAATACGCATATGAACCTTTCAATCTATGCAGATTATGCCATTATTTTTAGCAAATGTAAGAATACCAATTCACTCAACAATAGGTTCACAGATATTTAAAAATATATGAAATCCAAATATGAGGAAACACTTACGGTGCTACCCTTGCTACTCTTAAATAAATGTAAACTCTTTCATATTTGCAACAAACAACACTGTACATATCCATCATTATTTTTTAATAACATAGACATAGAACTTATAGCATTTCTTAAAATTCTCGGCCCGACTTTCGATAAACGACTCAAATTCAAACAACTTTGTATAGAACTTATGGAAAAACTTATCAATAGGCTTAACATTATAAAATTCTCTACAACTAAGCGCTCATTTATTTACCCACAACACTTACACAAGCGACGAGAGCCCTGATGCTGTCCAAAATCGAGCATGGCCTCCCTATCTAAGGATGGTGTGCGCCATCTAACCTAAATAAGATAAGTCATCCCGTCTTCCCCATGGAAATTACGCTCCTCGTCCATTGACACTTCACTCCATGTTTTGCAAAAATCTAGGACACCAGTCACAACGTTTAAGCAGCTATTCCAAGAAGTTACCGACAACTACTCTGATCGGAAATGGTTTTATGCGGCGGAAGCCAAAACCTCTTTCGCAGTGGTAGACGAACGCGGAATAATTATTTCGTGGGGCCTGCTACCTCACCGCTTCTCGGCAGAAGCAGTAGCCATTATTAAAGCAATCAAATTTGTCCTCGAAATAAAAGGAATATATATTATCTGCAGTGACAGTCTTTCCATCCTGCAAGGATTCCAAAACTTCTACAATAACAGCAACCTCCTATGTGAAATTCGTCACCTCTGCATACAAAATAGTGCAAAAATTAAGCTACTATGGGTCCCAGTGCATATAGGAATATCTGGAAACGAGTTAGTCGATAAAGCAGCAAAGTTAGCCGGATGGGCTCCATGCCATAAATTATACTTGGAGTACAGCAGGACATCGGGAAAAATATCAAGCACATACTGCTCGAGATCGAATTGGAAGACTGGTCGTCATTCATCCACTGGTAAAAATAATCTAACCCCGAAATAAAGGCAACCAAATACCCTGCGTCGTGAGACAGAAGGGAATGCGCCATTATCACTCGATTAAAAACTGGACACAAAAAACTCACACACAAGCACATACTAAACGGCTAGAGACGGCAAAACTGTCCTAACTGTGGGGATGAACTATCATTCAAACATATACTAGATTCATGCAGACACTATCATACACTTAGGACCAACCTTTTCGGGCTTACACCGCCCTCAAACATATTAACTACCTTTACAACTACTAAATTAAACCTAATAATATCTTTCTCAACGAAAAGTAAAATCATACACCTAATTTAAACAGCACAACATGCTTTAACTCTTATTAAGCCATAAACCTTCACTGACACAAATTGTTATATTAATTATCGAGTCGATGGCCTTAGTAGCTAGTTACTCCTCTCTATAATTAGTTATTATATTTTTAATATTTTTATGTATACTAGCCAAAAGTAAATAAAAAAATAATAAGAACTGGGATCTGGGGTATCTGTGCACCTTCTGTGGTGATGCATGTTGCTTGCTTGCTGTTGAGTAGCTTGCTGAGGCAATCCAGGTTGTTGGGTAGGGCCGGTGTCTCACATACATGTTTGTTGGTCTTTTTAAAATCTTAATTTCTCTCTGGTAATGGAATTAATTGTAAATGTCGTACTTATTTCTGATAAAATGGGGGTTTCAATGTTTTGTTACATTTCATGTTCTAACTGAATTTCCACGTTTTTATATGTAAAAGTTTGCCTAATTTCCTTGATTTCTAATCCAGAATCCAATATGTATTTTGGTCTGAGATTAAGCTTCGTAAACAGTAAGCTTTCTGCGATATTACTTAGATGGTTATATAGTAGTTCTATATTAAAATTTAATCTTGCTATTATCTGAATTGTCGCAACCATTTTCGTTCTGAATCTAGTTCTTTAAAAATCCTGTTCTGGTAAGAGTTTGTAAACTGACTTATAATTTCTTGTTCCTTGTTAATGTGACTCGCAATTTCTGTTAATTTAAGTAATGTTTTTCTTTAAAAATCTTTGTTTACCTCCTTTGCTTTCATTAATTTGGTCAAATCCATGTTGAATGTAGCTTCTTCATTGGCATCGATGTTGCAGGACACCACCTTTACTGGTCCACCTAAGCGATTAATCAGTCCCCTTTTTACTCTGCTACTAGAGGGCGATAATGCGAACGTTACTTCGTTATCTAGTGAAACTTTATGTTTTGAAAACCGCGGAGTTATTTTGTACTACCGAATTGTACTAACGCGGGGGAACCTGCCCTACATTCGTTTAGATGTTCTGTGCGTCTGTGTGTGGTTTCTTCGTTTCTTTATGTAAGGGTAGAGAACACTTTGAAATTCATCTTACTTACTCAAATAATCATGGTCATTGTTGAACTTGATGGTTTCGTCAAAAATGTGGGTTCGCCCGCTGAAGAGTTCAAACGGTATAAGGTTAGTACTGGAATCGATAAAATTTTTGTATGTAATGATGGTCTCTGTAAGTATTTCGTCATGGTCCTGCTCTAGTTTTAGTTCCTTCCTTTTGTCCAATACTATTCTATAAATCTCCGTTAGTGTGGAGTGCAGTCTCTCGACTGTAGCATTGCTACTTGACTGTTGGAACGATGTGACATGTAATTCTATATTATATTGGAAAAGGAAATCCAAGAATACAACCCCGCAGAATTCATCTCCCTGATCGAGAAACAGTTTCTTGGGTACACCGAATTGGCAAAGAAATATTTTAAAGGCCTTCGTTACGTTGACTGAATTCCTACTCAACAGTGGGTAAGCCTGAGTGCATCTACAGAATTTGTCTATGACCGTCAGGTTGTAGTTGCCGTTAATAGTATAGATGACAGTGTGTAATATGTCTAGTGGTCCGTCAGGTATTAGGGGTAGTGTGAATGGGGGTTCCTGTGGTTGTAGTAGATTTCTCATTTGGTGTTGCTTAATTTCATTCGTTCCCCTATGGTTATTGTAAATGTGAAGAGATTTTATTATTTCTACATTTGGTTCTTCGTTCTATGGTTATTTAAGGATAATCAAACTTCTGCAGATCTTGTAAAGTTTTTTGTCCGTAAAATATTTACGGTAAAATTCCTGACTTAATTTAATAGTATCAGTTTTGTTTACTTTTAGGGCGTTGGTTACGTTATCTAGGGTGAAAAAGGGTTCTGTTATCTGCCTACGAATTTTATTTTGATAAGGGATGCTCAGTGAACAAAAGGATTTGTTATCCGTTTTAAATATGGTCTGAAGGTTGAACGCATTGTGTGGGGTTTTTGTTTCATGGATTGTGCATAAATTCGGTTCTACCAGCTTAGTGCATCCGCTACAACATTTTGTGAGCCCTTCTCATGTGCTAGTTCGTAGTCATGCTCGCTCAATATGTCTCTCCATCTAATTAGTTTCGCGTTTGTCCTTTAAAGTTTTTCAGTCCCAATAAGGGTTTATGGTCAGTAACCATCTTAAATTTATGCTCATACAAATAGGGACGGAAGTATTGTATTGCCCAAGTAATACCCAAGTAGTAGTAAAATGCGGCTTATGGGCAATTAAATGTGACATTAATGATTTTTCTCAATTAACTGTGACATTAATGCTTTTTATCAATTAAATTTCTCCCAACCCAAAACCAATTATCTGTCTTTCGGTCCCTTCCATCAGAATCCATTCAAGTTGTTTATCCTAATAAAGTGTCACTTCACACTCATGCATTCGATTTTTAAACATTTTTTGGGCGAATGTTACGGCATCCATTGCGCACGTTACTTTAACAAAAAAACATGTGTTTATTTTATTGTTTCTTTATTTCAGTGTTTTTGTTTTTGTGTCTTGTTTTTAGTTTTTAATATATGATGAAAATATTAATTATTTGTCTAAAAGCAGTTATGTGAGGTCTTCTTTCCTGAGTCATCAATCTGTTATAAGGTTATATAGTCTGAAGTACTTTTTGTATTTTTTAATTTCTTCTTATTCTTTTTTCGCGATTATAATAGATGTTCATAATGTTTGCTGCCTCCCTTTCGTACTTAAATTTTTTATGACATCCACAAGTATCGATTCCTTCCGTAGCTGAGTCCTTACTGCAGATACTTGTTTCCAGGTGAACGCCATGGATGGAAGTTATCATTTTAACTTCTTCACAGTCAAGTAGTTTTAAATTAATAAGGAGAAGTCGCAGATAGTGAGTATTTTGTACAACTCCGTCAAACTGTTTGAGAAGCAATTAATTTTGATTCGAATACATAGTGTACATTCAAGACGTTAAGTCTTAAACATGATTCTCTTTACCGCCTTCTTGCCGAATTTATTCTAAAATTTGCAAGTTTACTTCTTCTTTTCTACCCTGAGATACGTGTGTAAGAGAGTCTATATATTTTCCTTCCCTTCCCTTACTCAGAAAAAGTAGGAGAACATTTTTTTTCATTTCACATAATACGTTTATTTATTAATTATTGATACAATGAAATTATTTTTCTAGCTCTATTCCTTTGATTTACATAGAAGAGGCATGCGCTTGTTTCCAGTTTCGAATCTGTTTTACAGAATATAAAGTGTTCACCACATTTCATTGTTTTCAGATCTTGTGGACCTTGATTCATGAACATCACTTTTGTTTTAAGAAGGTATTGGAAATGATTTTCAAATATCTTCCCATTAAATTGTTGAAAAAATTATCAATTTCTTCAAGAAATTTCATTATTTATTGAAATGGTTTTCGAGAAACAGGTCTTGTCACTAGTGGTCTCAGCTTCAAAATGATGTGAATGATGTAGATGTGTTTTGTTCACAAACACCACTTTTCACATGATTTTTACAATAAGGAAATCTGCTTCCTCTAAACCGGCTTAATGATGGACACTGTTTGTCCTCAACATTAATCAAATCATGGTTTTCAAAAAATGACTGTAGAAAACGTTTCTTTTCAATTCCCTTACAGATAATTTGTTTTTCCAATAGTTATTGCCTTCAGATATCGTCGCGTTTGTACAAGACTGTTTTCTCCATCGTCCCAAGCAATTTTAAGATGCTTATGTGTTAACCAGCTTGCAGTGTTCGAGATTTTGTATTTAAAAATTTGAAATCATATGATGCTTCTATAACAAAACTATTAGTCAAGTTTGTTTCTTTTTCGAATACTACTCCGATTTCTTTAAGAATCAATTTATTGCTATTGTTAAAGAAACCTTGAATATCAATTGATACAATATCTTTAATCATTTTTAAAAATATTAAACAACTCGTTGTACTAATCCGTTCATGGGGTTATATTCGACTAATCGATCGTGTATGAGTAGGCAATAAGCTTGGGTATTTTCGTTACTTGTTGTCTTCAGTTCAGTTGAAATTCTCACGTCAATAGGACCAGATTTTACTATTTCATTTTGTTATGATAGAACAATTACGATAATTGGAGCTTTCATTTTGAATTTCGTTGGTGCTAAAAATGGCTGTGACTCACGATTGTAGTAACTAGATTGAAATCTTGTCCTTATTTTTGGTTAACTTAGGAGTTCCAACTACGAAATGCAATAGGTAGGTTTACACCACTTTTAATAATATCATACATCTCAATTTTTGCAATGTCACTGGGTGTCACATGAGGAATTATTCAGCTTATATTGGTCATTTCCAATTTAAAAGTTTGTTCCAATCTCTTTTTTTCAAAAACACCATCTAGGTTTTTGGTTAGCATTAGCACAAGTTCATGTTTACAATTCAACAAAACCTTTTTATAGTCTTAAGCAAATTCCAATAAAATTTTAATGGAACAGAAAAGTTAAAGTATGCTCTATTTGAAAAATAATCTCCACTACTCCATCTAGAATTTAATAGATTTTTACTTTGAAGGTTATCAAGTGATACAAAATTTTTAAGTGTAGCTGTTATACCGACAAATCGAGTTCTATCAATCTCGCATCCATTTATTTCGTACTTGAGTTAAGAGTTGATCCTCTTCCTATTGCCTTACAATTAGTAATGCTTGGTTGAGTGTATGAACCAGGTCTTTTATTATAAATCATCATTGTTTTAGTGGGGCGGTGTTGCCACAAAAAGATGCCTCTTGATTGCAGATAAGATGAAGTCGGAGGCGTCGTGGAGTGAGCCGTCAGCTTTATTCACTTCATACAGAAAAACTGACTTAACTTAGCTTAGCATAAGAAAAAAGACGATCGCCGACGGCCGACCGCTGCCAGCTGAGACACTCCGTGTACTGTCTTCCGCGCTCTGTGAACGGTGCTCCTCTTGACGCGGCTAGCGCCGAGCCCGCGGCTTCTCTACGAG